>NC_136071.1:2177500-2727500 GCF_964261635.1 Lissotriton helveticus
GTGAGTTAGAGCGTCTCAGGGTTCTAGATCTTCCTGCTTTTACCAGTTTGCTGTTTAGGTAGTAGGGGGAGTGTGTGTTAAGGGTTGTTTTGATGCAGGCCAACTTTGTAAATACATCTACCTTCGATGGGAATCCAGTTGAAGGACTTGAGGGTTGGTGTGATGTGTTCACACGTGTTCAAAATGTTTCACACCAGTTATGAGTCGAGCTGCCATGTTAAGGACTTAGTGGGGCTAGGTGAGCTTTTGGCGTCCCTGTTAGTGTGGCGTTCCCATAGTCCAGTTTAGAGAGGACTAGGGATTGTACTACTGTCTTGAAATCATCCTGGGGAATGAAAGGTTTAATTTTCTTGAGGTGTTTAAGCGAGTAAAGTGCACCTTTTGCAGAGTTTTTGTTGTGGTCCCTCATTGACAAGTTCTTGTCCATGGTAATGCATTGTGACTTTACTGAGTCGGATAGGACGAGAGAGCAATTTAGGGCATCCAGGCTCTTGAGCCAGTCTCTGATTGGTAGGTGGTTACTTTTTGGAGCGAACAGTATTAATTCCGTTTTGCGCGGTTTCAGCTTTAAGTGGTTTGAGTTGAACCCAGTTTGTACCTTGGTTAGTGTGGCATTGAGGTGTCGGATGTCACTGGGTGATTTGATTTTGTAGTAGAGTTGTGTCTCATCTGCATATTGGTGATATTTAACTCCTGCTTGCTTCAGAATGAGCGACGGGGAGAAGCTCCAGCCTTGTGAGACCCCAAGCGCGACTCGTGTGGGCTTAGAGAGACAGGAGTTGATTTTAATTTGTTGCAAATGGCGTTGAAGGTACTAAGCAAACCATTTTTAGGTCTCGCGACCTTCGAGCGGAGCGAGAATTCAAGTGGCGAAAACATCATGAAACCACCAGCTTTTTGCTGGCGTTTTCATGAAGTTCATGTGAACCACGTGTTCAAACATGAACGCGCATCAGCCTCCCTCCATTTGCCGCACAGCACATCAAAGGGCTTCGCCCAGCGTGCGCTCTGCGGCTTCTCCTCCCCTAATTACAGCCTTCCTTGCATTTTTATCCTCCCCCTCCCCAGCCAGCTTCCCCCAGGCCGTGTTCCCTCAGATATGCTATTGCATATCGTTTGCTACCTCTTGTATTTTGTTTGCTCTTGATACTTGCACAACTGTCACTATTGCCTCATGTAACGTAACGTTTGCTTTTGTAACATGCTCACTTGTAATTTTTGCTTCATGTATCACTACTGTTGTCCGCACTATATAATAAAAAACGCCTCCCTCGCTCTTCTGCTGCCGCCATTGCCTTGGGCTCTCGCGCTCCTTTCTCCCTCTCTCCCGCTGCCTAGTCCTCCCACGCGCTCCACTCGCATCTGCCTGCTGCTCCGACCCAGCAATGCCGAGAAGCTTGTTTCCTCTAGTAACATATCGTTTGCTACCTCTTGTATTTTGTTTGCTCTTGATACTTGCACAATTGTCACTATTGCCTTGCTTTTGTAACATGCTCACTTGTAATTTTTGCTTCATGTATCACTACTGTTGTCCTCGCTTTATAAAAACTGCTCCCTCGCTCTTCTGCCGCCGCCATCGCCTTGGGCTCTCGCGCTCCTTTCTCCCTCTCTCCCGCTGCCTAGTCCTCCCACCCCCTCCCTCTCCAGCGCGCGCTCCACTCGCATCTGCCTGCTGCTCCCCCACCCACACCCCCACTTCCCCACCCAGCAATGCCGAGAAGCTTGTTTCCTCTAAGAACATATCGTTTGCTACCTCTTGTATTTTGTTTGCTCTTGATACTTGCACAACTGTCACTATTGTCTCATGTAACGTAACGTTTGCTTTTGTAACATGCTCACTTGTAATTTTTGCTTCATGTATCACTACTGTTGTCCGCACTATATAACAAGCATTGGCATAGCCAATAGGTCTCGCTTGTGGGACCTTATAAGTATTTAGTTTTGCAGCACAATATCCTTGTTGCATAATCGGATATTGTGCTGCAAAACTAAATACTTATAAGGTCCCACAAGCGAGACCTATTGGCAATGCCAATGCTTGTTGTACTATGCCATTAATGCCAGAACGCCTCTTCAAAGTCTCAAGTAAAGCTGCATAATTTATTGTGTCGAAAGCCGATGATAGGTCAAAAAGGATGAGAAGACATGCGTCGCCTTCATCTAAGGCTCTGTGGATATCGTCTGAAATATTGAGCATGGCTGTTTCGGTGCTACAGCCTTTCCTGAATCCAGATTGAAAGGTGTTGAGGAGGTTGCAATCATCAATATGTTTGTTAAGTTGTTGAAGAATACACTTCTCCAAGGTTTTAGCTAGGAACAGGCGGTTGGAGATAGGTCTGAGTTTGTTGAGATCGTTTGGGCCGGCCTCTGGTTTCTTGAGTATCGGTGTGATTTGTCCTAATTGGAGGGAGTCTGGCACACAGCCTGATGTGAGGGAGGAGTTGATGATTTTTGTCCAGAAAGGGGCAATGATGTGGTTGTGATTTTGTACTATTGTGGATGGGAGGGGGTCCATAGTGTGGGAAGTAGGCTTTAAGCTCGCGATTATATTGAAGACCCCATTTTCAAACAAGAGTTTGAAGTCCGACCAATTAGCATTGTTTTTCAGTTAGAAGCGGACCTGGTTGTCCTTGGAAAGATTTAATTCTGTTTGGTCAAGGGTGAGTATAGGGGGGCAGGTTAAGAAGGAAAGGGGATTTGAGATTTGGATGAGCGATTGCTTAATTTTTGGGACTTTGTATGTGAAGAAGCTGGCAATTTCTTCCCAGCGATCGTTGGTGGTTTTTATTTCATGTGGGGATGCACCTTTAGTTTGTCTTTTAACAATGTTGAAAAGTTCCCATGGTCTATTCTTAGCCTGGTCTAGTTGGCTGCGAAAAAAGACATTTTCTCTAAAAATGTGTTTTTTATATGCCAACCGTGCGGATCTAAGTAGCGCTAGGTGCATTGTCGAGGGGTTTTGTCTCCATATCCTTTCTGCATGTGTCTGAGTTGTCGTCTTTCAATATTAAGATCCGCTTTGAACCAAGATTTAGATTTGATAGATCTCAATTGTTTAAGTTTGAATTGTGCTACTTGATCTAACACCTCCGTCATTGTTGTGTTAAAGTGTACTGTGAGGTCATCGGCTGTTGAGTGATAGGATGGGGCTGTAGATGGGCATGAATCCTGGATTCAAGTTCGGTTATAAGGACTCCTTTGGTGTTCCTGATCCAGTGCTTTGGTTTGTCAGATCGTGTTGGTTGGTATCTGACCTGTGAGTCAATATTAAACAATATGAGGTGGTGGTCAGACCAGTCAATGGGAGAAATCGACCTCGGAGAGATAATCATTTTGGTGGTGATCGCATCAAGAGTGGCTCCTTTGAAGTGTGTTGGTTCATTGCATATTTGTGTGAGGTTGATTATTTCAAGCAGGTTGGAGAGGTTCTGGACTGTGATGTCTTCTGGGTTGTCCCAGTGGATATTGAAGTCACCCAGGCACACGTCTATCATGTCTGTTAGGGGGAATCATGTTATTAAGTCGGTTAGTTCTTCGGCAAAGAGGGCACGCTCACCAGGAGGATGGTAGATGGAGTGAAATTTGATGAATGTGGTGCCTTTGACTGTAAGTTCAACACCAAGGTTCTCAAGAGTCGGGTATTCTGCAGATTTCAATGTGGTAATCTGTATTCCTTCTTTGTGAACCATAGCTAGCCCGCCACCTGTTTTGATCGGTCTGTCGTGTCTGATGATGTAACCTGGTGGGGTGAGTAGGTCTAGAATAGGGGTAGAGTGGTCGTTGAGCCAGGATTCTGTGAGGAATGCTATGTCTATTTCTTCACCGAGTATAAATTCAGCAATGTCTGTGGCTTGTTGTACTGCTGATCTACAGTTTAGGAGCATGCATGATGGAGGGCAGGGAGTCTCAATGTTGGGGTGCGCTCTATGAATAGAAGTATATTGAGCAGTGGTCTGGGCGAGTGGACAGTTCTAGGGATTCTATTTGTGCAAACTATAACTGTGATTGTAAAGTGAGCTGTATTCTGGCTCATTTCGATGTAAAAATAGTTGATCTCATCCGCTTCCAGGACTGAAATGGGGCGGAGAGCTCAGCAAGGACGATATGCCTGACCCCCCACCCACAAAAGGAATGGAGGGCCATGGGGTGCCTTGTAGGGCTCTGGAAGAGTCTGTGGGGGGAAGGTGTGTAACTACCTGGAGTGTATGAGCAGGGTGGCTTTACCAGGTTGTGAAGGTCTAGCCGTATGTGTAGGATGTCAACAGCTAGGGAGTCGATTTTTCTGCTCCGTTCGGATCAGTCGTTGGGTAAGTGAGTTCATTGTGCTTCTAAATTTAATGGACAGTGGTATCGTTATAGGTTATTCGGCGCCTTAGGAACAATCGCACATATATCAGTTCAGGATAGTATTGAGCTACGGTGCTGTAAGGTGAGGAGAACCACCAACTTCCCCCAAAGTTGTGGCCAAAGCCACATAGAAATTCACAAAATCCTCAACACACGTCTGTAGAGTAATATTAAATACCAAGGCAAGTATACACAAATTATAAACACAGTTCCAGAAATCTTCTTTCTTTTATTCTTTTCTTTCTGATCAGCCAACATGTGTTGCGTCGCACAAAGTGGGAAAACGTCCCGCAACTTTCTCAAGGCTTCAATGTCATTGTTAGCAACTTATCGTACTCGAGGACCGGACAGACTGATCTAGTTGTGGCTGTACTACGGCGCGGAGCGCAGTGCTTTTACTGAAAATTACAGATTTGCTCACTTTGAGGCAAGGATACTAGACTCACTCGCAGTCTAAGGCGTGTTGGATGGAATTATTACCACATGGAAAGTTGCCACAAATTACATTGAAGCCTTGAGAAAGTCGTGGGCGATTTCCCAGTCTGTGCGACGAAACATGTGTTGGCTGACCAGAAAGAAAAGAATAAAAGAAAGGGAAGATTTCTGAAACTGTTAATAATTTGTGTATACGTGCGTTGGTATTTAAGATTACTCTACAGACATGTGTTGAGGATTTTGTGAATTTCATTGTGCTTCTAGCCTTCAGAAGGAGCAGTGTATGACTAGGATTATGGAGTTGAACGGTGTCATTGGGATTAGGAGTGGGGATAGATTGAACGTGAAGAGTCGGGTCATTGATGCTTCCAGTCTTGAGGTTAGAAGGAGGCGTTGCGGGTCTTGGGTCAGAGGAAGGAGAGTGTGCGATGGTTTGAGGGAGGGCAGTGTCCAAGGGATTGATTAGCAGTGACATTGGAAGTGGAGATGGTTTGGGCAGGTGGAATAGGGTCAGTATTGGATTTGGGGATAGTTTGCTTGGACAGAGTCAGGCCTACTATGGTCAATAGGGGAGTGCCTATAGCGAGTACAGTAGTGAACAGACTGTAGTTTGGATCTGATCTGCCTAGCTCGAGATCAGCCTTGAGGTGTTTTTTAACTGCGAGTTTGCTGGTCCAGGTGGGGGTCACTTGATGTCATTATGGTGGGTGTTTGTCGTCGGAGTGTGATAATGGGGGTAGTGTTATTGTGATGGTGGATGTCCATGAGTTGCAGAGTGGGTTGGCAGGGAAGGGAAATTGGATCATTTCTGGGGTGGAAGGGGATAGGGGAGATTGGGTTTGATGGCTCTGTTGAGTTAATGAGGTGAATAGTTTAGGGAAGTGATGATCAAAGGTGGTGAGGTGCGGGTCAGTGGCCTGTATGAGAATATTTCCTGTTCTGAAGATGGAAATGGTGAGTTCCACTTCAAAGGTAGAAGAGTTTGTCGTGGAGATTTTTTTTGCCATAGGGATTTTTGACTGGCTTAGTGACTTGAAGGTGAAGCAGAAAGTTGTTTTCCCACTTTGTCAGGCGGTTAGTGTGTAAAAGACAGTCAGCATTCTTCTTGCTGTTAGTCGCGGTGATGTAGTTGTCGACTATAAGTGTTTCCGGGTGCTGTTTCAAAGTTCTTTGCTTGAAAATCTTTTTAGTATTTCTGTATACACAAAGTGAGGGACGAGGGCTTTTTAGGTGTAGGGCCAGCATACATGCCCGTATATCTAGAAATGAATCAGAAGGTATGCATACCTTCTGATTCATTTTTAGCTTTACTGGACAGATTTTCTGGGTAATTTATGGACCACGAGTTGGGTCCGTGAGCACGAGTGCCGAGTTAAGGGGGGGGTTTATTGGGCACATAGTTAATGACTGAGAGGTCTGGTTCTATATGAATCGATGGGAGGAGTAGCTTACCGCACATTTCAGTCCTCAACTCCTAGACAGGCTGTTGTGATATTCATCTATAGTTTGAAGGCCAAGCGATTCCAGGATGGTCGCTGTATTATAAGGGCAAGAGGAGCTTAAGTTTTAAAAGTTAGGAAACTGTTGCTTAGGGGGCGGGGTAAATACGTGGGCATCAAGGCTTCCTTGGACCATTGATAGTTTAGATCTTTGGAGGTGGGGAGAGGAAAAATGCAGGGGCATCAATGCTTCCTTAGTTCATTGTTAGTTTGGATGTATGGAGGCAGTGGTCTGCTTGGTGGCCATTATTTATGTCGAGGGCTAGACCATTCCAAGATGGCCCCCATAGGAATTCACAGAAAAAAATAAAGGTTAAAGTTGCGTTATGGTTAGGTGTTGAAGTGACCTAACTACTATTTAAAAATAAAAAAACCGACAGAACCTTCTATTTACATTTAAGTGACTTGACCAGTCTAACAATGTTTTCAATGTTTGTTTGGGGCTGCTGTACCATATTGGGACTGTGGTACCCACCCAGGGGGCCTCTTTGGGTACCATAGTTCCCATGCCTCAAAATGTTTTTAGGTCTCGCCTACGTAGCGTAGCACGCATGCGCTGCATTGGAGACCTTTAGCCTTCGCTCTGGTCATTTTCAAGCACTGCCCTCGTGCTTGGGACTACATCCACCTTGCGGGAGAGCGCAGGGGCGCGCCACAAGCACGAGTGCAATGCTTGAAAATGAGCAGTCTGCGCACGCACGCAGCACTCCCGGGCTCTCTCGCTCGCTCTCTCTCTCCCTCCTGTCGCTTTCTCGCTCTCTCTCTCCCCCCTCGCTTTCTCTTTCTCTCTCTGCTCCTCAGCACCTAACCGCACTATCTAGTGGCGTGTTTGGGCGGGCTGTATACTCACAACGTGCACATTAAATTATTCCTGCTTGGAGCGAAGTCTTGTCCCGTGTGTTTCTTTAGCCACTGCACACAGAGAATCTATTTCTCATTTTTACTTTTGTTTGGGAGAGGAGTTGGCCTAACGGCTAGGGCGGTCGACCTTAAATCTGGGGAACTGGGTTTGAGTCTCAGCAATGACACTGAACATTCCTGTGATTCTGGACCAATCACTTAATCTCCCCGTGCCTAACAAAATATGAATGTGTCCTCATGTAATGCAACTGGTGCTATGGAAAGCGCTCTGATACCCGATTCGGGTCAAGTTCGCCCTATATAAAACTCTCTAAAAATAAAATGTGTAGTGGAGTGCTCTGTGTAAAGGTGGGAATCGAGCGAGTGTATATATATATATATATATATATATATATATATATATATATGATAGTAAGTGATATAGGACTGTATCACGATATGTGCCAGTTGGGGAGTGAAGACAATATGGGGACGCAAGAAAGAGTAAATCTAAGTGATCAAAGAAAACCCATTACTCCGTTCAAACCAAAATCAAAATATATTCCACTGGCAACACGTGATGGGCTCGATGCATTCAGTGAAGCGGTGGTTAAGAAAATAAAGAAACTGGCCCGTGTAAACAATGAAAGAGAGAAAAAATATACTAGCCAAGAGAGAAAACTGAACCAATTGGTAAAAAAACTACAGAATGCTGAGCTGGTAATTCGCAACTCTGATAAGGGAGGGAATATCGTGCTGTGGCCAATTGCGAGTTACCTCCATGAAGCATACAGACAGTTAAATGATATGAACTGTTACAGAAGAAGTAATCCGCAAAAATATAGAACAATGTTGGAGCACTTGAACAAAAACCTGGTAGCCTGGAAAGGAGTAGGGATGTTAAGTGGCGATGAATTCAAGTACATAAAACAAGATCATCCACTGACCCCATATATATACTTCATCCCAAAGGTCCACAAGAATCTCACTGAACCGCCGGGAAGACCAATTATCTCGGCATGTGGTGGACCATTGGAAAACTTATCAAAGTATATAGACTATTTTCTACAGGCACACATGAAATCATTAAATTCATATGTCCAGGACACGAGTGATTTTCTGAGGAAACTAAACGACATAGAGTGGAAATCGGACTATCTCTTGGTAACATTGGATGTAAGCTCCCTATATACATGTATTAAACATAGAGATGGCCTTCGAGCATGTGAATACTATCTTAGCAGAAGGCCCATGGAACTCTCCAATCATACAAAAATGCTTCTGGAAATGCTCACATTCTGTCTGGAAAACAACTATTTTATGTTTAATGATCAATTTTTCCAACAGGTTCAGGGTGTAGCCATGGGGGCCAGTTTCTCCCCTAGTTATGCTTGCCTCTTTATGGGGTGGTGGGAGGAACTGGTCCTCAGGCGAAAATATTTGCACTATTGCACATCCAACATAGTCTCTTGGCTCCGTTTTATTGATGATCTTTTTATTGTGTGGCATGGATCTGAGGACAGTGTTTTAAATTTTATACAGGAAATAAATGTAAATGATCTTAATTTGAATTTTACTTCTAGTATTAGTAAGGAATCGGTGACATTTTTAGATGTGCAGGTTTTTTTAAAAAGTAATGTTCTTAGTACTACCCTTTTTAGAAAACCGACAGCTGGTAACACACTGTTACATGCGACAAGTGCCAATCCGCAACACTTGATCAAATCAATCCCATACGGCGAAATGCTTCGCATTCGCCGTATTTGTAGTGACGATAGAGATATGATCAAAAAACAGCAAGAGAGCCTAAAAAGGTTTGTGGAAAGAGGCTACAGTACAAGAACAGTTGAAACAGCTATCAGAAAGTCCCGACAAAAAGCCAGAAGTGATCTCCTCCAATATACTCCCAAAGATACAAGAATCCAGAGTGTAGACACTAATACAGTTCGGCTAGTTCTGACTTATTCCAAACAGGAGAGGGAATTAAGGAATATAGTTAGACGCAACTGGCATTTTATACAAGATGACCCTACTATTGGAGAATTGATGCCCGCAAATCCATCAATAACATATCGTAAGGGTATGAGCTTGGGCTCAATTTTAACTAAGAAAAGTCAGGAATGTCTGAAAAAAGAGCCCAGCCGACCTGTTAGTAGGGGATTCTATAAATGCTTCTCATGTAAAGCATGCCAACATGGGGTGAATACTAAGCAATATACCACGGTCATCCCAAAGGCAACTCGAGAAATCAACCAACTGCTGACATGTAAAACCGATTACTGTATATATGTTTTAGAATGTGAATGTCATTTTAAGTATGTTGGCAGCACCAAGTTGCCGGTTCATAAAAGAATCCTGCAACATTTGCGTGCTATAACGAACAAAGATCAAAATTACCCAGTTGCCAGACATTTTGAGGCATGCCATAACAGTAAGACCCAGGATTAAAATATTATGCAATTGAGTCTATCCCGGCAACAAAGAGAGGTGGGTAAAGGGAGGCCAACATGCGAAGAACTGAAACAAACTACATTCTGGAGTTCGATTCTAAGTGGCCTGGGGGTCTCAACACTACAGAGGACCTCCACACATATTTATAAATAGAGGCCACTGTGTCTGTCTGAATGGAAAAAATTGGATATGTATCACTCCATAAGTTATTTTTAAGAATAGGTTTTAAGATTAGGATATTGAATTGCGTATTTTGCACATATTCTGTACAAATTGTATATTTATTTTTCCCTTCTTCCTTTTTATTAGAGGATTAGGAATATATACTGATGTACAACAATTCACAATAGGTGACCAACAGTTAATATAAGCCGACCTCTAAACATTAGGGTAGTTTTATCCGTATGTATTTTAGACTGTTTGGTTTTATTATGTCACCGATATCCATCTCTGATAGACTGAATTTGTTCTTATATTATGCGAGTATTCTTTTATCTGTTTTTATCACTAAACATGGTTTTTACAGATGAATAGAATAGTGATATGTAATTAATTAAATCATATATAGCACTGATTTTTTCCTGTTTAAAAACTGCCTGTCCAAAGCAAGATTATGAAATACCTGATTCCTCTTCCCCCGAAAGTCCCCATTCAAGTTGAATCATTAATTTTTTAGAAAACAACTAGCATGAGTCACTTTACCCTCATTGTACTGTTGCACCAAGTCACTTTAACTTAATTATAGAAGGGGATCCTTCTATATATGATATAATGTGTATATTCTTTAAATGGATATGGGATACATTTAGGTGATAGTAAAGTGATTGTATATATGGGGATGTGTTTATATATGTTTTGTGAGTAAAACCTATTGATTTGATAGCACGTGACCTATAGCATGCATGTACAAACTCCTGTGCAATTGATTAAGAGTAAATAATTCTCTTTTTTTCTAAATAGTTTTTATAATTTAGACACGTGGTGAGCACTTTTACTTTTGTTTTGTTTTTTAGGCATTTTGTCTATAAACACATGTCAAATATATTTAGTATGAAATATCAAGTGACATAATATAGACTAGATATGTAGAAAGAATAAGAATTATACAAACTTTGCAATGTTACTGTCCGCAATATGAACTTATCTCAAGGGAGGTGAATTATGAACTGTCTTTGGCAGAAAGTACTTACTGTATTCATACAGATAGAAATTGTGGCATTTTCATTCAAAGATATTAAGGGTATTAAAACCGTCAGTATTTTTTCTATGTCTATTCCTGACATGTGATGCACTAGCACTTTAAAAATGGGCTGAAAATCAAGTATCGTCATGTGACCAAGGCCGCAGGGACGGCCGAAACGCGTCATGGCTGAGCTGTTTGTTGGACAATAAATAGCATACTGCACAAGAGATGGTCCATGCCTTGTTATTCACTATATTGGTGGAGCGCTGCGAGGTATTGCAGATATATATATATATATATTTGCTCCTCTGTGACAGTAATATACATATTGACAATTCTGAGGGGAGTGATGCGCTATTTTCTTGCCGTGCTACATGCTTCCCAACTTCAGCAATATGTTACCGCCACTACTCACTGCGGAGGCCATTTGCTTGACGTTATTTGTTCTAGTCTGCCACTGGTGGTGGCATCTCCCTTGCAAGTAGCTTGGTCCGACCATCATTTGATCTCCTTCTCTTGGCATATGGCCAGGGGGACTCATCCGTCCAGGCCATGTTGGGCTGGCACGGGTAAGGCGACCCATAAAATAGAGCTGGCTACCTTCTGCCAAGCTCTGGCAGAATGCCGGCTCAGCTCCCTGCGGACTTCAAGCTAGCACTTACTTATTTTAATAGTTGGATTGAAAAGGTAGTGACCGAACTCACTCCGCAAATTAGACCTAAGTGTCTGAACACACGGCTGTCCAAACCGTGGTTCTCAGCTCAAATTACTGAAACAGCATGGCAAGAGGCTTGAAATCAAATGGAGACAGAACTATAGTACAGAGGCCAAAACTACTTTGAAAAAAGCCCAGAAATCTTACTATGCTGCTGTTGTTCCAGCGAAGCGCTCCTACTATACCGATCGCATTGCCTTGTCCAGCAATAACGCTAAAGAGCTGATCAACATTGTGAAAAACTATGTGACACCCAAAGCTATGAACAATGCTCATATGCCTTCTCTCTCGTGGTGTGAAGAACTCTCCAACTTCTTCATCAATAAGGTCGGGCGCTCCAATTGGCTTTTTGTAACCAGGAGGCTCAGCCCATTTTCGAACTACCTGACCAACAAGGCTCTTCCCCAGCTGAAGCCACCGTCTCTACATATGACGCAATATCAGGGTCGGACTCCTTGGCTGCTTTTTTAGGGCTCGCCTGCTGATGCGCTTCAGCGCATAGCTGGCGAAGCTCTATAGGGGCTTATCCAGTGTTTATCCACTGGCGATTCCACTGGCGATTCCTTCAAGTGCATGTGCTTTTTAGGTCATTGCGCTTGCGCAAGCCCTAAAAAGCGCGTGCACAATGCCACCAGCCGCCTGCCTGCCTGCCTCGCATTACCACATCAAAGGCAGCCCTCCCAGCGCATTTCTCACCCCCTAATTATTCACGGCCGGCCGGCAGGCACATCAAAGGCTGCTGCTGCCGTGACTCGCATTTCTCCTCCCTCCTCCCCTATCACTGCCCAGGCCGGCCGTACTTTCTCTTTACAAGGGCCCCCATTCCTGAATCACTTGAAATCTCTCCACATTATTTGCATTTTGTTAATTAAAAAAATTAACTTCAACACAGCGTTGCACATTTTTCTCGACTTCGGAAGGATGAGTCCCAATCTCATTTGTACAAAGTGTTGTAATGGGATTATTGGAGAGTTAGAGAAACGTGCTCACAAGTTACATTTTTATGCAAATCATCTGAGTAAATAAACAATAGCATGGTGCCGTTTGCGTCCTTGACTTGATCTGGTTTTTATTTTTATTTTGCTATTATTCTCACAAAGGCTAAGAAGGTCTGCCTACTTTAGTATTAAGTGCTATACGTCGCATAAGCAACAGCTAACCATTCACTCACCCACGCAACGCCACTCACCCATGCAACGCCACTCACCCATGCAACGCCACTCACCCATGCAACGCCACTCACCCACGCAACGCCACTCACCCACGCAACGCCACTCACCCACGCAACACCACTCACACACGCAACGCCACTCACACACGCAATGCCACTCACACACGCAACGCCACTCACACACGCAACGCCACTCACACACGCAACGCCACTCACACACGCAACGCCACTCACACACGCAACGCCACTCACACACGCAACGCCACACACACATGCAACGCCACTCACACATGCAACGCCACTCACACATGCAACGCCACTCACACATGCAACGCCACTCACACATGCAACGCCACTCACACATGCAACGCCACTCACACATGCAACGCCACTCAACCACGCAACGCCACTCAACCACGCAACGCCACTCAACCACGCAACGCCACTCAGCCACGCAACGCCACTCAGCCACGCAACGCCACTCAGCCACGCAACGCCACTCAGCCACGCAACACCACTCAGCCACGCAACGCCACTCAGCCACGCAACGCCACTCAGCCACGCAACGCCACTCAGCCACGCAACGCCACTCAGCCACGCAACGCCACTCAGCCACGCAACGCCACTCAGCCACGCAACGCCACTCACACACGCAACGCCACACACGCAACGCCACACACACACGCAACGCCACACACACATGCAACGCCACACACACATGCAACGCCACTCACACATGCAACGCCACTCACACATGCAACGCCACTCACACACGCAACGCCACTCACACACGCAACGCCACTCACCCACGCAACGCCACTCACCCACGCAACGCCACTCAGCCACGCAACGCCACTCAGCCACGCAACGCCACTCAGCCACGCAACGCCACTCAGCCACGCAACGCCACTCAGCCACGCAACGCCACTCAGCCACGCAACGCCACTCAGCCACGCAACGCCACTCAGCCACGCAACGCCACTCAGCCACGCAACGCCACTCAGCCACGCAACGCCACTCAGCCACGCAACGCCACTCAGCCACGCAACGCCACTCAGCCACGCAACGCCACACACACACACACGCAACGCCACACACACACACACGCAACGCCACACACACACACACGCAACGCCACACACACACACACGCAACGCCACACACACACACACGCAACGCCACTCACACACGCAACGCCACTCACACACGCAACGCCACTCACACATGCAACGCCACTCACACATGCAACGCCACTCACACATGCAACGCCACTCACACACGCAACGCCACTCACACACGCAACGCCACTCACCCACGCAACGCCACTCACCCACGCAACGCCACTCACCCACGCAACGCCACTCACCCACGCAACGCCACTCACCCACTCAACGCCACTCACCCACTCAACGCCACTCACCCACGCAACGCCACTCACCCACGCAACGCCACTCACCCACGCAACGCCACACACACGCAACGCCACACACACACGCAACGCCACTCACACACGCAACGCCACTCACCCACGCAACGCCACTCACCCACGCAACGCCACTCACCCACGCAACGCCACTCACCCACGCAACGCCACTCACCCACGCAACGCCACTCACCCACGCAACGCCACTCACCCACGCAACGCCACTCACCCACGCAACGCCACTCACCCACGCAACGCCACTCACCCACGCAACGCCACTCACCCACGCAACGCCACTCACCCACGCAACGCCACTCACCCACGCAACGCCACTCACCCACGCAACGCCGCACACCCACGCAACGCCGCACACCCACGCAACGCCGCTCACCCACGCAACGCCGCTCACCCACGCAACGCCGCTCACCCACGCAACGCCGCTCACCCACGCAACGCCGCTCACCCACGCAACGCCGCTCACCCACGCAACGCCGCTCACCCACGCAACGCCGCTCACCCACGCAACGCCGCTCACCCACGCAACGCCGCTCACCCACGCAACGCCGCTCACCCACGCAACGCCGCTCAGCCACGCAACGCCGCTCAGCCACGCAACGCCACTCACCCACGCAACGCCACTCATCCACGCAACGCCACTCATCCACGCAACGCCACTCATCCATATCCTATTGCATTTTCAATGCTTGTCTTCTCTTAAATCCGTTTTCCCGAACGACCCCCGTCCTGCCAAACTGATGGCCAGCGCAACCACTGTTATCAACCCAAACTTGAACCAGCTGATTAATACCTCACTGACACCGGCCTTTGTTCCAACAGATCGGAAACAGACATTGCTCATTCCACTTATCAAAAAGACAACTCTAGATCCCAACCTTCCAGCCAGTCATCGCCCGATTTCTCGGCTCCCAGCCATTGCCAAAGTATGTGAGAAAATGGTTAATAAGCAGTTGACAGCTTTTATTGAACAACACGGCTTGCTGCATCCTGCCCAGTCTGGCTTCTTGGCCTCCTACAGTAGAGAATCTGCCCTGGTGGAAGTCACAGAAGCGATCCGTGAAACCTTGGACGTGGGGGGGGGGGGCGGGGGCGGCAAGGCAGCTTTGGTCCTGTGGGACCTTTCCGCTGCTTTTGATACTGCCCTCCGTTCGCCCCTTTTAGTCTGTTTGCAGAGAATAGGTATCATGGGTGCTGCATGTCAACGGCTGAAGTCTTTCTTAGAAGGCAGGACCCAATGTGTCTGGATTCCCCCCCTTCACGTCCACTTCCCAGGCCCTTTAGACGGGGTTTCCGCAAGGGTCGGCCTTGAGCCCTCCATATTTATTTGACTCCTCATTCAGCTGGCAGAGATGCTGGGTGCGAAGGATGTTGCTTATGCTGACGACACCCAGCTCCTGTTTACTTGGAAAAAACATGAAACCTCAATTGCTCATGTCAAAATGTGTTTAACTGGCTCGCGTCTGCTCAGCTGAAATGTAACGAAGATAAAACCGAGATCTTGTTCTTTAGTGAGTTCCCCCCTCTGTTTTGGCATAATTTTTGGCTGGATGAGTCACCTCGGCCCCTTCCTTCTGGTTGCCCAGTAAAAAATCTCTGGATCTGGTTTGATGAGAAACTGTGATTTTGTAACCAAATCAGTAAACTGACAGGTACCTGTTTCGGTATCCTGAAACTTCTCAAACAATTCCTACCCTTATTGCCCCTTGCAGAAAAAGAAACTGTCATCCGAACCCTTGTTACCTCCCACATCCACTATGCAAATGTCTTGTATGTGGGCCTTCCACTTCAAGTGGTCCAAAATGCTACTGCCCGCCTGCTTATTGATCTCTCCAAACGTACCAGTGTTAAGCTAAATTTGCGCAAACTGCATTGGTTACCGGTAAAGACTAGGATCATTTTAAGGCTTTGGTAACAGCTCATGTTGCTCTCAGAGTACGGCCCCCTTTATCCCAGGAAACGTTTTTCATTCTATACCCCTGGTAGGCATCGGTCTTCTTCTAATACGTGTTTGGCCACCATTCCCTGATTTCGCCTGAAAAGAAAGGGTGGCAGTTCCTTGGCCTATTTGGCAGCTATGACCTGCAACTCGCTCCCTGCCGACTTGTGCAGCCTTCAGAAAATCACAATTTTTAGAAATAAACGTAAAACCTTCCTTTTCAATTGAGTTGCCTCTTTGTCTACTCTTTCCTATTTTTATTCATTTTTGTGTCCCTCATGGGCTCGCGCCGGGACACTCTTCTGAGTAGCTGTGCGTGCTATAAATATCCTATAACATAACATAACAGAAGGATGCAAAGTGACTTTAAAAATGGATACTGCAGGAGTACCACAGTACCCAATAGTCTATTATTTACAACTTTTTCTGAGGGTTAGTCACTTCTTGCCCAACTGAAGACCCTCTTGAAATGCTAACTTCTCAGGAGGACCAGGCTTGGCAGTTCTGTCTGGACTGTTGTCATGAGGCACAGGGTCAAGACTGATTTGCATATGTGGGTCTAAACTGGGGTGGCATGGTGAGCAAAAGAACAATGGATTTAACCCAGGTCTTTTGACCGGGGGATAATGTTTGATTTGCTCTGCATTTCATCCATTATCTGTGTGTCTTTTAATTTCTCAAGAACAGCTAGACACATTTACACCGATCATACAAAGCGCTGTTTCTGAGTGAAGTTCTGAATTTGTGCCAAATGTAATGAATCTTCAGCCTCTCTTGTTAATTGGAAAGCAGACTTTCCTTTGAGAATTAAAATGTCAAATTGTATATTTGCCACCAACCACCTTGATGGATCAGCACCAAGCATTTCATGAAGAAATCAAAGTGGACAGACTTTTTTTTGGGACGTTTCATGCAGGTTTGTGAAACAGTGCCACAGTTGAGAAAATAAATACATGCCTTTACTGTGGAAATTCTGACCAAATTATAACAATACTGGCTCCAGCGTGTGTGTATACATACATAGGCCACGAAAAATCTTAATAATCTTGTCTGAACTGTGGATGTCGGGATTGGCACCATTTGCTCAACCTAAATGTAACACAGGCGACCCATACACTGGAGACGGATTGAAGATATATATATTTTGTTTTAAATCATAGCTGTCTCGTCAGCCCAATTATATATTTTTTTCTAAACTGTAAGCAATACTAGCAAATATGAACTTGGCTCTAGGTTCTCACTATTCTTAGGCAAGCCTTAAGGGAGGAAGTAAAAACTACTAGTTTCAGAACAACTTTACAGCAGTTACTATGCACTTATGCTTTGTCATTTGTTGATGACTCTAATCTCCCAGAAGACTGGGCTAGATCGAAATCCTGTCCAAACCATCAGCCTTGACAATTTAAGGCTTACACAAATTTGCAAATAGAAGAAGGGCAGAACATTTTTGTTCAAGGGGTATGTGCAAATGTTAAATGTTGTGCATTCTATAACTTTTCCTGTAAGATTATTGCTAGCAGATATTGAGCAAGGACTTAGGATGAGCTCAAAGGGTGTATATGCTCTTGTGCGGCTCTCTGGAGCACTCCCTGACTTTTGCATTCAATTGACATCTTTAGGATCTAACGCTCGAAAAGAACTGCTCCTGGAAGATTTTGCTCGGCTCTCTACTCATCCATAACCCGCCCATTGATGTGAAACAAAACAGGAGTGAAAGAGGAAAGGACAGAAAACATAACAAGGGGACTGGCGGTTAGAAATTAAAGTACAAATTGCGTAAAAAAACAAGAGGCAACATAATGAAATTTAAAAATATATTATTGAAATTATTTGAAATGAGAAACCACAAGCCAGGGAACAAGAGAGAGGAGGGACAGTAACATGGAAAAGAATGAGTATTAAAAAGTAGTATAGAAGATAATCTGTATGTTAATGGATGAAATCTGAGTCAAATGCCAAATGGAATGTGCCCGTCACAGACTGCTAGCTGCAATCTGCAGTTCACTGATACCAACCCTTGAGAGACAGCTCAGTGGTTTCATAACGGACTGCACAGATGTGCGTTTAGTATGCAAGTGATGGGTCTTAATCGCAGAACTATACACAGATTGTTGTGTTTTCCTTAAGATCACATATTATACTACCATAGAGATGGCTCAGTAGGTTAATGCACCTAGTCAACAATTTCTTGTAATTTTTTGAGCATTGATTGCAATTAGTGTATTGTTAAGCAGGTTAATGCACCTACTGCAAGGATCTTTATGTAACCTTTGTGCCTCAGGTTCCAATTTTAGGGACGCACCTCCATATTAGCAGTGCACCGACAATATGAACTTTATATCAGCAATTAATTGGGCTTAAAACCTAAGAAAAAATATAGATTGAAATGTTTATTTTCAAAATTGTACAAATATCACCCAACAGCACTTCCGCATACTGCAAACACTGATTTCCTGTTGCAAAGTATTCATTTTGTCAAGCAATTTCAATAAAATGAAAAAATAGTAATGTGTTGAGACCGGCTAACTGATATAGGTAGTATGTTTGGCAAGTGGATTTATTTAGAGGACGGGCAGATTTCAGTAATACGTTGCCCGTTGGACAAGTGCATCTATTTAAAAATTCCACACCCCTTAGCAGTGCTCCAGCCCGAGATGGACATTTGGCCTTACGTACCCTAGTTACCTTATACCAGGGACTTATCAGTAAGTCGGTCCTTGCCAATTGGAGATAGGCAATTCAACATATACTTGCAAAAAGAGGCATTTCCTTACATGCCTCCCTCCTCGAGACGAAAGGTAATGGTAACCCATTTCTTGACGGTTCTCAGCAGCTAAGTGGAAGAACCTGGAATGGCCATCTGCAGTGATGTGGTCAGTCCCTGGACTGTGTTCCACTACAAAGTCCCTGGACAGTGTTCCACTGCAAAGTCCATTCCCTGTAGGAAGACTGACCATCTCAATAGTTTGGGGTTTACTCCTCTCATCTGCATCAGCCATATGAGCGGCCTGTGGTCATTTGAACTGTTAAGTGAGTCCCAAATAGGTAGGGTCCTATCTTTTTCAGGGACCAAACTACAGCAAAGGCTTCCCTCTCAATGCACGCCAACTCTGCTCTTTGTGGAGAAGTCACCTGCTGGTGAAGGCAACTGGTTGTTCTTGACCCTGCTCATTCAGCTGTGATAGAACTGCCCCAATCCCATGTTCTGAAGCATCAGTTTACACTACAAACTATTTGCTAAAGTCCGGTACCTTTAGAAGAGGTGCTGAGCAGAAGTCTTCAGTCAAGGTGTCAGAGGCCTTTTGACTTGATCAGTGCATATGGCTTTTCTTTGGTGCTCTTTGGAAGTTAACTCTGTTAAAGTTGCTGCTATTATGTCGCACGCTTTCACAAACCTCCTGTAATGCCGAGTCTGCCCAGAAAGCCTCTGACTTGGGTCTGTGTCTTAGAAGCTTCCCAAGGCAAAATTGTTTGTATCTTGGGCTGGGGGGGTTGCACATGGCCTCCGCCTACTTGGTGGCCCAAGCACGCTTCAGACCCTTACTCTATTGGACACATACTACTTGCCTTAATATTCAGCCGTGCCTGTTGCAGCGCTTGAAGCACTTCTCTGATGTGAACCTGGTGATGCTCCTAGGTGGAGCTTAAGACACAATATCATCCAGATATCCTTCACTAAAGCCTTCCAAACCTGAAAGTACTCTGTTCAGCAACCTCTGGAAGGTGGCAGGTGCCTTTTTCAATCCAAAAAGCATCACCTTAAACTGAAAGTGACCTTCAGGAGTTGACAAAGCAAACCTCTCCTTGGGTCTTAATGTGAGGGCTATCTGCCAATCATTTGATGTCAGGTCAAATGTGCTCAGATAGTTTGCAGCTCCTACCTTATCTATGAGCTCATCTGCTCTTGGAATGGGTGAGCATCAGTCTTGGTGACTGCATTTAAGCCTTAATAGTCGACACAGAATCTAATGTCTGTCTTTCCTCCCTTGGCACTTGGCTTGGGCATCAGTACCACTGGGCTGGCCCATGGACTACCGGAGGGCTCAATCCCTCCCATCTCTTCCATCTTTGAAACCTCATCTTTGATGCCAGATGTGATCTGGTCTGACAACCTGTAAGGTGCAGCGGGTGTAGTCCAGCAGATGGTGCAGCCTTAAGTATCTGCATCTCCTGTGTCCGCAGCATCAGGAGCACTCCGTTGAATTCAATGATAGTTATCCTGTAAAGTTTGGAAATGGACTGGAAAATGCTCTGGTAGCCAGGTAACTGTCCAAATCTACCCCATACGTTGTGAATGATTTACTTGCATGCATAGTCTGGAGTGTGACATTTCTGAGACTTCAACTCTGACTGCAAAGGAGGGTATGGTAAGGTTTCAACAGCAACTGTAATGAAGTCTCATCATTGCCGTTGCTAAACATTCCACCATCGGCTCTTTTAGGGCTCATTCCGGTCTATCCTGGTTCGAGTCTGGCTTTGGTGTCGGCACTGGTTGATTGGCACTATGTAAAATGACTTTATGAGGTGTTTATCCATGGTTTATCTTCATCTTCTGACAATCCTTCTAGAAGACATGCCGTGGATGTGTTCGATGTAATACAAAACCAGTGTTAAACAGTTGAAGTAAATACATAAACCGTAAATTAAAGTAGCATGTTGATGGATGGGGAAAAGACCTTCTACTGTCAAAACATAAGTTACCGTCATGCTGACGTTTTAATGAACATATTCATTACAAGCATGCTGACGGGTCTAGAGCTCGCACAAGGTCAGAGCGAGGGGCGGTGTTGTGGCTTTGGGAGGATGAAGAGCATTCCAGTGGAGTGAGGCTGAAGCTCGAAGTATTAGAACTTCAAAGGGGGTTGGGATGTCCAGGCATAGATTACGTGCAAGAATATGACCACATTAAAGAGGGCTGTGGGTAGCCTTCGAGAAGGCGGTACGCTATTTGTGCTGAGTACCATATTTGGCAGCGTGCCCGTTTTTACGTTGACGTGTGACTGGGCAGTCTGTGATGGATCCATGTGAATTGCAGAGAGCAAATGTCAGATCCTCCTTGAATCTGGTGACCGTTGTGGTGAAAGTGTCAAATGGATCTAGTTGGATTTGCTACTGAAAAGAACAACCGTGAGTGTGATATTAATGGAATAAGCGAGAGACCGAGGGCAGGCGAGTCGACAGTAGATAATTTCACACTCCGAATAGTTCATCTTTAGGGAGCAAAGTGGCATCCACTATAGAGCTGCAGAGAGTGGAGATGTCCTCCATGCACTTCAGTCAATGCGGAGTGTGGCGGATCTCTGTTCGAGGGAGGGGAATCAGGGCAAACTCTGGTGAAGAGGAACACTGCCAGAATATACTTGTGTTTTTAATCCATTTGTTACAGGCATTTGTGATGTTTACTCTCTTTTTTTCTTTTTCTTTCAGTGCTCGTTCTTGGAATGAGCTTATCCTACTTTAGAAAGGCTCGCAAACTCTTTCTGACCCTTACTTATACTATAATCTTTGCAAATGTATGCCGCTGAATAAGGCGAAAGTCCACAAGACTTTTCAATCACTGGCACAGCCGTCTGATATGCTGATTTATTTAATCAAAAACAATGACGCAAAGCCCTCGCATGAGCCACATTCTACTGGGCCATTCATAGACCAGCCTCACCTTTTGGCCCCGTCTTAAAGTTTCACCAATTTATATTTTTTCAATATTTCTCCAGCACTGTCAACAAATGCATTTCTCTGACCAGAAGAAAGAGCCATTTTGTAATTTTATTTTGCTCCTACGTACTTCACACACAGGGAGGCATACAGCTTTTCTTTTAAAGAGCTACAGGGGAGCCAACTATGTGAACCTTTGGGAGCTACGGCAAGTTGGGGCCCCTTTGGTGGGCGAGGAACTTTGGGTGCTGCTGCGAGTAGGGGCCCCTTTGGTGGGCGAGATTGGGTGCTGCTGCGAGTAGGGGGCCTTTATTAATGTTAAATTAACACTTTCTGTTACATACGGACTTCTATAAATCAACTGCGGGGGGAAATAGAGGTGATCTAGTGTAACTGTTACCAACTTTGTCGGACAATGTTTAGTTTCTTTCGATGAACAGAGAGGAGCTCATGTACATCATTGTCGTGCACCCCCTCGGATGCGTACTAGTTATCCTCCTGTGGATAGCATATACACAGCTGAAATTGTAATATGTCAGATATGTCCATCTAGTTGTCGTGAGGCGGGTGTGCATAGAGACTTTGTACTGCTTCAGGGTGCCGTAGTAAATGACAGTAGAAGCTGGGACACCAACGAACTCGTCTGCAGAAAGTCCACTTCTCACAAGCATTGATGGTTTTGACATACATATCAAAGCCAACTTTTGGTCTTCCTTTTCCATATTATTGCTTCATGTTCTCCCTTAAATTGAGTCATTTGAGATTCCAAAGGCACAACTTCTGTAAGCATTATCTATTATGTGTTCAATGTACTTTGTGCAATCTTCATCCCCGTGTCTTTACAGGCTGGCAGGATTTCCGAAAATAACTTTGCCAATCCTCCCTATTTTTTTTTTATAAACGTGGATTTGTGTGCTGAGCATGCGCACTTGTGGTCTCTTCATGGTGCACACTTGCATCTGGGCGTATCACTCAGATCGATAACTGTTTCACTTAAGTGTGAACGAATGCAGATCCTGACACATCCCGCCTCTTTGCTTCTCTCCCTCCCTGTCCTCTCCAGGCAAGTCCAACCTTATGGATGCCATCAGCTTTGTACTTGGCGAGAAGACCAGCAACCTGCGAGTGAAGACGCTACGCGACCTCATCCATGGTGCACCCGTAGGCAAGCCGGCCGCCAACCGGGCCTTCGTGAGTATGGTGTACTCGGAGGACGGTGGGACAGAGCGCACTTTCGCCCGGATCATTGTGGGTAAGTCCAGGAAAAATTGATTCTTTGTTACCCTGTGGAAGTGAAACTGAACCCTCAAGGTCGCTTTCGCTAGCAGTACGATCCTTTTGTCTGCTTAGCAAGTGAACCCAGAAGGGCTGACCCCATGCCTTTATGACTGACTGCTGATGGAGTATCTTTGAAGAGTCCCGGCCTCGTTGGAGCAGATTCCATGGGCGGGAGAGGAAGTCAAAGGACTCAATGGGTTTCACAATTTTTTCGTGGAGAATATTGTGAATAATGATTGTGACATGGTTTCTTTCTGTAGCCATAATGACGACAGTCAAACAATGCAGAGGAAAAAGAATAAATATCTTTACTAAACACAACCATTATCAACTGGACTGGACCATGCATGGTCTATTTCTTTTAATGAATTTAGAGCAAACCATATGCACTTCATTACCATGCAGGCACTCACGTGTTCACGCTATCCTCATGTGGATAGCATGTACACATCTGAAATAGCAATTTGGCAAGTACGTCAATCTAGTTGTTCTGAGGGGGGTTTGAATAAAAATTCAGTAGTGCTGAAGCTACGCGTTTCTTGGCCTGACCCCTCAACTGAGCTATAGGGGCTGTAGGCAGCTGCTGATCCCGGGCCCTGCTCACCTGTAGCATGGGGAGAGGATAAAACCCTGCCCACCAGCTGAAGCTCGAGGACTGCTGGCCCATCGTCCACCTGTTCCTCTTCACAACTAAGAAAAGCAGCCCCACCCCCTCCTTGCACATTCACCTTGTGTTTTAAAGAGGTATTAAATGTTTGTAGGTCTGGGTCGGGTATTTCTCTCAGAATGGAGAAAACACATAGAATGAGACCTGGTATTCCCGGGTCCATTTGTTCTACATTCAAAGAGAAATACCTTGTAATCCCTAGTAACTCACTGAGAGATACTGTCTGGGCTAGGTTTTTCTTACCCGGGTATCTCCCCATGTAGTTAATGAGAAACTCAAAATGATGGACTTATCAAAGCTGCATAGTGGCGCTTTGGCTTTTAAATGCTGTCCTACCCTTTCTTTGCTCATTTGATGTCTTGTCCCCCAGGAGGTTCATCGGAGTACAGAATCAACGGCAAGGTTGTCCAGCTGCAGGAGTACAGTGACCAGCTTGAGAAACTGGGAATCCTCATCAAAGCTCGGAACTTCCTAGTGTTTCAGGTACGGCCCAGGGACTGTGGTTGGAGAATGAGAGTTTGCGCATAGGATCACCAGGGTGAGGAGATGCATAGGATCACCAGGGTGAGGAGATGCATAGGATCTCCAGGGTGAGGAGATGCATAGGATCTCCAGGGTGAAGAGATGCATAGGATCTCCAGGGTGAGGAGATGCATAGGATCTCCAGGGTGAAGAGATGCATAGGATCTCCAGGGTGAGGAGATGCATAGGATCACCAGGGTGAGGAGATGCTTAGGATCACCAGGGTGAGGAGATGCATAGGATCACCAGGGTGAGGAGATGCATAGGATCTCCAGGGTGAAGAGATGCATAGGATCTCCAGGGTGAGGAGATGCATAGGATCTCCAGGGTGAAGAGATGCATAGGATCTCCAGGGTGAGGAGATGCATAGGATCTCCAGGGTGAAGAGATGCATAGGATCTCCAGGGTGAGGAGATGCATAGGATCACCAGGGTGAGGAGATGCTTAGGATCACCAGGGTGAGGAGATGCATAGGATCACCAGGGTGAGGAGATGCATAGGATCTCCAGGGTGAAGAGATGCATAGGATCTCCAGGGTGAAGAGATGCATAGGATCTCCAGGGTGAGGAGATGCATAGGATCTCCAGGGTGAAGAGATGCATAGGATCTCCAGGGTGAGGAGATGCATAGGATCTCCAGGGTGAAGAGATGCATAGGATCTCCAGGGTGAGGAGATGCATAGGATCACCAGGGTGAGGAGATGCTTAGGATCACCAGGGTGAGGAGATGCTTAGGATCACCAGGGTGAGGAGATGCATAGGATCACCAGGGTGAGGAGATGCATAGGATCACCAGGGTGAGGAGATGCATAGGATCACCAGGGTGAGGAGATGCATAGGATCACCAGGGTGAGGAGATGCATAGGATCACCAGGGTGAGGAGATGCATAGGATCACCAGGGTGAGGAGATGCATAGGATCACCAGGGTGAGGAGATGCATAGGATCGCCAGGGTGAGGAGATGCATAGGATCGCCAGGGTGAGGAGATGCACAGGATCGCCAGGGTGAGGAGATGCACAGGATCGCCAGGGTGAGGAGATGCACAGGATCGCCAGGGTGAGGAGATGCTTAGGATCTCCAGGGTGAGGAGATGCTTAGGATCTCCAGGGTGAGGAGATGCTTAGGATCGCCAGGGTGAGGAGATGCACAGGATCTCCAGGGTGAGGAGATGCACAGGATCGCCAGGGTGAGGAGATGCACAGGATCGCCAGGGTGAGGAGATGCACAGGATCTCCAGGGTGAGGAGATGCATAGGATCGCCAGGGTGAGGAGATGCACAGGATCGCCAGGGTGAGGAGATGCACAGGATCTCCAGGGTGAGGAGATGCACAGGATCTCCAGGGTGAGGAGATGCATAGGATCTCCAGGGTGAGGAGATGCACAGGATCTCCAGGGTGAGGAGATGCACAGGATCTCCACGGTGAGGAGATGCACAGGATCTCCAGGGTGAGGAGATGCTTAGGATCACCAGGGTGAGGAGATGCTTAGGATCACCAGGGTGAGGAGATGCACAGGATCGCCTGGGCGAGGAGATGCACAGGATCGCCTGGGCGAGGAGATGCACAGGATCACCAGGGCGAGGAGATGCACAGGATCACCAGGGGGGAGGAGATGCACAGGATCGCCAGGGTGAGGAGATGCACAGGATCGCCAGGGTGAGGAGATGCACAGGATCACCAGGGTGAGGAGATGCATAGGATCACCAGGGTGAGGAGATGCATAGGATCACCAGGGCGAGGAGATGCTTAGGATCGCCAGGGCGAGGAGATGCATAGGATCACCAGGGCGAGGAGATGCGTAGGATCACCAGGGTGAGGAGATGCTTACTGGGGATTCTTGCACACGGAGGTTCCTGGGGTTGGATCACCGGTGTGAGTGGGGAGCGGCAGTGGTTGGGAGGAGTGGGGTTGTGGCATGCAGTGGATCCTTCAGACTAGAGGTTTCCTGCTTTCCACTTGGCCTGCAATATACAACCGGATGTAGCTCAGTTGACTAATGCATCCATTGTAGACATTTGTGTGTTGCCTGAAGGTGGCAGGTTTGAATCATTGTGGGTCATTTCAGCCTTCGAACTCTGTTAAATGAGTAACACAGAGTTTGATATGGACTAGCTACACTTATCAGAACCACAGAACAGACCAGCTGTAGAGTACACAATCTAAGTGTAGTTTGCTATTAGCAGTGGTGGGAGAAGTTGGGAACCGCTACAGCAGCCAGTTATGAGTAGATGTTGGTGAACTGTAGAAAGCCAAGCACTTCCGTGTCCCTTAACGCTTGTGGTGGAGGCTGACATTTCCAAGGGTTGGAGTTCTTGAGATCTGTGGGTGCGTTTCACGCGAGGAGCTATGGTCTATTAAAGAAGTTCGTATTAAGAACGTTTGATCCTTTAGTCTTATTCATGAATTTGATAACTAGGAGGGTCACTAAATCTTATTGTTTTACGAATGTTGTGCTTCCGTGACAGATAATGATCCTTTTCTGTCCATGGAAGAATATTTTTCCAAATAGATTTGACTCGGTAGAAGCCATATGTAGAACTATCTTCTCCTGCCGGCCGAACTATCTTCTGCGAGCTGTTAAAGAGGTGTACTGTGTTCTCAAACCAGGCGGGTGTTGTGTACTCCCTCTGAAGGGGTGGAACACTCGTACTAGCCTGAAGGTGAGCACGCCTATTTGACTAGATAATATTCCCACCTCGCCAGGTGCCAAAGGGCTCTGGACAAAGGGGGTCGGCGTCCTCTCCTGTGAGGGAAGCCAGATGTGCTCACCAAAGGCGGTAGGCACTTCGAAGCCCCCCTGCCTTGGAATGCTAATTTGCAGGTCATCCTGTGAGCAGGGGTGTAAAAACCCTCTGCCAGAGCGGGCTTTGTTTCTGGTCTTCTGAGAGCAAAGACGCTCACCCTTGAGAGTCAGAAACTGTCTCTGGTGTCAGGCTGGCAAACACCAGTCAGTCAACATACCAGGAGCTGGTACGTTTTCAGGGGGCGCCTCTAAGGTGCCCTCTGTGTGCATGCATTAATGAACCCCACACTGGCATCAGTGTGGGTTTAATAATACGAGATATTTGTGTGTTGCTTCTGATTTGAAAGAATAGGACACAACTAAGCTCCGCACTCTCAAGACGAGGCAAATGTACCACTGCACCTTTCAATAACACACGTACAAAAAACCTCAGACCTCTCATGACCAGGAAAGGAAACAGATTCAGATGCATTTAAAATTAAACCAGTGATTTATTAATTCACCTCTTTTAGAAGTAACACATTATATTGGTTAATGTAGATTCCCAAATATCAACCAACATATGCACAGAACAAGGACATATATAAAATATGTACATGGATCAAAGAAACTCCGGAAGTATGTACATAAAGTGGATAAGGAGAACACCTCACCGAGCAAGTTGCACTCCTCATTCTGGTCCGTTCAACTGGGAAGCTCTTGACGGTCAGCCAGAAATCTTGTTAGGGAACTACTGAAGATTTTCACAATGGCAGCGCGTCCACCCCAACAGGCGAGCTTCCGATTCAGCGCCAAGATTTTCCAGCTTTAATACCTTTTACTCAGCCTGAGGAGAAGTTTCTAGAAACCTCGCCCCCTTTCCTCTGTTACGAAAACCAAACTGACCGTATTGGTCTGTGTCAGGGTCAAGACAGAAGCTGGTCAGGCTCCTGTGTTTTGAGTTTGTGACAGAGCTGTACATTCCGCACATTTCTCTGGCAACAACAATCTCTGCCGTGAATTGTAGCAAGCACGCATCCCACTCAACATGCTACAGCTTATTCTGTACGGTGAGGAGCGAAAACGAGCGAAAAACATCCCCACCCCACTCTGCAACTGCATGAGAGCACAGAAAATGGAGTACGTTATACAAAATGGAGTTGTCAATGTACTGTTCCTAATAGCATCACAGTTTGATACCAAAATCCATATTTTCAGAGAAGCCATCATGTAGCTGTGGAACTTGTTTTCACCAGTGTCCAGCACATGTTCTCAAAATAGCTTCCCTGTTCACTTGTACTGGCAGCACTAGAGCTGACCAGCACAGAGGCATATCTGCTCATGCAGATATGCACTTACATGTAGTATAGTGCACCCTGCCTTAGGGCTGGAAGGCCTGCTGTAGGGATGACTTGCCTATACTGCATGCAGTGTCTGTGGGCATGGCACACAGGGATGTACAGTGTAGTATAATCAGTAGAGGGAGGAAGAAGCTTTGATCCATTCTGCTTCCAGTCAAAGGGCAGTAATCAAAGAGGTTGAATCCCAGGGTCAAGTGTGGTTGCCAACTTAACCCTCAATCACGTATAGGTGCGTAAAGCGGTAAATCTTGATTCTCCGCTTTTATGAACGTGAAAGCTTCATCATTTGGGTTTCTTTAAAAATACTTTCCTCCACCTAGAGGTTTGACCACTGGTTGTAGCAGTAGTGACCAGAATAGGGTAGAGAAAGTGAAGTGGAAACTAGGTAAAGTGAGTTAAAATTGCTTCACTCTTTTTCCTAAACAAACTTTTTTCGGGATAATTGGTGGCAAGGTTAAAAACAAGTTGGTGCTTCTATAGAAATGTTACTGTTTTATAGCACAGTGAGGTTCATGGTGAAGGTCAAACGGTCGACATGTTTCAGCCCCGAATTTAAAAAAAAAATGTTTTGTATCCTCATCTACGTCCTGGTTTCCAGCTGCCATGTAGTGGAACAAGGGAGAAAGGTGTAATGGAGTACAGTCGTGCTGCCTCAGCCTAGACTGGTCGGGATGGAGAGAATACGGAGATGGCAACCCGTTCCCAACAACAACAACTGGGTCCACACCTATCCTCTCAACTTGTTGCACAGGAGACAGATAACAACCAGATAGCCAGTTACCATGTAGCTATTGCCAGGCCAACATACAGGGAGCGAAGAAGGAGAAGGCTGGCATAGCAAGGAGAGTTAACCATGGCTACGTAATCATTGGATCGGGGGGGGGAGAAATCCCAAAAAAACCCCGGTTCAGTCATTCATTGGGACCAATCAAGCATATGCCAAAACGCTCTTTTATCTGGCTTTCCAACTCTGGCGAGATCTAATTTCGAAATTTGAAGGATTGAAGTGCGCCAGTCGTAGAGGGTCGGGGGGGGGGGTAGCGTCCTTCCACCGCTTACAGATTTCTCTGCGAGCTGCCAGAATAGAGTAGAACAAGAAATTCTTTGCAGGACTGCGAGTCTGGTCCCCAACTCCAAAAATGACGAGGCATAGGTCCATCACTACTGTAAAGCCCAGGGAAGGTGAAAGTTTACTGCTGATTGATTCCCAAAAAGCTACTAGGTGAGGACAGTCAAAGAACATATGCGTGTCTGGGGCTTCCTTCAGACCACAACGTGGGCAAGCCACCAGGCCCCCGGGGTAAATTTAGACAGCCTCTGAGGAGAGTAATACTCCCTGTGCAGGGTAAAACGATGGTTTCTGCGAAGCCAGGCTGGTTTGACTAAGTCCCACATTACGCTGCAAGACGTTAACCACAGGTCTTTCACGTTGAAGCCTGGCATCCGGTCACCCCACAGTAATTCGGGAAACCGCCCCGTATTATTGCCCTGGAGGGGTCGGAGGGCTTTCATCAGGACCTACGTGAAAACATTTATTTATAGGGTCACAAGTATTACAAGTACCCTGAATGGGTGGCATACTGACTCACCCTTCTTCTTGGTTACAGGTCAATGGTACCTGTAACTGATGATGCTGAAATTCCACTGCCTTGAGGCACCTGTGTGTGCAGAATCCTGTAACTGCAGGTGTTTGCCTTCTTGCTCCCTCCTATGACCGATGCTCCACCACAATCACATGTTTTCGCGTAGGTTCAATAATACGGGGCTGAAACATGTCGACCGTTTAACCTTCACCACGAACCTTGCGGTGCTATTGAACAGTTGGTAGATAGGAGTTCAGGGTGCACCTCTGAGGTGCCCTCTGAGCACATGGTACAATAACTCACACTCGCGTCAGTGGGGATTTATTGTAAGGCGTAGTTTGGTACCAAACACTCCTTTGTTTGGTGAAGCCAACATGGTGCTGTGGAACTTGAGTTGTCGAGTTCCCAGCCCATGTACTCTCTGACTTCCCTTGCACTTACAGTATTAAGACGATGGACCCCAATATTGTTCGGGCATACCTGCTCATGCCAGTATGCACTTACCTGTGGTATTCCTTTAAAGCAACAGCGGCCCCTGGAGGGGGAAGAATTATAGGACAATGAATATAGACTCAGTCGTTGCTATATTGAATCGACATGTCCAGCCGGACTGAGGTCTAATATTTACTTTCTTGACAATATGGAAGGTTTTTTCACGACAATACAGAAAGTGGGACATAAACCTGTGCCCTACTTAACACATGAACAACATATACAAGCAGGGAAAAACAGAAAACAAGGGGCTTTTAGGCAAAAGCTTAACGGTTCGTTGTACTTGATGAATACACAATGTCAAAGTTCAGCAAAACACAATAGACACCTTTACAGAATCAATACACACACGTTTGGAGTGTATAAGGTGTTTCAAAGTGTCGACGGTGTTTCGATCCAGCAAACCAAAACGTGGATCATCATCAGGACATAGATATTATGCCTAAGGATAAGAAGCCTCAATTGCCGAGTAGGGTGCTCAAAGCACAGATTTTTCGATGGTGGAGCCACGGAGATTGAAGAAAGGTCCGGTAATTTTGGTTGCCGGACGGGGCAACTCTGTGAAACTAGAGTGCACAAGGTTTTCCCGAATGGGTTAACAGTTCCCACGGGAAGTCAGAGCTGGTGCGGTGGCCGGTCTTGTGGAGGGCACATCGGCTCGATAGCGGGTTCTGTTTGGTCAAACCTGTGGTATAGTACAAACTGCCTTAGGGCTGTGAGGCCTGCCAGAGGGGTGACTTACCAATGCTCACAGGCAGTGCTGTTTGGCATGGCACCCAGACGGTGTGCCATGTCGACTTTGTCGTTTTTTTCCCCTCACAGGGGGATGCAATCAGCAAGGCAGTGGTGTGGACCCAGGGAATGGGGTCCCAGGGGAGCCTTTTCAGCTCCCTGTCCCTTCAGGCCCCAAAAAGGGATGTGGAATCTTTGGTGGAAAGATCGGTTGTGAAGGTGCAAGCTGTGAAGCTCATGAACTGTAAAACAGTAATCCCCTCGGTGTGTGCCTCATATATTATACCGCTTGTAAGTCCAGGAAGGAAACCTCAAAATAAGAGAGGCTGTCAGCCTCTTAAATCCAGATCCGAAACCTAAAATTTGTCTGTGCTTTTCATGAAGGAGCCCTTTGACCCCAGAAAATCTCTTGCAACATAATTTTAGAAACACAATGATTTGGAAGAACCTCTTGAGATGCTCACACAACCCTTCAGCAACACTAAAAGTTTCTGCTGCCTGAGATGACCGTGTAGGAGCAGTGCCTTCTGGGTGTTATCCCTTCTCTGCCTTCAAGGAGGGCAGCACAACACACATTGCTGATTCCTTCAGTATTGATGTATTAAAAAAGATGGAAGAGGAAAATAAAACTCCAAGCGCCATCGATGAATAGCTGTATTATGCACAGGATGCAAATTTAAAACAAATACCAAGCTGCAGAACCTTTCATACAGATAAGTAACTTTTTTCTATCTTTTTGAAAGAAGTTTAGTTGATTCATTTAAAAAATGATGCACAGCCACGGTCAGTCGTACTTCAGATCACATTCAGATCTAGTCACTCGCATGTGACTGGGATAATCCTGGTTACTCGATGCTCACCAGGTAACTGTACAACTGACCGGCCTAGGTAAAGCATAATAACTAGTCCTCCTTGCTTGGTATCTGTACAGGCTTTGCATGGGACCAAGCAAACCTCCCTGCTGAGCAGTTTAGAAGGGCCTTATGTATGTGGTCTGCTTTCAAGGGAGTGACCTTAAGAGCATTCAGCTAGATTCATCATTATCCAGTTTTGCGAGTCCTTAATAGCGATTCATAAGGAATCGCTATTAAGGACTCGCAAAACGGGATTCATGTATTTTATTTATTTAAAACTTATAATGCGCGACAGCTACCCGCAGTGGGTTTCCCGGCGCAAGGGATAAACTGGAACAGAAAAAGTGGACATCACAGCAGCAATTATTGACATCTAGAGTGGGGGAGAATTTAATGGAAAAGTAAAGTTTTCAGTTTTTTACGGAAGCAGAACAAGTTAGTCTCGGTTTTCAGGGCAATTGGTAACGCATGCCAGGATTTGGGGCCTAAATGGGAAAAAGATCTTCCCCCCCATCTTCACAAGTTTAAATCTAGGAATGACCAGGTCATAGTTAGCTGAAGATCTTAATGTGCGGCTGGGCCTGTAGGCTTGGACGAGACTCTGAAGGTACAGTGGGGCTGAGCCCTGCTTAATTTTAAAAAGGTAGCATAGGGCTTTGAATTTGATGCGGCTCGGGACCTTGAGCCAATGTAAATCGCGAAGAGCCTGGGTGGCCGAAGATCTCCTCGGGATATTACATAAAAGTCTGGCTGATGAGTTCTGTACTACCTGCAATTTATTTATAGTCGCAGCATCGGCGCCAAGGTAAAGGACGTTGCCATAGTCCAGGCGAGATGTTACTAGCGCCTGGACAACGGTTCTCCTGGTGGCATATGGCAACATCCAGAGAATTTTCTGGAGCCATCTCAGGGTGGAAAAACAGATGGCAGCCACCTTGGTAGCCTGTTGCCTCATAGAGAGCTTGTCGTCTATGAGGAATCCCAGGTTGCGAACCACAGAGACCGGTTGAGGGAGGGGACCCATGGCGCAAGGCCAGTGTTGGGGGCCCCAAAGATATTTGTTTTTCCCCAAAATAACAATCTCGGTCTTATCACCGTTTAGCTTGAGGAGATGTCTCTGCATCCACTCAGCCACCCGTGACAATCCAATTTTCAGACTGGACACGTTTTTGCCTTCAGTGCTGGAGAGGGAGAAAACAATCTGCGTGTCATCGGCGTATGAAAAATGGTCAGCCCAGCGTCCTCCGCGATGGAAGCTAGAGGTTTGATGTAAATGTTAAATAATAGAGGGCTGAGAATGGACCCCTGAGGGACACCATACGCCGAAGGACCGATAGCAGATGCGGCTTTCGTGGAAAAGACCTGGAAAGTGCGCTCACTTAAAAAGGAGGCAATCCAGGCCAGTGCAGGACCATCTACTCCCAGGGACCGGAGAGAGTTCAGTAAGATGGAATGGGACACGGTATCAAACGCTGCACTCAAATCCAAAAGGATAAGGGCGAAAGTTTCCCCGCGATCGATACCGTGCCGTAACCTCTCCGTTACCCCGAGTAGCGCAGTCTCGGTAGAATGGTGCGCACGAAAGCCGGATTGGGACGGATGTAAAAAGCCCTGATTTCCTACAAGATCGGTAAGCTGAATGTTCACATGCCTCTCCAGCACTTTAGATAAAACAGGCAGCAAGGATATAGGTCTGAAGTTGGCAAGGTTGGACATATCAGCTCCAGCCTTTTTTTAGGAGTGGGACAACCATTGCATGCTTCCAGTCCTGTAGCACATGAGACTCACTTTAGGAGACATTCAAAAGTCTCATAAGAATTCGCCGGGGTTCGAGATCCAGCAACTTTAAGATCTTTGCGGGTACCGGATCTCGCGGTGAGCCAGATCTAACGCTGTTCAGGCAGGAGGAAAACGAGATGTCATCAAATGGTTGCCAGTTTGTTACCACCGCCTTTGGAAACGGGAGTTCGTTCTCAACGATTGGTCCCGATTGATGTTGATTTACTGTCGTGGGAGCGCTCATAGAATCGTATATGCGCTCGACCGTGGCAATAAAGAATTCCGCAATGGAATTACACTGAATTTCCTCCAGAGCTGGAGGAGTCTGGATGGTATCCGCTCCTGTCAGGTTTTTAACAACCGCAAAAAGGGTGCGGGGGCAGTTCTGGGCTTGTGTCACTGCATTTACAGTGTGCGCAGCTCTCGCGGCTTTACATTGGGAGTGATATCCCTTCAAGGCTTCTTTGTAGGCGATCTTCCTGGAAGCCGAATAGGAGCGCCTCCATTTCCTTTCAAGAGCCTTGCAGTTAGTTCTCAAGGCCTTTAGATCGGCCGAGAACCATGGGGCCGGGCAACGGTGAGATCTAGAAAATTTCGGGGTGGGGGGAAGGACGGTATTCACAGCGTTAATAAGCCATGATGATACAGCAGTATTCAAATCCCTAAGTGGGACGTCGCCGTTCTCAGGGCGGGTGTTATAGAGGTGCTGATTGAACTTCATAATGTCAAGTTTACCCCACCGATGAATTAATTCACCCTTACCTTGTCCGCTCTTGGCAGTTTGCTTGATATTAGATAGAGCGAAGTGGACTGCAAAGTGGTCTGACCACTCCAGCGGGCGAGCACTCTGAGAGCAATCAAAAGGCAAGGTAGAAAGAATAGGGTCCAATTGGTGTCCAGCAGAGTGAGTAGAACCCGAATTGCACAACGTAAGATTAAGAACCTCTAGATCGGTTAGCAAACACTTACTGATGGTACATAAGGGATCTTCAAGATGCAAATTTAGATCTCCGAGAATTGTAAAGTTAGCTGCCCTAAGAAGCAGAGGGGCTATAGTGTCGGCAAGCAAAGATGTCCATGCATGAGCATTGCCCGGGGGGCAGTAGATCAGGAGGCCAGACAGGTTGTATTGAGGGTTAATTGCGAGTCTGAAAAGCGCCGCCTCACATCCGGACAGGGGAAAGGCTTCAAGTTTACAAAAATAGCAAGACTTGAAAATAATGGCAATGTCCCCTCCCTTTCCAGAGTGTCTGTCATGTCTCAGCATGACATAGTTGTTAGGGACTGCGGTGGCAATATCTGGACCAGAACTTTCATGTAGGAATTGCAAAAAATATTGCGATTCCTACATCTTCCTTATTTGCAATTAGCAATTTGCTAATCGCAAATAAGGATGCGATTTCAAGGGTGCCAGGGGTGTCCAAAGGACACCCTGTAGCACCCCTGAAAAGCAAATGTAGCCAGATGTTGCGCACACACATGTCCAAAGGACATGTGTGTGTGTGTAACATACCACTCCGAAAAATGCACTAAAGTGCATTTTTCTGAGTTTTCGCTATTTACCACGAAGTCTGACTTTGTGGTAAATAGCGGCCAGAAATTGCGAATTCGCAAATTGAAAATGGTTGATGAATTGCATTTAAGGAATCTCAAATAGAGATTCCTTAAATGCAATTCCTCGCAAATATGCGATTTCGCAATTAGCGATTTTTGCGTTTGGGATGATGAATCCCAAATGCAAAAATTGCACTCGCAAAGGGCCAGATTCTCAGAATCTGGCCCTTTGCGAGACGATTTTTCTTTGATGAATATAGCTGAAAGTGAAGATGGCACTAAGATATAGGGTAATGCGGGTATTCGATTGAAGTCAAATCTACTCTATTTTAATCATCATTTTTTTTGTTTTACACCAATATGTTTGGGACCATCTGGTACGTCGTGGGATAGAGCTGATAAGGCAGTCTAAAACAGCCACAGTTTAATAAAATCCATTGCATTTAGTGATTCGTTTGTTTTTCTGATTGTGAGTGTATCGTAGCAGTTGGCCACCCCCTTCAACTGTGCTGTGTCACTTGTGCAGCAGTAATTGTGCTGCTGATTACAGCACAGCTGATTAATGTCCATGGTGTAGTGTGTGGGGATAAAGTAAAACATCACAATGGTATGTCCTGTTCGATCAGTCTAGGCTCTATCCAGATTCCAAAGCAGCATGAGGCACTTTCACTCACTGTGTGTTTTTCAGGGGGCGGTCGAGTCTATTGCCATGAAGAACCCCAAAGAGCGCACAGCTCTGTTTGAGGAAATCAGCCGCTCTGGCGAGCTGGCAGCCGAGTACGATAACAGGAAGAAGGAGATGGTGAAAGCCGAGGAGGACACGCAGTTCAACTATCACCGTAAGAAGAACATTGCTGCAGAGCGCAAGGAGGCCAAGCAGGAGAAAGAGGAGGTGAGCACGAGGGACTTTGTGCACCCAAAATCTGCATTGTCTGTTCAATTTTGACTGTTTCTGGTCCAAATGCGGACATTTCCTGCAAAGGGGTCGGGGTATTGACTGGTGTACCCCAGGAATGATCTGCTGACATTTGAGAACATTTGCTTTTGAACTGGCCTAACGGCTAAGGCGCTCGACCTCGGACCAGGGGATAAGGGTTCGAGTCTCGGCAACGGCGCCAAAACCTCCTGTGATTCTGGGCAAATCACTTAATCTCCCCGTGCCTAAAAATGAAAGTGTGTGACCTCATGTAAAAACGTAACTTGTGCTATGTAAAGCGCTCTGATACCTGATTCGGTTCGGGTCTAGTTCGCGCTATATAAAACTCTACAAAAAAACAAACTGCTGTGTGAATGAGATCTGGTTCTGCCTGTTGCTTTTTTATCTACTTTATTTGAAAGTAAATTGTCAGAGTAGTACAAGTGCACCTGGGACCTTTTGGAAGAGCCAGATGTGTTGTCTTTTAAGATGCATCTTACTGACAGGAGCCTTGATTCCAAGCCCTCATGCTTTCTTAGACTTGACCCCATATTTGGTAGAGAGACCCTTATTCCAGTTCCTGCTTCCCCCACCATCTTTCTTCCCACATCTACAAGCAGCTTGGTAGGAAATCTTATGATTGCAGACCATTCTTCATTGATCCAGTTTTTGGGGTGGGGATGAACAAACCCACAGACGAAAATAGTCAGGTTTACCATGTCCGAAGTAGTGTCGCGTTGCGCATGCATAAATTGTCAACCCATACAACTCCAAACCATGATAGTCTCACCATTTACCCCCAAATCCTCTTATGTTTCTGCGGCAGCCCACAGCACCAAAGATGGGCTTTTCTTGTTGAGCACACCCTCCATTCAGCCAAGGAGGGAGAGTTTGCAGAATTCCACTTCCGGGCAATATCTCATTTGGCAATCTGTATGGCAACCCCTATGTCCCATTTCATGAACCCTATAGTCTTGTAGTGTGGTGCAACCCTGTCCTCAGCTTGAGGGGTGGTTAGTCACGTCAGCCTGCGGTCTCAACTCATAAGTCCGAGTGCTGCCCTCCAGTTCAGGAAGACCACCTCAGTGTCTCCGAAAGGGATTGGGGCTCCATATACAATTCCCATTATCTGATCAATGGCTAACAGTGCTAACTCTGCACTGTAGGTCTGGTCGTCCCATTCCGTGTTTAGCCTTTCGTTGATCAGTCACTTGCGAGGCCATATAGCACTGGTGATCCGTAATTCCCATTCCCCTGTCATAGGGGGACTGCTGGCAATTAATAAAGGCAATCCAAGGGCAGCCACCTGCCCAGAGAAAGGAACGGGTTACGGAATTAAGGGTTTGAAACCACTGCCCAGAGATTGGGAGGGGAACGTTTTGGAAAACTAAGGAAGCTGGCGGGATTGGGTCTGACACACTGCCCCCTGAGGGGCCAGTGGAGTTGTTCTGTGAATGAGGGACAGCCTTACAATCCCCCCCTCCCCCCCTATAATAGTGATTCCCAGTAGGAGATTCGTGAGGGTTGATGGCGGCGAGCACAGCGTGGGAGAGAGCATCCGATTCTATCTGTAAACCAACAGGAAATTATACTGTTTACCTTCAAGCAAGCCCATGACCTCAGTACGACTCCTGAGAGGGTGTATTGGTCACTGCCAAGTGAAAGGCTCTTTGTATTAGAATCTTTACACTGCTGGACCCCGCACAAACCCCGAGTGCTATACTCTGTTGTAGGAAGCTGGCTCTGTACATGATATTATCACTGGATGGTAACATCGTGCTCAGAGTCCAGGGGTTCCCCAAAAGTGTACAGGGCTCAATGTTAGGCCTAACAGAGGAGTGTAAGACATTTATTGCACAACAGTGATCAATAATGGGGACACAACTCGAAGGAAATCCAGACCAATTTTAGAAAAATGAACTTTTTTTTGTATTTTATTTGAAGATCAAGGTCTTTGTAATCGGGTAAGTACGTTTTTAATTAAAACAACTTCATTTTTAAAAATACACTTGAAAACTTTTCCACACAGTCCAATGTTATCCTATGGGGAAAACAATATTGCGGTTAAACAGATAAGTATTAAACTTACAATCCCAGTCTTCGGAGCCAAAAGTCAGCAAGGGCCAGGTAAGTACCACAACTGCACCACCAGCGGCACAGGGGGCGGCTGGGTGCCGAGGTCGAAGTTTAACCCAGTGTTTTCCGATCGAGACGGGATACCTGGAGTCACACTGCTTGCAGGTAAGTAGATCGGCTGCAGGGTCCGAGCTTTGAGGGTTCGGTTAAGCACAGGGAGGGCCACAAAGCAGCACCAAACATACACCACCAGCGGCGGTCTGGTGCAGATTGCAATTTCGGTATTGGGTGCCCAATGCTTTTCAGTGGGGATTCTTCTTTCAGCAAAGAGGCTGCAGGCGTGGCACCGGAGCTTGCAGGAGGAAGACTGACAGCAGAGGTAAGTAGGGATGTAGGGGGTCATAGGGGCACTGTCGGTTCAGCTCACCAAGGCCCAGGAGCTTCGGGTGCAGGGTGCCTTTCGATGTCTGAGTCTTCTTACCGGAGGCGGTCGGGCGTGCCTCTGGACTCACACTGCAGGCACCACCGTGGAGAGCAGGACATGTTAGCCAACGCTGGACTCCAGGTCCGGATCGCCAGGGAGACTTCACTGCACAGTTGAGCCACTCAGACTCGGGCCGTGGACGTTGGGTGCAGAGTGGGCAGGAGTCGCAGATCCACCTGGATACGGAGTCCTTGGAGTAGGGTTCTTCGGGATAGGTCCGCTGTCTATGGGAGATTGGAGTCCTTTTTAGGTCTCGCCTGTCGATGCGCATGCGCATCGAGCAAGCGAGACTATAGGGGCTCATCCAGACTTTATCTAACTTGCAAGGAATCGTGGCGATTCCTTGCAGTGCCCGTGACTTTTAAGCTCAATGCGCATGTGCATTGAGCTTAAAAGCGCGTGCACAGCCGCCCGCATTCCTCCGACACCTTTGAAGTGAAGCTTAGCTTCACTTCAAAGGCCCGGCTTGTTCACACCCACATGCCGCTCTGCCCCGCTCCGCCCCCTCCCCTGAGTCATCCTGCCTGCCCCTTCCCGCCGTGTCGCATTTCTCCTCCCCCCTCCCCTCTCTTCCCTCCGTCTTGTTCTTCTTGCTCACTTGTCACTCTTTGCCCCTTACTTCTATCCCTTCCTTTCTATTCCCTCTCTGAACCTCCTTCTATGCCCATCTCCTGTTCCTTTCTTTTCTCCAACATTTGCCACGTCTGCTTTCCTCGTCTCCCCACACGTTTGCCTCCCTTTACCTCTGTTTCCTTAGCTCCTCGTTTCTCCCGCCTACTCTCACATCTTTCTCTTTTCTTTCTACCCTCTCGCCCCCACTTCTCTTCGTGCTCATCTGTTCTCCACACATTTCTCTCACTTAATTCTTCCTGCCTCAACTCTCCGCCTCCCGCCCCCTCCCCCTAGTTTTTTATTTTTTAATTAATTTCCTGCTGAAAGCCTGACGAGCGGTACATTTCCCGTCCCTTGAGCCGTCAGACCTCGATGTGCCGCCAATCATCTACTTAGCATCTGCATCGTTAGAAGTCATCCTGGCCACTTGCAAGCACCCTGGCAGCCTGCTCTGGCGTGGGGGAGGGGCGCCTGCTCTCATAGGAAAGCTGGCAAACAACCCAAGTGTAACTAGCGATAGCAGGAGCCAATTAAGATCAAAGCTGATATATGCAGCAATAAGCCTTCATCCCTTTAATATTCAACATTCTTTTTCACTTTGACACAGATCAAGAGGTGTTAATGCATATTCTTTCAAATGAGTCGAGCAGTGCTTTAAAGTGACAAAACTGTTATTTGTTCTTTCACAATCAATTAGTATCATGGTTCAGCCTACTCTGAATTGCTCTACAGCTGGGGTGAAACATGCATCCTTGTCGCTGCAGTGCCACAGTCTATTCGAGGCTATGTTCTGCTGCAGAATAGCTCGAAGGGGCCTATAAACAATAGACCGAGCACACCCTTGGAGGAGCACGCGGGGGTGCAGACATTTTGTTCAGTTCATAAACGATCTGACAGATGCTTGCAGGTATGCAGTCATTTTTAGCAGGAGTAAAACAATTAAAAATGTGCTTCGGGGTTTGAGGCGCTCCCATTTGCATCTGACAAAATGCATTTCTCCAAGCAGACAAAATGTCCTAATGTTAACACGTTCCGAACTGTGAATTCATTATTGAACAAGCAGGCTCTGAGCAGCAGATGCGAATGTAACGCTAGCCAATTCGAAGTAACAACACATCTTGTGACGATGGTGTGTTCGTGTGGAAAAGCACCCACGAGAACTCGTTATCCCTGCTATATAAAGAGGTCAGTTAGCAGTGATTGACTCTTTTCCAGGGTACTGGGTACTCGGCTATGTCACTGTATTCTTTTCTGTTGCACCTCTGTTGCAGTGGTGGACTGGGAGGAAACAGCAGCCCAGGAAATGTGTTTTTATCAGACCTATTGCATACCCAGAGAATGTAGGGAACGAGTCTGCCATCTACAGGCACCCTCACAACCCTCTCACCCTCACTCACTCTCACAACCCTCTCACCCTCACTCACTCTCACCCCCTCACTCACCTCACTCACTCTCACCCCTCACTCACCCCCTCACCTTCACTCACCCCCTCACTCACCCCCTCACCCCCTCACTCACCCCCTCACCCCTCACTCACCCCCTCACCCTCACTCACCCTCTCACCCACCCTCTCACCCACCCCCTCACACGCCCTCACCCCCTCACACCGCCACCCCCCCACTCAGAATGCACACCCCCTCACCCTCACACGCCCTCACCCACTCACACCGCCACACTCCCTTAGAATGCACACCCCCTCACCCACCGCCTCACTCCCCCTCACCCCCCTCACCCTCTCCCTCACACCGCCACACCCCCTCAGAGCCCTCACTCTCACTCACCCTCACTCACTCACCCCTCACCCTCACTCACTCACCCTCACTCACCCTCACTCACCCTCACAACCCTCTCACCCTCACTCACTCTCACAACCCTCTCACCCTCACTCACTCTCACACCCTCACTCACCTGACTCACTCTCACCCCCTCACTCACCCCCTCACCCTCACTCACCCCCTCACTCACCCCCTCCCTCACCCCCTCACTCACCCCCTCACCCTCACCCACCCTCTCACCCACCCTCTCACCCTCACACACACCCACCCTCTCACCCTTACACACACCCTCACACGCCCTCACCCCCTCACACCGCCACACACCCTCAGAATGCACACCCCCTCACCCTCACACGCCCTCACCCCCTCACACCGCCACACACCCTCAGAATGCACACCCCCTCACCCTCACACACCCCCTCCCTCCCCCTCACCCTCACACTCCTCACCCTCTCCCTCACACCGCCACACCCCCTCACACCCCCTCACTCTCACACCCCCTCGCTCTCACACCCCCTCACTCTCACTCCCCCTCACTCTCACTCCCCCTCACTCTCACTCCCCCTCACTCTCACTCCCCCTCACCCTCACTCCCCCTCACCCTCACCCCCCTCACCCACACACCCCCTCACCCTCACACCCCTCACCCTCACACCCCCTCACCCTCACACACCCTCCCCCTCCCACCCCCTCACCCACACACCCCCTCACCCACACACCTCCTCACCCACACACCTCCTCACCCACACACCCCCTCACCCACACACCCCCTCACCCTCACACCCCCTCACCCACACACCCCCTCACTCACACCCCCTCACCCTCACACCCTCACACCCCCTCACCCTCACACCCTCACACCCCCTCACCCTCACACCCCCACACCCCCTCAGACCCCCTCACCCTCACACCCCCTCACACCCCCTCACACCCCCTCACACACCCTCACACACCCTCACACACCCTCACCCTCCCTCACCCCTGCACGCCTCTCACCCCTGCACGCCTCTCACCCCTGCACGCCTCTCACCCCTGCACGCCTCACACTGCTGCACGCCTCACACTGCTGCACGCCTCACACTGCTGCATGCCTCACACTGCTGCACGCCTCACACTGCTGCACCCCGCACACTGCTGCACGCCGCACAACACCACCATATCACTCTGGGACGGCGCCACATCACTCTGGGACGGCACATCCACCGCCACCACCACATCCACCGCCACATCCACCACATCCACCACCACTACATCCACCACCCCATCCACCACCACCACCCCATCCACCACCACCACCGCATCCACCACCACCACCACATCCACCATCAACACATCCACCGCATCCACCACCACATCCACCATCACCACCACATCCACCACCACCACCACATCCACCACCACATCCACCACCACATCCACCACCACCTCCACATCCACCATGACATCCACCGCCACATTCACCACCGCATCCACCACTGCATCCACCACCACATCCACCACCACCACATCCACCGCATCCACCACCACATCAACCACACCCACCACCACCACATCCACCACCATATCCACCACATCCACCACCACATCCACCGCATCCACCACCACCACATCCACCACATCCTCCACCTCCGCATCCACCACCACATCCACCACCACATCCACCACCACATCCACCACCACATCCACCACCACCACATCCACCGAATCCACCACCACATCCACCACCACATCCACCATCACCTCCACATTCAATCGCTGACACACACAGCACGTTCCCATCTAATTGTGTGTATACAGTACAACATATTATATCCTATGTCTTCATTAACAATATAGTGTATCTGTACTGAATATATATCCAGCATTTCAGACTGCATTTCAGAGCTTTTAAAAATGTTTATGGCTTTTTTTTTTTGAAATTCTTTAGCATTGGCTACAGGAAACAAAAATGCTAAAGATTTACAAAAAAAACCCATAAACAATTCTAAAAGCACTAACTCTAATGCTGCGAGACCTATTGCATTTTCAATGCTTGTTGAAGGCAGCAGTTCTCCCAGTGGTATCCGAGCTCGCTGGCTGCAAGACAGGTCGCAGGTTCGCAGAAGCTGGAGACAGGCCGTAGGATCGTCGTCTTTTGTCGTAGGTCATCGCAGATCTAGTTTCTAGCTCTGGGGTAGTCACCTAAATACTACATTTAGGAGGCGTTTTAGGGGAGTAGCAGATAGGGCCAATGGGCACCTTTCCTGGTGGGGCTACGCCCTCTATTATGCCACCCTCCTGTGGGAGGGGGGCATAGACCTAGCCATGATTGAAGGGTTCCCCCATCTTCAAGATGGCAGGGGCTGAAGGTTGTGCCTCACCATGCCTCCCACACCCTAGGGGTGGGGTTGGCAGAGGTGGGCACATCTCATATTCTTTTGAATTTTTCCTGACTGTTTTCCTGCCCAAAGTGGGGTTGGAAACCAGGGGCTGCCATCTGCTGCCAGCCACAGAGGCTGGGGTCACATTACAAAGGCGGCACAGCCTTTAAAGCTTCCCTCTGGAGCACTGTGCTCATCCTGGGGTAGGAGATGTGACATCTCTGACTAAGATTGACTATGTTTCTGGCCTCGGAGAGCAGGGGCTTTTGACCCAGGGGTCCAGTAACATGTCTGGTGGTGCCAGGCTGTCTAAAGCCAGTCAGAGACCACACCAGGGTTGGTGGGTTTTCAGCAGGGCACCTTTGATTTGCTGTCTGGGTTCATGTTTCAATAAAACCCACACTGGCATCAGTGTGGGTCTATTGAGAGGTGGTGTTTGATACCAAACACTCCTGGGTTCAGAGAAGCCATCATGGTGCAGGGAAACTTGAGTTGTCGAGCTTCCAGCCTTTGTACCCTCTATGGCTTCACTGGAACTTACAATATTAAGAATAGACTTTGATATTGTATGGGCATATCTACTCGTGCAGTTATACCCATGCCTGAGATATAGTGCACCCTGCCTTAGGGCGTGTAAGGCCTGCTAGGGGGGTGACTTGCTTATACCGTGCAAAACTATTGATGGACAGAATGCAGAACAGTGTCATACATTCACCCCAATACTGAGATCTGGGCCTAAATCCATCGTATTTTTGCTCACTATGCCATTCCAGCGGTATGCAAATCAGTCTTGACCCTGTGCCCAATGGGAACAGTCCAGCCCGAACTGCCAGGCCAGGTTCTCCCTGGACTGGAAATAAGCATCCTAGGACCGTTTTCGGGGTTTTACTCCTCTTCAGCCAGGATAGCTTGATCCCAGTGGCATGGAGAGCACGGGATTCACATCTGAGCATACCCGTCCCACTCGGGGTGACAAATGCAAAAAGAACTTATCTGATTATACCTTAGGCAGTGCTGCTTGGCATAGCACCCAACCAATATCTGATCAAGGGCTAACGGTGTCAACTCCACACTAGGTTGGGTCGTCCCATCCGTGTTTAGCATTTCATTGATCACAGTCACTTGCGAGGCCATATAGCATTGGTGGTCTGAAATTCCCAATCCCCTGTCGTAGGGGGATTGCCGGCAATTAACAAAGGTGATCCGAGTGCTGCTTGGCACGGCACACAGGCAGTGTGCCATGTCGACTTTGTCATTTTTCTGTGCACCAAGGCATGCAGGCTGCAGTGGCAGTTTGAATGGGCTTAGTGAGGGGTCCTTAGGGAACCATTTCCAGTCCCAACGCCCTATGTACTAGGGTACCATTTACTAAGGACTTACAGGGAGTGTGGGGGGTTGAAGTCGAGCTAATCGTGGTATAGTTTTAGGGAAATAACACTGGGAACAGGGGCAGAAGGGACCCAGTACACTTCAGTTATAGTTGCAACAAAAGCCAGGCAAAAAGTGTGTGGGAGTAGGGGGTACTTTTACAGAAACTCACTTTCCCACACTCTGTCATGTGGCAGCGAGTTGGCAGTGGCACAAAAAGATGCGTCGGGAGACTGGTGTTGCATTGTCAGTTTGGACCATGCGTGACTGTGCATCTAGAGAGCAAAGCATATGACTGATGTCATAGAGCTGGAGACTGTATAAAGGAACAAATGGTATCTAACAACTCCCCTGCCCTTCAACTTATCACGCCTGATACTTCTATCTCTGAAGCATCTGTCGCCTTTGAACTACTTATAACATAAACCACAGACTGAGGACTTAACTGAGTCAGTTGATAGGGACTTCCTCGTTACTACAGATTATAGGCCAAGATCTACACATCGTTATTAATACATTTTTGAATCATGTCGTACCACCAAGATGAAGTAACAGGATCAATTGACTCCTCGTGGTGGGTCACTCAGGTTCTTGACCTCGGATCCAAAGATCTCCCGTGTGCACACGTGCCGTTCAGCTCCAGGGTAATCAACGGCAGCTGTGTGGTCATCTGAGCCAGAAGAGTGTGGGTGGCCACAAGGGCGTGCATGGTGTTTGTGGGATGTTGTTCGCCTCTTCCTCGGCCACCTCTGGCCCGAGCGGAGAAAACTCCTTGCTCTAGTCTCTTCAGTCCGGAGGAGCTCTCTCCTCTCTGTTGCCCACTCCCAGGCTAGTTCAGGTGTCTCAAAGAAGTGGGTCTTGGAAATGAAGATTACTTTCAGTTTCCCTGGAAAAATAAGCATGTTCTTAAGTTTTTGTTTAACTTCTTCAAATGAGTACCTACATTTCTGAACCGCCCGGGTATAATCCAGGAAGGTCAAAATACGTGAATCTTTAAAACAAAGGTCAAGATGTTTTGGGACTCTTAGAGAATGGCATCCCTGTCGTGGTAGTTAAGAATCCCGGTCATCAGTGGGTGCGTCGGTGACCTGGGTGAAGGACATGTGTGCCCATTCCACCACGAACCATAGTTACAGTTTGTCTTCAGGGATCCAGGACTTCAGCCAGTGTGCCAGGAAGCGTTCCGCCTTGGAGAATTCTGAGCCCTCTGGAAATCCGATAAACCGAAGGTTGTTCCTGAGTGCTCTATTTTCGGCGTCTTCAGTGTGCCCTATTAGCAGCATTGTTGGTGCGCTCTTTGAGTACCGCTGTTGACGTGAGCAATCTGTTTAGAGTAGCCACATTCAAGGGAGGACAACCGGCTCTCTGACTCTGTGAGTCAACTGGTGACGTTCCTAAGATTCGGGTGTAGGAGTGAAGAATCAACTTTTACCTGGTCCACTTTGGTTTCAACCGCTTTTTTCAAGTCTTACATATCCTGAAGAATCGTGGCATGGTTGGACAGCTCAAGATATCGCTGTGATGCGGGAGTATTGGAGGTGGCTCCTATGCTTCTCAAGGCCGCCGCTATGGACTGATCCATCTTGGTTTGTGCCTAAGCAGGTGGTTGGGTGGGGGGTGGTTCTGTCCCTTCCTATGATCCCACCAGTGTACCAGACTAGGAGACAGATGTTCTGTGGCCCACTTACACTCGAGGTAAGCACAAGCAGCCAGGGCTGAGGCCTCCCACATACACTGCTAGTGTGTCAATGGAAGCCCTCAGGTTCCGAGGGAGGACAGCCCATCTCGAGGAGGCTACCCCTTGGACCAGGAAACAACCCCCTGTGGCCCTTCTTGACCCCACTGCCAGCGGGACAGAGTACCACAGATTGCCTGTTCCAAGCGACTATCTGGGTCTCTGGTACTATGGCGCGGAAGTAACATATGTCCTATTCCACTGGGGCGGAGGAATCCAACCGCTACCACCATTCCTTTGCACAAGCTCTATGGCAGTCTTTGTGTACATGTTGCTGTGATTTTCAAAAACACCCTCCCCCATTTACAGAACTTTCTCGGCCAATTTTGGCATTCAAAAAAGGACTAAAGTGTCACCATTTCAAGATGTGCTTAGGAGGCGGTAACAACAGACGTGAACGTGCATTCAAATTGGGGAAATCGGCATATCAAGAACTCTGATCTAAAATTAGGTCCCCGTCATAAGATTTTATCGTCACCTGCTGCCTTCACTGAATTATTTAATTTTAGAACCGGTCATCCTTCTATTTTTCTAGCCCTGTCTCAGACCTTGGTCCCTCAACTGTTTTCTATCCGGATTTACGACCAGATCAGAGTCTGGATTCGACACTGTGGCTGTGTTAATGATGCAGAAATGATGGCTCATTCACACATTTTCCATGCACGTTTTTAAAGACCAAGATTTTTTGCTCTTTTTCTGAGAATGAAAAGGAAGGCATTTGCGTTCTGTGAATGTAAATTGATTTTGAGGTACTTAAGAGGCAAGTAATGTTATGCTTTGCTGATTTTTGTAGGTGCATTTTTGTTAAAGCGAAAGACTTATCTTATTTTTTTTTTCAGAATCTAATTGTGTGTAACCCAGTTTGTGGAAATGTGCTTGTCGTAGGGTGTGTGCCACGCTTGCGGCAGTCGGTGGTAGTGTGCGCGCGCTTGCGGCAGTCTGTGGGAGTGTGCGCGTGCTTGAGCCAGTCAGTGGGAGTGGGCGCGTGCTTCCCCCAGTCAGTGTGAGTGTTAGAATTGGGGGTCTCTGGTTGGCGCAGTGCAGCACTGGCGACAACCATGGACCCTCTCCTCTAAGTCAGGGCAAAGGATTACTTCCAGAAATAACCCCTGCTCACCCTCTAGGTAGTGTGGCGCAAGCAGTCTAGGCTAAACTCTGGAGTACATAGGGTTAAACATTTGCAGTACCACAACAATCACCACCAACCCACCACACAATGACACCAAACTGTATTTTAGTAAAAATATATCTTTATATAGTTCCTTCACGCAGGCTTGTAAATACAGTCTTGGTTTGTTAATAGCGGTTCCAGTTACTTGTAAATAGGCTTTGTAGACTTTCTAGTGGCCACAGTTCTTTCAAATGCAATGTTTGGGGCCTTCTGCCCAGTTTTGGCAAGGTACAGTGCTTTCCTGCGCTTTGGTGCGCTTCCCCACGTCTCCGCTCACTTCCTAGGAGAAAATCGGGCCCGGCCTGCCAAAGCTCACGCTTCTCGCGTGAGCGGCGAAAGGCACGGCCGGGTCTGCTTGCAGAATGAGTCACACTTCGGTGGGCGACTCAAGGCGGAGGGGGGCGCTGGCCACAGGGAGTGTTAGGGGGGCCTCGGGGCCAAGAGCAGTGCGAGCCTCGGTGATAGGGGCGGCTCGTTCCGCCGGGCAGCCTGCAGCTGCGGGGCTCCCGGGGTGGCTGAAGGTCACACGGTGCGGTGCGAGCTCAGATGGCAGGACGCTCGCACCGCGAGGGGGCAAATCACAGTACCTTGGTTACTTTGGTGGTTCCTGAAGCGGACGGCTGGAAGGGGAGCTGTCCCACGTCGCGTTGCTTCCCTGGAGGGCGAGCTGCGGCTCGAGGCTGTGCAGGTCACGGGTCACCCGGGGCGGCGGTGCTTAATGGGGTCAGAGGTCCTTCCTTCGATATCCTCTTCAGCCCTGAAGGAGGCGGCTGGGTGCGGCGACAGTGGCAGTACGGTCCCCAAGTGCGGGACGTACCCAGCCAAAGTGCCGATCCCGGTGGTGCCCTTTCAGCGGGGCTGTCAGGCGGGGCACCGATCAGAGGGGGGTGACACAGGGCGGGAGTCCGTCTTTGCGGGGGAATCTCCGGCACTAGGCTCAGTCGATTCTGGGGCTTGGACCGGACGGGTCCTCCTTTGCTTTGTTCTCTGGGCTCAGATGCAGGTGCAGTCACGGTGCTCGGGCCAGCGGCGGCTGGGCTTCACTTTGTTAATGCGAGCTGCTGAGTCCACGGTCACGGTGCTCGGGGGGTACAGATGTCCTGGGTCACGAGGAGCGTGGCAGGGATGCACAACTCTCCTGATCTCCTCAATCAGCGCTGCAGCGATAAGCAGCACACACAGCAGTTCCTTGGTCAGGGGGTAGAGCCCACTGTTCCTGGGGCGCAGTTCCGGGGGCAAGTTCCACAGCAAGCCCTTGGAGAGCTTTAGCAGAGTTTGGCACAAAGTTCAATAAAAGCAAAAGTCTCTTGTAGTCTTTTCTCTCCTCTCCTTCTGCAGCAAGGCACCAGACACAGGCCAGAGACAGCACTCCTCCTTGTAGTCCTTCCAGGTCCTTCTCTTCGGGCAGAGTTTCTTCTGTAGCACAAACAGGATCTAATTTACAAGGAGCAGGTCTCCTACATTTATACCACATTTCCTTTGTCTTTCCAGGCCAGGGGGGCCTCTGCATAATCCCTTTCAGTCTCTGAGCACTTGTGGGGTGTACTCTGGCTGTTGCTTTCAATGTGAGGGCAGGCACATCAGACGCTCCACAGGGGGGCGGAGCCAGCATTGAGGGGACAGGGGCTGCCAGGATTACCTTGTTGACAGTGCTTCGCCCTTCCTGGGCCAGGTGCCGGCTGAGTCATCAGTCGCTCCCCAGGGGGGGCGGAGCCAGCATTGTGGTGGCAGAGCACAGCCTGAGGGAAAGTCCAGGGCCACTCCTACCTCCCACGAAGGTGTAATCCTCCCATTCACCACCTGTCATTCCCCAGCCCTGTCACTCACACAAACCAGACAGTCAGATACACATCCAAGCAGAGGCGGGCTGAAATGGTTAGGCAAGCAAATGCTAGCTTTCTAAAAGTAGCATTTGCAAACACAGGACATTAAAATAAACTTTACTAAAAGAAGTATTTTATTATTCTGAGTTCAGGCATACTAAACATTAATTTCTACCATGTTCCCTGAGCCTGCTGGGATTATAGAGTGTAATATTTCCAGCAGCCCATCTGGCCTAAAGAGAACAGGTAGCCTTACAATAGTGAAAAACGAATTTGGCAGTAATTCACTATTAGGACATGCCACACACATCAGAGCATGTCCTACGTTATACTTACAATGCACCCTGCCCGTGGGCCTACCATAGGGGTGACTAATATGAAGTTAAGGGAAGGTTTAGGGGCTGGCAAGTGTGTGCACTTGCCCAGCCAGTGTGACAGTACCAGACTGCCCGCAGGTTCTGCAATGGCAGACCCTAGACACATTTTAAGGCTGCTTCTGTGGGTGGCGCAACCAGCGCTGCAGGCCCACTAGCAGTATTGGCCTTCACAAGCCCTGGCACTCCTGGTGCACTTTACTAGGGACTAACAGTAAATCCAAGGCACCAATCAGGTATACCAATCACAGTTATACTTTTCATAGGGAGCACTTGCACTGCGGCACGGGTTGGCCGTGGCGCAGTGCCCTGAGCGGCGGACACCAGCAAAAACATCTGAGGCACATCAGCAAAAAGTGGAAGGGAAACTCGCGCCAAGGTGCCAGGTCTAACAGTGAGTGTACGCGTGCTTCCCCCAGTCAGTGGGAGTGTGCTCGCGTGCTTGCGCCAGTCAGTGGGAGTGTGCTCGCGTGCTTGCGCCAGTCAGTGGGAGTGTGCTCGCGTGCTTGCGCCGGGCAGTGGGAGTGTGCTTGCGCCAGGCAGTGGGAGTGTGCTCGCGTGCTTGCGCCAGGCAGTGGGAGTGTGCTTGCGCCAGGCAGTGGGAGTGTGCTTGCGCCAGGCAGTGGGAGTGTGCTAGCGCCAGGCAGTGGGAGTGTGCTTGCGCCAGGCAGTGGGAGTGTACTCACGTGCTTGCGCCAGGCAGTGGGGGTGTGCTCACACCAGGCAGTTGGAGTGTGTGCGTGCGTGCTTGCGCCAGTCGGTGGGAATGTGCACGCGCCAGTCGGTGGGAATGTGCACGCGCCAGTCGGTGGGAATGTGCACGCGCCAGTCGGTGGGAGTGTGCTCGCGCCCGGCAGTGGAAGTGTGCTTGCGCCAGGCAGTGGGAGTGTGCTTGCGCCAGGCAGTGGGAGTGTGCTCACGTGCTTGCGCCAGGCAGTGGGGGTGTGCTCACGCCAGGCAGTTGGAGTGTGTGCGCGCGTGCTTGCGCCAGTCGGTGGGAATGTGCACGCGCCAGTCGGTGGGAATGTGCACGCGCCAGTCGGTGGGAATGTGCACGCGCCAGTCGGTGGGAGTGTGCACGCGCCAGTCGGTGGGAGTGTGCACGCGCCAGTCGGTGGGAGTGTGCACGCGCCAGTCGGTGGGAGTGTGCACGCGCCAGTCGGTGGGAGTGTGCACGCGCCAGTCGGTGGGAGTGTGCACGCGCCAGTCGGTGGGAGTGTGCACGCGCCAGTCGGTGGGAGTGTGCACGCGCCAGTCGGTGGGAGTGTGCACGCGCCAGTCGGTGGGAGTGTGCACGCGCCAGTCGGTGGGAGTGTGCACGCGCCAGTCGGTGGGAGTGTGCACGCGCCAGTCGGTGGGAGTGTGCACGCGCCAGTCGGTGGGAGTGTGCACGCGCCAGTCGGTGGGAGTGTGCACGCGCCAGTCGGTGGGAGTGTGTTTGCGTGCTTGCGCCAGGCAGTGGGAGTGCACGCCTGCTTGCGCCAGGCAGTGGGAGTGTGCGTGCCCTTGCGCCAGTCGATAATGATATATGCTTGTTCGCACCAGTTAGCAGGTGGTGAAGTGTCTAGTGAGCAGTAGAGTGCATCTTGACCATCTTCTCTTCTCTTTGCTGCCCTTAGGCTGAGCGTTATCAGCGTTTAAAGGACGAGTGCCAGCGTGCCCAGTTGCAGCTGCAGCTGTTCAAGCTCTACCACAATCAGACGGAGCTGGACAAGCTGAACAAGGAACTGAGTACCAAGAACAAGGACATCGATAAGGACAAGAAGCGCATGGACAAGGTGGAGGAGGAGCTCAAGGAGAAAAAGAAGGATCTGGGCAAGATCATGCGGGAGCAGCAAACCGTAGAAAAAGGGATTAAGTACGAACACTGGGGGGTCTTTCAGTGATCACGAGCCGGCCTCCCCCCGTTCATGAGCCGGCCTCTCCCCCTGTTCATGAGCCTCCCTCTCTCCCCTGTTCATGAGCCTCCCTCTCTCCCCTGTTCACGAGCCGCCCTCCCCCTGTTCGAGCCGCCCTCTCCCCCTTGTTCATGAGCCGCCCTCTCCCCCTTGTTCATGAGCCGCCCTCTCCCCCTTGTTCATGAGCCGCCCTCTCCCCCTGTTCATGAGCCGCCCTCTCCCCTGTTCATGAGCCCTCCTCCCCCCTGTATATGAGCCGCCCTCTCCCCCTGTTCTTGAGCCGCCCTCTCCCCCTGTTCATAAGCCGCCCCTCCCCCTGTTCATGAGCCGCCCCTCCCCCTGTTCATGAGCCGCCCTCTCCCCCTGTTCATGAGCCGCCCTCTCCCCCTGTTCATGAGCCGCCCTCTCCCCCTGTTCATGAGCCGCCCTCTCCCCCTGTTCACGAGCCGCCCTGTTCACGAGCCGCCCTCTCCCCCTGTTCACGAGCCGCCCTCTCCCCCTGTTCACGAGCCGCCCTCTCCCCTGTTCACGAGCCGCCCTCTCCCCTGTTCACGAGCCGCCCTCTCCCCTGTTCACGAGCCGCCCTCTCCCCTGTTCACGAGCCGCCCTCTCCCCTGTTCACGAGCCGCCCTCTCCCCTGTTCACGAGCCGCCCTCTCCCCTGTTCACGAGCCGCCCTCTCCCCTGTTCATGAGCCTCCCTCTCTCCCCTGTTCATGAGCCTCCCTCTCTCCCCTGTTCACGAGCCGCCCTCTCCCCCTGTTTATGAGCCGCCCTCTCCCCCTGTTTATGAGCCTCCCTCTCCCCCTGTTCATGAGCCGCCCTCCCCCCTGTTCACGAGCCGCCCTCCCCCCTGTTCACGAGCCTCCCTCTCCCCGAGCCGCCCTCTCCCCTGTTCACGAGCCGCCCTCTCCCCTGTTCACGAGCCGCCCTCTCCCCTGTTCACGAGCCGCCCTCTCCCCTGTTCACGAGCCGCCCTCTCCCCTGTTCACGAGCCGCCCTCTCCCCTGTTCACGAGCCGCCCTCTCCCCTGTTCACGAGCCGCCCTCTCCCCTGTTCATGAGCCTCCCTCTCTCCCCTGTTCATGAGCCTCCCTCTCTCCCCTGTTCACGAGCCGCCCTCTCCCCCTGTTTATGAGCCGCCCTCTCCCCCTGTTTATGAGCCTCCCTCTCCCCCTGTTTATGAGCCTCCCTCTCCCCCCGTTCATGAGCCGCCCTCCCCCCTGTTCACGAGCCGCCCTCCCCCCTGTTCACGAGCCTCCCTCTCCCCGAGCCGCCCTCTCCCCTGTTCACGAGCCGCCCTCTCCCCTGTTCACGAGCCGCCCTCTCCCCTGTTCACGAGCCGCCCTCTCCCCCTGTTCACGAGCCGCCCTCTCCCCCTGTTCACGAGCCGCCCTCTCCCCCTGTTCACGAGCCGCCCTCTCCCCCTGTTCACGAGCCGCCCTCTCCCCCTGTTCACGAGCCGCCCTCTCCCCCTGTTCACGAGCCGCCCTCTCCCCCTGTTCACGAGCCGCCCTCTCCCCCTGTTCACGAGCCGCCCTCTCCCCCTGTTCACGAGCCGCCCTCTCCCCCTGTTCACGAGCCGCCCTCTCCCCCTGTTCACGAGCCGCCCTCTCCCCCTGTTCACGAGCCGCCCTCTCCCCCTGTTCACGAGCCGCCCTCTCCCCCTGTTCACGAGCCGCCCTCTCCCCCTGTTCACGAGCCGCCCTCTCCCCCTGTTCACGAGCCGCCCTCTCCCCCTGTTCACGAGCCGCCCTCTCCCCCTGTTCACGAGCCGCCCTCTCCCCCTGTTCACGAGCCGCCCTCTCCCCCTGTTCACGAGCCGCCCTCTCCCCCTGTTCACGAGCCGCCCTCTCCCCCTGTTCACGAGCCGCCCTCTCCCCCTGTTCACGAGCCGCCCTCTCCCCCTGTTCACGAGCCGCCCTCTCCCCCTGTTCACGAGCCGCCCTCCCCCCTGTTCACGAGCCGCCCTCCCCCCTGTTCACGAGCCGCCCTCCCCCCCTGATCACGAGCCGCCCTCCCCCCTGATCACGAGCCGCCCTCCCCCCTGATCACGAGCCGCCCTCCCCCCTGATCACGAGCCGCCCTCCCCCCTGATCATGAGCCGCCCTCCCCCCTGATCATGAGCCGCCCTCCCCCCTGATCATGAGCCGCCCTCCCCCCTGATCATGAGCCGCCCTCCCCCCTGATCATGAGCCGCCCTCCCCCCTGATCATGAGCCGCCCTCCCCCCTGATCATGAGCCGCCCTCCCCCCTGATCATGAGCCGCCCTCCCCCCTGATCATGAGCCGCCCTCCCCCTGATCATGAGCCGCCCTCCCCCTGATCATGAGCCGCCCTCCCCCCTGATCATGAGCCGCCCTCTCCCCCTGATCATGAGCCGCCCTCTCCCCCTGATCATGAGCCGCCCTCTCCCCCTGTTCATGAGCCGCCCTCTCCCCCTGTTCATGAGCCGCCCTCTCCCCCTGTTCATGAGCCGCCCTCTCCCCCTGTTCATGAGCCGCCCTCTCCCCCTGTTCATGAGCCGCCCTCTCCCCCTGTTCATGAGCCGCCCTCTCCCCCTGTTCATGAGCCGCCCTCTCCCCCTGATCGCGAGCCGCCCTCCCCCTGATCGCGAGCCTCCCTCTCCCCCTGTTCGCGAGCCTCCCTCTCCCCCTGTTCGCGAGCCTCCCTCTCCCCCTGTTCGCGAGCCTCCCTCTCCCCCTGTTCGCGAGCCTCCCTCTCCCCCTGTTCGTGAGCCTCCCTCTCCCCCTGTTCGTGAGCCTCCCTCTCCCCCTGTTCGTGAGCCTCCCTCTCCCCCTGTTCGTGAGCCTCCCTCTCCCCCTGTTCGTGAGCCTCCCTCTCCCCCTGTTCGTGAGCCTCCCTCTCCCCCTGTTCGTGAGCCGCCCTCTCCCCCTGTTCGTGAGCCGCCCTCCCCCCCTGTTCGTGAGCCTCCCTCCCCCCCTGTTCGTGAGCCTCCCTCTCCCCCTGTTCGTGAGCCTCCCTCTCCCCCTGTTCGTGAGCCTCCCTCTCCCCCTGTTCGTGAGCCTCCCTCTCCCCCTGTTCGTGAGCCTCCCTCTCCCCCTGTTCGTGAGCCTCCCTCCCCCCCTGTTCGTGAGCCTCCCTCTCCCCCTGTTCGTGAGCCTCCCTCTCCCCCTGTTCACGAGCCGCCCTCTCCCCCTGTTCACGAGCCGCCCTCTCCCCCGAAGTCCGAGAACCACCTTGTCTGTAATTATTTGATTTGAATGTGCGATGAGCTTTATAGAGCAGGTTATGTATACTATTGCCACAAATCTGTATTGCTGCCCAAACTCTGCTCTCAGTTGCAGCTGAACAGTACAGCTGCCCATAAAGCATCTTCCACACAAGTTCACCTTCCTTCCCTGCTGCTGTGCCAAAGATGACATTGGCTGTTAGCATATTTGCCCTATTTGCCTCATGTTTCCCCCTGCTTTGGTCCCACGATAGTTTCATGCAGGCTCTGTGCACAGCAGCATACCCACAACTATTGATGTCCCCAAACCTGCTTGTCCTGCTCACTGTATGTTCTTCCTGAAGACCCTAAAATGTGTTTCTCTCGTGATCTCATTTCTGAACACAGAGCCGGGTCACACTGCGGGGCTTGTGCAGCTATGGTTAGCGTCCCATGAGTAATCTAATGTGTACCATGACTCTCCCTTCCACTCGGGTATAAGAGGCAACTCTGGTGTCGGTCTCTGGCCTAGAGAGCGCAGCTGTCCACCACTCCTCAGGCTTGACAAGTCGCACCCTGTGGCAGGTTAATACTCTTGTGGCAAGGAAAGCAATTTGAATAAAACAATATTTCCTCTTTTATCCAGGGACAAGGACTCTGAGTTGAACCAGAAGCGGCCCCAATACATCAAAGCCAAAGAGAACACATCGCATAAGATCAAGAAGCTGGAGGCAGCCAAGAAGTCTATGCAGAATGCCCAGAAGCAGTACAAGAAGCGCAAGGCAGACATGGACGAGCTGGAGAAGGAAGTGTCCTCGGTGGAGAAAGCACGCAAGGTGTTTGAGGACCGGATGGAAGAGGAGAGCCAGAGCCAGGGGAGAGATCTGACTCTCGAGGAGAATCAGGTGAGAGCAGGAGACTTGGACAAAGAAGAGGTCTCTTACGGAGAATCTGGGTTTGGCTTATGATGGAGAAGTCGAGAGAAAGGGGTTCCTTCTGAGGAATAATTGGGTGAGAATAGGGGCAGAGTCAAGTGAGAGCATACCGTAAGAGGAAACTGGTGAGGATAGGTACTCGGACAAGGAGAGAGATGTCTCTGGAGGGCAACGCAATAAAAAGAGCAGCAGCGCCAGGAGCCAAAGATCCGAGAGGTAGAAGATGAAAAACAGCTGCAGATCTCTGAGAGCGTTACCAAAGGTGGGGGGTTATGGGAACAAGGAGAGGCTGCTCGTGAGGAAGGTATCTGGTTACAGCTTGGTACAGAGAAGCCCAAGGAAAGATCTGAATGGGGCTAAACCATGTATGAGCATATTAAGAGCCCAGGGAAGTGTGCTGGATGCAGCCATTTATTCAAGTGACGAGAGCTACATCAGAGAGGATCCAAAGGGAGGAAGCAAAATTAGAGCGGGAGAGAGCTGTGACTGGGAGAACAGGGCGAGCAGACGGACACTAGAAGAAAGCCAGGTGACAACAGGATAAATACCTGTTCATGTCAGGCCCTGCAGCCCCTTGAATTTGAGCAGGTGACGATAAAATCAAGGGTTGATGGAGATACAGATAGGATCCCTCTGTTAGTTGCAAAGTGTAGCCCTTGTGTAGAGCTCTTCAATGTAATCACCTCTATGTACGCAAAGCTTTCAATGGCTGGATGCATTCAAAGGGTCCTGTGCCCTGCCTGACTTTGATTTTAGGGGAGCCTTGCAGACTTACCTGGTCCTGACCGATGACAGAACAGGGTCCCTAGAGCTGAATGATAATACAAAGCCAGACACTGGAGTGGAGCAGTGTCACTCGATGGAAATCTTATAGGCATTTAGCAGTTGGCTCTAGAATTTAAAGGGTGGCCGATCTAACTTGTTTCGGGCCCTGACAAAGATGGGAGCCAATGTAGAGATGCTCAGTCGTGTTCACAACAGAGGAGAGCGAGTCTGGGGTTATTGGGTATGGGGCAAAAAGGGGTGCTTTCCTTTTTAGCTCCTTTGATCCTTCGGCAACATTCCCTTGTGCATTTCTTGCCACCAAGTTTTGTACATTGGTGACTCCATGTGTTGCGCTACAAACAGTGCAACAAATGTTTAACCTGTGCTTGCTTTGTGAGCAGCTCGTGTGCACTGACCCCAGTTCTTTTATTCTGTGCCCGCAGGTGAAACAGTACCACCGGCTGAAGGAAGAGGCCAGTAAGAGAGCCGCCACACTGGCACAAGAGATGGAGAAATTCAACCGTGACCAGAAGGCTGACCAGGACCGCCTAGATCTGGAGGAGCGCAAGAAAGTGGAAACGGAGGTATGTGCTAAGCAGGGTATGCGGACCACCAGGTATACTTCTGCTTTTTGAGGAGAGTGCTGTGGCTAATTGCATGCCCTTGAAGGCACTGCCAGAAATTGGAGCATTGTCTTAGCTGCTCGAGGAGAACTCTCTACTTCTGAAGGGGTACAGGTCTTTGCTGCTGGAGTGATGGGGCCAGTGCTAAGTTGCAGGAGGTTTCCTGGGGAAGTTGGACGGTACAATGTCCCCTGCTACAGGAAACTGGCCTGGCATGCCACTGTATTGATGGTCAGGTGTGTTGGCAGTGCCTGCGTTCATGAGTGACAGAGTTTGGGCTATGCTGTTTATCTGTTCTTTCCGGTGGGGTTTGGGGGTCACTCAATCGAAGCTGCAGATACATGGAGGAGGCGCACTGGTTTTCTGTTGAACTGTGCTATCACAGGTTGGCAACTGCAGATTAAAAGGGGCGCATGTACTGATCTTCAGCACTCGAATGGAACTGTGGCACTTATTGTCTCTTTTTGCATAGTTAGCACCCACTTTTTGCCTGGTTTCATTTGTAGTGCACAGTGCCCCTGCCATCCACGTCCCCTGTGCCAGTGCTCCTTCCCTAAGAACATATCCCTGATTGGTACTTCTGCCCCCTGTAAGTCCCTAGTAAGTGGTACCCTGGGTACCTAAGGCCTGGGATCTGAAGAGGGTTCTCTGGAACAATGCTACTGCCCTTGCAGCTTGCATATCCATTTCTTCCTGGATTTTGCTGTAGCCAACATGTTTCGTCCAATAGGACGTCTTCAGGGCTCGTTCAATGTATATCCTGCGGTTACTCTAACTTGCGCGGGAATTACTATACTCCACAACTTACGGGATTTGACTGTGGACCATGCTGCTTGTGACCATCAAGACCTCATCCATCAACTGATTATTAAACCTTTGTTTGTATATTGATTTAGGAACTTAGAAGTTGATATCCGTTAACATTTGGGCATCCAGTTTCTTTCACTTTTGGATCGGTTTGCAGGAACTTCCTGTGTCCATGCAGATTGCTGCTATAGCGCACTATAAAGCTCTCTTGACTTTTTTGGGATGGAGAATTTCCAGTGAAAATCCCAGGATATACATCGAACGAGCCCTGAAGAAGTCCTATTGGACGAAACACGTTGGCTAAAGCAAAAATCCAAGAAGAAAAGGATCTGTTTTAAAAGAATTAATGAATAAAGAATCCTATTTTGTTTTTAATAGAGATTCCAGTAGTCTGGATTTGCTGTCCAATTGCTGCTGTGATAAAGCAAGGTGTTAAAAACCAAAACATGTTAGGGTGTGGGTACTGAGTCACATCGTCTTTTAATATCATGGATATTTTTCTCCTGGTTTTGAAGACTTAGACGGCTGGTCCTCTAGACTCGAGCACCACACTGTTTTTAATAATAAGCAACCCATGCATGTGTTGGGTGCGGTATCCTTGTGCCTCAGCCTCTTCCTTGGAGATCCTTAGGAGTGGAGGTGTCTCAAACAGCGTGAGCTTTGGGTGCAGCAGACATCACTTGTTGGGATGTTATATTATGGGAGAAACTGCAAGAACAGGGAATGCCTGAAGGAGAGTGTGAGATATCCCAGAGCCTGGGAGGGAAGTTGGATATTGTAATACTCTCTCCTTGGTTCCCTTATTCCCTTTTGCGTGCCTAGTTCTCTTCAAAGGGAAATTCGATTGAATAAATAAATAAATAATCCACATTTGTAAAGCGCACAATCACCCGTAAGGGTCTCTAGGCGCTGGGGGGCCGTCGGGAAGATTAAGCAAGCTATTGCCCAGAGTCACATGGTGCTGGGCTAACCTGCCGCCGGAGCCGGGGATCGAACCCTGATCCCCAGATTCCAGCGTCAGTCGCCCTGGCCGCGGCGATTGAATAGTCGTCTTCCTCCGAGGGGGTGTGATATGCTTGATTTTCATTGATCTGTGCTCAGGCAGGGGGTGGCGTAGGGGTAACATCCTTTACCACGCGGATTTTACTCCGCAGTACCCTTTCAACGCGTCTTTTACTGGAGCTGGAGGGCGCTACAGGACAAGGAAGAATTTAATTGACTATCTAACACCTTCCCTACTGTACGTAGGCTGGTGTTGGAATAGTAAATTAAAAAATTCCTAAGTCCGTACCCCTCCATCGCAAGTCGACTTGCGTTGTAAAAAACGCGTTGTAACGGTACGCGTGGTAAAACCATGTGTCGTACATCCATGGCATAGTAGACTACCTTCTGTGGGGCCAGTGTGGTTTCTCGTTGTTTGTATGCGACATTAGGCTTGTGATACGCTTCCGCAGGCAGATGCTTAAGTAACTGAGCTATGTTACATGTTCTTTTTGGAATTTAGATCCCAAGTGGCGGGACGAGGGTGTGGCTCTCAACCATCTCACAGATGTCTTCTCAGCCTACTCGGTTCCAATTTGTTCTGCACACCTCATTTTAACAACACTCATCCGGCAGAGTTTGGTTTGTACACTCTGATTTCTCTCCATCTTTCACTCTCAGGCAAAAATAAAACAGAAGTTACGGGAGATCGAAGAGAACCAGAAGAGGATTGAGAAGCTGGAGGAGTACATCGCCACCAGCAAGTGAGTGGGGCTGGGAAACCTGCCCATGTATAGATGTAAGCACCTTACTGGCCCCTCCCACCTGTGTACCGATGTAAGCACATTACTATCTCCTCCCTCCCATGTACCGATGTAAACACGTTACTGTCTCCTCCCTCCCATGTACCGATCTAAGCACTTTACTGTCTCCTCCCTCCCGTGTATTGATGTACGCACCACACTGGATCCTCCCACCCTTTACTGTCTCCTCCCTCCCGTGTACCGGTGTAAGCACGTTACTGTTTCCTCCCTCCCGTGTACCGATGTAAGCACGTTACTGTCTCCTCCCTCCCGTGTACCGATGTAAGCACATTACTGTTTCCTCGCTCCCCTGTACCGATGTAAGCACATTACTGTCTCCTCCCTCCCGTGTACCGATGTAAGCACGTTACTGTCTCCTCCCTCCCGTGTACCGATGTAAGCACATTACTGTCTCCTCCCTCCCGTGTACCGGTGTAAGCACGTTACTGTCTCCTCCCTCCCATGAACCGATGTAAGCACGTTACTGTCTCCTCCCTCCCGTGTACCGATGTAAGCACATTACTGTCTCCTCCCTCCCGTGTACCGGTGTAAGCACGTTACTGTCTCCTCCCTCCCATGAACCGATGTAAGCACGTTACTGTCTCCTCCCTCCCGTGTACCGATGTAAGCACGTTACTGTGTCCTCCCTCCCGTGTACCAGTGTAAGCATGTTACTGTCTCCTCCCTCCCGTGTACCGATGTAAGCATGTTACTGTCTCCTCCCTCCCGTGTACCGATGTAAGCACGTTACTGTCTCCTCCCTCCCGTGTACCGATGTAAGCACGTTACTGTCTCCTCCCTCCCGTGTACCGATGTAAGCACGTTACTGTCTCCTCCCTCCCGTGTACCGATGTAAGCACGTTACTGGCTCCTCCCTCCCGTGTACCGATGTAAGCACATTACTGTCTCCTCCCTCCCGTGTACCGGTGTAAGCACATTACTGTCTCCTCCCTCCCGTGTACCGATGTAAGCACGTTACTGGCTCCTCCCTCCCATGTACCGGTGTAAGCACGTTACTGTCTCCTCCCTCCCGTGTACCGGTGTAAGCACATTACTGTCTCCTCCCTCCCGTGTACCGATGTAAGCACGTTACTGTCTCCTCCCTCCCGTGTACCGATGTAAGCACGTTACTGTCTCCTCCCTCCCGTGTACCGATGTAAGCACGTTACTGTCTCTTCCCACCCATTAGTCCCCTTGGCACCCCCACCCTCCCAGTTTAAGATTAGCCGCTCCTCTCCAGATCTTCTCCGTTCCCCAGTACATTGCCACCTGCGAGTGAGGCTGGACATCCCACCCATGTATCGACTTGAGAATGAAATGATGACACCCCAGATTATTGACCTTGCTTGGTACTTTCCCACCAGCCAGCTAGTTTGGGAGGACACCCGGTGGATTTGTAAATTGCTCCACACAAGAGCATCTAACTGTCCTCAAACCACAACAACTCAAAGTACCAGAGATCGTTTTTGGTACTTCGCATGGATAGCATTACACAAGCATTTTGCGGGGGGAAGAGAAACCATGTGGGAGGAGTCAGTGCCGGTCCCTGGTTTGCAGCTCCACGTGATCCAGCCCAGGGTGGGCCACACTCTGAACTACGCTCGATCCTCCGTGTCGGCGTTCCCCAAGGAGTAAAAGTGCTAAATGAAATGTCTCCTTTTAAGCTTCCTGCTCAAGATCATTGTACTCACCTTTTTAGGTCTTGGAATCTAACCTCTCTTAGCTCTCTATTATCAAAACAATTATTGTGTTTAGTATTAATACTTACTGGCTTTGGGTCAGGCTGTTGCTTACCATTTGTTGGCTTCCCTGTCAATCTCATGTTCTTGCTTTGTATTCATTGGCTCTTGTTGGAAATGGGATCCCCGGCTGGCCAGGGCTTTCGCCAAAGTCAGTCAGAGACCACCACCCCCAAGTCAGGGCAAGGGAGTTACACGCCAAGATAACCCCTACTCACCCTCTAGGTAACGTGGCGCGAGCAGCAAGGCTAAACTTGGAGGCGATGTAGGCTAAGTATTTGCGCACGCACCCCAGCAACAACAACCAAAGGCCCACCACAAAGGAAACTCCACACAAGGTTATATAAAAATAGCCTTTGTATTACACCAAAACACATTAGATAAAACACACACTTTACAATGTGCCAGAGGCACGGGCAGAATTTACAAGGGATTATTTACAAGACAGGGCCACCTGGACCACTGTCAGGAATCAGAAGTAGCACTTTCCGAAAGTAAAATTACTTTAGCACAAAATAGCACACAATATAACAATAGAGCGCACAACCAGTAATCACTGGTAACCAGGACCTCACTAGCACCACCTGTACTAGGGAGAAAACAACCACCTACACATCACAATACCTGTGGGGGTGGAAGCACATAACACATGATGCAATGCATAACATTCATTCAGAGGTGTAAGGAGGAAAACACATGATGCATCACAATACATTCAGAGGTGTAAGGCACATGACGCATAAAAACACATTCAGAGGTGCAGAACAAATACCAACTTCCCCAAACTCACCAGTCACCACCTGTGACTGTCCCGGTGTCCCAATGTCAGGGCCTAAACGTGGCAGTTGCCCACAAAGTGCTGGGCAACTGGAGCAGGGAAAGTTAGCGCAAAGTTGGAGCCTCTCTGGGCTCAAAGAACCACCACTGTGGCACTGGTGAGCCTCTCTTAGGCTCTCTCACCAGCAAGGGGGGGCTGCTGAGCCTCTCAGGGCTCCAGCAACAGAAAGGTACAGCCTCGCTGGGCTGGGGGGTCCCTCGCTCTGGGGACCCAAAGCAATAATGCTGGCCAAGAGCCTCGCTGGGCTCTAACGCTACTAGTGCCCCCGGGGCACCTCGTGGCTCCACAAACGCGGAGGTGCTTTCTCTCGGTGGAGCCTCTCTGGCTCGGGTTGGAGTCCCCCTCTTGGGGACTCGGGTCGCTCACAAGTGCCCCCTGAGCCCTCAGGCTGAAAACACAAAGGCGCGAGGTCGCGCTACAGAGAGGGGGCGGGGCGGACACCGGCAATGTGTCCCGACGCTCCCCTCTCTTCTGCAGGCACCTACCGGGTTCGCGCTGGGCTCTCCAGCGGAGGCGGGTCTCTCCCGCTGGTCCCGGGGCTCTCCTGGGCGGCGGGGCTCTCCACACCGCGACGGAGCCTTGCCGGCACCTTTTCTCTGCTCTCCTCGCTGCTGGGCTCTCCTCTCCCGGCGGCGAGGCGGAACTTCCGGTTGCTTCTCCCGGGGCCGCGCTCTGATTGGCCGACCGCCTCACCACTTCCGGGTCGCCGCGGGCAGCGCGGCGGCTCGCTTCTAGGCAGGCAGGCGGCTTCCCAGATGATCCGAGGAGTGGGCTCCCTCGTAGATCGATTAAATCACGGGCACAACAAAGCGGCGAGGAGCGGGGTGGCACCCGCGCCGCCAAAGCAAATATAAAGCGAGGTAGGCACTCGCTAGGCCACCACGAGCAGGGTGGGCACCTGCACAGCAATTGGCGCGCTCCCAAGCGCTAGGCAGATAATCACAGCGCTCCAAGCGCTATAATTCAAAATAAAGCGCTCTCAGCGCTGGGGTGAAGGCACAGCGCTCCCAAGCGCTACAAGCCAAATAAAGCGCTCTTAAGCGCTATAAGTAAAATAAAGCGCTCCCAGGTGCCCTCAGCAAGCAGGGCAGATTCCCAGCAGTCCTTGGGCAGGCAGGGGGGACCAGGCTGGGCCCAGAGCCAGCACACTGGGTCTCCAGGCAGGGAGACACCCCAAGTGGCGGTCCTCTGGCCCAGCGACAGCAGCAACAGCCCCCTCAGGATCCTGGAAAAGAACAACATTTGTGGGGACACAGCCCCATTTTTATACAGTGCATTTCTTTGTTCAAGGGTGCAGAGTGGGGGCGGAACCAGTCGCAGCTGGTTCTTGAGTACTCTGTTTACCTCAACCACCCTCTCTATTCACTGGCAGGGCTTGGGTGATTAGACACACCACAGGGGGGCGGAGCCAGCATTGTGTGGGGAAAACCCAGCCCATCCAGGACACAGGTACACTCCTCCCACACATCACTCATGCTAATCTCCCACTCACCACCGGGCAGACCCATCCAGACTTCCTGGAGCCTGGCATGCCAGCCAGCTCCAGCCAATCACACGCCAGCACCCTCACAGCACACGTACAGCCATGTCTAGAAATGGCGCTTCGCTACTAGACACATACATGCTGCATACACCGTTGCGCAGCATTCACTCTCACGAGTTCACACATACCAGACTCAAGCCTGTACACCCCACGCATCAGGAACTACCAGGGACACATACATTCCCCATGCATTCCTATGGGCTGGCAGGCCTAGCTCAGCACATGCACTCAGAGTGCGCACGCACTTTCCACTGGGACACAGTGAAAGTGCGCAGAATCCAAAAATCACCATCTCCAGGTCACCATTTCAAGCAAAAAGTCTAGGGGTGAACCTGCCCTAAGGGCCAAAGTCCAACATAACCCCCTTCCAGCCAAAACGCAGGGGAGACCAATCACCACCGTGATGGACTTCCCTGCTTGGGGCGATAGAACACGGACGCAGGCCCGCAACTGCAGGGACACCCTCCTGTTCTTCGCCACGGTGAACCCATGGGATTCCCTCTAAACAAACTGTCTGGACCAACTGGGCTACCCCACTGGTACTCCCAAGTTGTCCACGGCCAGGACCAGGCCCTGGGCCACCCAGGTGCCACTGGTCCATGCCAATTCGCAGAGCGGGGGGTAGTAACCCCTGGCACATAGGAGCCATTCTCCACTCTTCCTGTCTGCAAGACAGGACTAGACTGCCACTGGTTCTCCAGCCTAAGGCCTACAACCTCAGGCGGACCAGGAGTCTCAGGGAAGGCTCTCCTCCCCTTACCTCTTCTTCTAGGGTTCCTCCTCCACCTGCGAGGGGTACCCCTAGAACGCCATTCCAACCCAGGACTTATCCACTCAGGTTGCACCGGGGTCAGAGGTGGGCTCTCCCACCCTCTGCACCCCCTTCCAGAGGTCTGCCCTCTCCCACCTGGAGAAGTTCCTCTGGAAGAAGAACCGGTCAGGACACTGGTTACAGTCGTCCTACCCTTCAGGTCAGGCTGACCCTGAACCTGGCCTTCCAACCTCTGGTCTAAAACCTTCGGTGGAACAATTGCCTGGCACTCCAGGACTTCTGGGGACTTACACTCCATCCCCCTGAGGCTAACAAATGTCACATCTGTTGTGTGACTGTCTGTCTGGCGCAGATCTCCCGCCCTCTGTCCACCTGACAGTGCGTGACGATCCCCCAGACCAGAAGTGTTGTTACCATGGTCACTACACGGGAACCTAGCCCAACTGGGTAGTCCCTGACCCACTGGTCCTTCCACTGGGGAACTCCCCCAATCACTCCTCACTCTGGACTCCTGTACCCTCCCTATCGGAGCGGTACTGCCAGACTCTAGAACCACAGGAGCTCTGGTTACAGACGCTCCAGGTCCTCTACTCACTAAGAGATCCTCCTCAACTGGGTTAACAGGACAGCCTAGGTCCCCAACCTGGTGTTCCCTCAAGAAACCACCCAGGTTCTGAGACAGGGCTTCGGGCCTCTGGGGGCTCTCAGCCACCCACTGACTCCTGCTCCACTGAGCCAGGCAGTCAGCCCCTACACCCTTCTCACTAACCAGGGACCTAGCTGGGCTACACTGAGCCTCCTCCACCACGCTGGGCTGGAAGATCCCTGACCCACTACTTTTGGAGTCACTCACCAATGACTCTACAGAACCTCTGGTCCCTTCCCAGCGGTCTGCTTCCTCTGCCAGCTCACATGGTTCAGACAATCCACACCCTAACAGGTGTTGGCGCAACCCTGGTGAACAACAACTGAGCAACTGCTCTCTGAGAACCATATCGAACAATAGGTCCCAATCACATTTCGTGGGCTCCCGTACCCAATCACACAGGGTTTCACAACAGTCATCCTCAAAGTCTTCCCAAGACTGATGAGACGGTTTCCTAAGGTTCCTAAACCTCAACCTATTCTCCTCCTCTGGGGAAACAGGAACCATACTCTGGGAACTGGGACTTTCTAGACTGAGATTTAAATAGCTGCCACCACTGGACCCAACCCTCCCTGGGGGATCCAGAAACTCAACACTGCGCGCAGGGGATAGTCTACCCTCCAGAGCTACTTTGCCTCTGGTGGCGGCCCTCTCAGCCTCCTCTATCCTTTCCTGCGCTAAGACCCTCTCGGTCTCCAGCTGTTGCTTTCTAATGCCCAGCTGTGCCATAGCCTGGGCATGCTCCAACCTGAGCTTTTCTAAAGCCAGCTGGTGCTCCCTTTCTCTCCTCCTATCTTCCAGCTCCTCTGGGGACAGGGAAAGGGATGAGGCGCTGCCTCCTACGCTGGACCCAGCAAGGGACTCCCTATCTATGGGGTCCTCCCTCTCTACTGGCATCCAGGTGCTGACATCTTCTTCCTCCTCTGAATCTTCAGGGCACCCCACAGACCAACCACCCTCCTGGTGTGAAGCCCGGGCCCTTTCCTCACTGCGCTCAAGGTCCCACTGACACTTTTGCCATAGGATCAGGCTGCTCCTAAGTTCAGACTGAGTGTCTAACTCATCCACCCCTATGTCTCTCTCTTCACAGAACCTTACCAACTCTCCCATACTGTATCTAAACAGATCACAGACATCAAAAGCAGGCACCATTCTGGCGGACGTTCTAGAGAAGAGATCACACAGGGAACCTAGGGGTCTGAGCTAACACAGGAGTACACAATTCACAAGGTATCAGCAAGCTCTCTATCCCAGAGAACTCCACTCACTTGCCTAGTGCCAAACACCATTCATCCACACACAACCCCCCCCTCGGACTAGTAAGGCAGTTTCTACCACCCCTGACTTCTCAACCTGACCACAAGTGACACAGGTACCAGACTCTGGGCGCGGGGCAGGGGAACAAATGCACTGGACACAATTGCACAATGATACCTTCAGGAGAAGAAAATATGAAACTTCCAAAAAAACAATCCCCTTAAAATGTGGTCATCTAAAAATGCAGAGCTTTGTGGTGCAGCCAGCCGCTACTAAGGTACAAGGCAAACACAAATCCTTATCCCACCGCTTGCCGCCAATGTTGGAAATGGGATCCCCGGCTGGCCAGGGCTTTCGCCAAAGTCAGTCAGAGACCACCACCCCCAAGTCAGGGCAAGGGAGTTACACGCCAAGATAACCCCTACTCACCCTCTAGGTAACGTGGCGCGAGCAGCAAGGCTAAACTTGGAGGCGATGTAGGCTAAGTATTTGCGCACGCACCCCAGCAACAACAACCAAAGGCCCACCACAAAGGAAACTCCACACAAGGTTATATAAAAATAGCCTTTGTATTACACCAAAACACATTAGATAAAACACACACTTTACAATGTGCCAGAGGCACGGGCAGAATTTACAAGGGATTATTTACAAGACAGGGCCACCTGGACCACTGTCAGGAATCAGAAGTAGCACTTTCCGAAAGTAAAATTACTTTAGCACAAAATAGCACACAATATAACAATAGAGCGCACAACCAGTAATCACTGGTAACCAGGACCTCACTAGCACCACCTGTACTAGGGAGAAAACAACCACCTACACATCACAATACCTGTGGGGGTGGAAGCACATAACACATGATGCAATGCATAACATTCATTCAGAGGTGTAAGGAGGAAAACACATGATGCATCACAATACATTCAGAGGTGTAAGGCACATGACGCATAAAAACACATTCAGAGGTGCAGAACAAATACCAACTTCCCCAAACTCACCAGTCACCACCTGTGACTGTCCCGGTGTCCCAATGTCAGGGCCTAAACGTGGCAGTTGCCCACAAAGTGCTGGGCAACTGGAGCAGGGAAAGTTAGCGCAAAGTTGGAGCCTCTCTGGGCTCAAAGAACCACCACTGTGGCACTGGTGAGCCTCTCTTAGGCTCTCTCACCAGCAAGGGGGGGCTGCTGAGCCTCTCAGGGCTCCAGCAACAGAAAGGTACAGCCTCGCTGGGCTGGGGGGTCCCTCGCTCTGGGGACCCAAAGCAATAATGCTGGCCAAGAGCCTCGCTGGGCTCTAACGCTACTAGTGCCCCCGGGGCACCTCGTGGCTCCACAAACGCGGAGGTGCTTTCTCTCGGTGGAGCCTCTCTGGCTCGGGTTGGAGTCCCCCTCTTGGGGACTCGGGTCGCTCACAAGTGCCCCCTGAGCCCTCAGGCTCAAAACACAAAGGCGCGAGGTCGCGCTACAGAGAGGGGGCGGGGCGGACACCGGCAATGTGTCCCGACGCTCCCCTCTCTTCTGCAGGCACCTACCGGGTTCGCGCTGGGCTCTCCAGCGGAGGCGGGTCTCTCCCGCTGGTCCCGGGGCTCTCCTGGGCGGCGGGGCTCTCCACACCGCGACGGAGCCTTGCCGGCACCTTTTCTCTGCTCTCCTCGCTCCTGGGCTCTCCTCTCCCGGCGGCGAGGCGGAACTTCCGGTTGCTTCTCCCGGGGCCGCGCTCTGATTGGCCGACCGCCTCACCACTTCCGGGTCGCCGCGGGCAGCGCGGCGGCTCGCTTCTAGGCAGGCAGGCGGCTTCCCAGATGATCCGAGGAGTGGGCTCCCTCGTAGATCGATTAAATCACGGGCACAACAAAGCGGCGAGGAGCGGGGTGGCACCCGTGCCGCCAAAGCAAATATAAAGCGAGGTAGGCACTCGCTAGGCCACCACGAGCAGGGTGGGCACCTGCACAGCAATTGGCGCGCTCCCAAGCGCTAGGCAGATAATCACAGCGCTCCAAGCGCTATAATTCAAAATAAAGCGCTCTCAGCGCTGGGGTGAAGGCACAGCGCTCCCAAGCGCTACAAGCCAAATAAAGCGCTCTTAAGCGCTATAAGTAAAATAAAGCGCTCCCAGGTGCCCTCAGCAAGCAGGGCAGATTCCCAGCAGTCCTTGGGCAGGCAGGGGGGACCAGGCTGGGCCCAGAGCCAGCACACTGGGTCTCCAGGCAGGGAGACACCCCAAGTGGCGGTCCTCTGGCCCAGCGACAGCAGCAACAGCCCCCTCAGGATCCTGGAAAAGAACAACATTTGTGGGGACACAGCCCCATTTTTATACAGTGCATTTCTTTGTTCAAGGGTGCAGAGTGGGGGCGGAACCAGTCGCAGCTGGTTCTTGAGTACTCTGTTTACCTCAACCACCCTCTCTATTCACTGGCAGGGCTTGGGTCATTAGACACACCACAGGGGGGCGGAGCCAGCATTGTGTGGGGAAAACCCAGCCCATCCAGGACACAGGTACACTCCTCCCACACATCACTCATGCTAATCTCCCACTCACCACCGGGGAGACCCATCCAGACTTCCTGGAGCCTGGCATGCCAGCCAGCTCCAGCCAATCACACGCCAGCACCCTCACAGCACACGTACAGCCATGTCTAGAAATGGCGCTTCGCTACTAGACACATACATGCTGCATACACCGTTGCGCAGCATTCACTCTCACGAGTTCACACATACCAGACTCAAGCCTGTACACCCCACGCATCAGGAACTACCAGGGACACATACATTCCCCATGCATTCCTATGGGCGGGCAGGCCTAGCTCAGCACATGCACTCAGAGTGCGCACGCACTTTCCACTGGGACACAGTGAAAGTGCGCAGAATCCAAAAATCACCATCTCCAGGTCACCATTTCAAGCAAAAAGTCTAGGGGTGAACCTGCCCTAAGGGCCAAAGTCCAACAGCTCTTCATCCTCTTGTTATGTTAGTCCCTCCCCTGCAGCATAGCTTCTTTACCATCCTTTTGTTCGGATGCCTTCTAATCTGCAACTACTTACTTTCAGGGAGCCACTTTTTTTTTCTTCTTCTTTCAGCACTTAATGAGAATGCATGCATTTTCTTGTTCCCTCCCTTTGACGGCCACGCCTCCCCCTCAAAGCCCACCTCCCCTTGCCGTGCACAATGTTGTTCACGCTTTAAAAAATAATAATTTTTTTATAACTTTATTTTTTGTTTTATCATACAACACAAAAGTGCATTTCAGCAACCATACAGCACGTCGTACAAATCTTTTAGTGTCGAAAACAACACAGGTGCAAGGCAGTTAGTATGTCCATCAGGTGAGATCTATATTGATGCCGCATCCCTAGTATACGGGCATTAATCACTCAGACATTGAGAACATCAAATGCGTAAGTTCAGCTTAGTCCGTAGGATCCCAGGCAAGGAATGCATAGACTTCGCACATCTCATTCCCCAAGCGTATCTGTAGCGAGCATGCTTTCTACAGGAGGTCTAGAGGAAACTGGAGCCAGCACACCCTTTCAAATGTCATTAGCGGGTTCTGTGTCCATATCCCGCTGGAGGAGGTAGGCCTGCAGCGGGCCCCAAATGTCTTTAGGTCTGGACGCTCTAGGAAGTATCTCCGCATATGTGGTTGTTTGTTCCTGACAATATAAAAGATCAGCCATCCACTCTTTGGATTTAGGAGCTCGCCCCCTACCCCACCCTCAGGACACCCTTCGCTTGGCTAGTAACAATGCCGTGGCTAAAAGCTTCCGGTATGGTTTGGAAATCTGTGCGGTGTAGCTTACGAGGGCCCACATGGGATCCCTGCCCAAGGTATCATTTGTCATTTTTTCAAGCGCTGCATATACTTGATCCCAGAATTCCTGCACTGCTGGACACTCCCAGTCTAAATGTAAGAACCCCGCCCGCCCTACCACACCTATCGCAACGATCATGATATTGTAAGTTAAAGCGGTAATTTTTCACAGTTGTATAGTATAACCGGTGGAGGAATTTGTAGTGGAATACCCGCATTCGGCTACTAGCAGAGATATGCGAGGTTTGCATACAGCAATATTCCCATTGCTCATCAGCCATTTCTCGTCCAAGCTCCTCATTCCAATGGGAGCGAGCGGAGCTTGGTGTGTTTTCCTGCTGGGCGCGTATACATTTATATAGATTAGACACTAGGTGTGACCCATCTGTGGATCCTAGCATGCTTTGTAACGGGAGGAGAGGCGCCGGTTCCTGGGGGAAGTCTGGGAGTATCGCTTTCATTCCGTGTCTCAATCGCACATATAGAAATATGTCCATGGGAGTGGGCTGTATCCCCTGAAACAGGTGGTCCGAGGAGTGAAATTTCCCTTCATGAAATAAGTCTCCCCACACAGCGACATGAATACGCTTGCATAGATTCTGGAACCCCTGCTCCTGTAACAGGGACACTGCAGGATGATATGTCACGGGCAGCCGCGATGAATACAAAAGTGGCATGGAGAGGATATTAGTTATGCGATTCCAGGCGTCTACCGCGCTTGTGACCGTAGTGGGCGGTGTCGCCCGCAACCTGCTAGGCCCATGTATAATGCCATAAAGCTGTATACGGTCTGTAAGCCAGTCCTCAGTCGCTATTTGCGGCATATATCTAGGCGGGTATACCCAGTAATAGGCGTATTGAGCTTGGGCGCTGAGGTAGTAGGTCTCAAAATCGGGGACATCAAGCCCGCTGCGTTCGTATGGCATGGTCAATGTCGCCCACTTAAGTCGCGGTTGCTTCCCTCCCCAGAAAAGTCGTGGCAGCTCAGTGTTGAGGGTTTTGAAGAAAAACATACCTGGGTGATGGGGTATATTTGAGAAAAGATATAAGAATTGCGGGAGTACAATCATTTTAATTAAAGAGACACAACCTGCCAGCGTTAGCGGCAGTGAAATCCAGCACGTGACATTGCTATTAAGCTTTGTGATGGCTGTACCATAGTTTAACCGGATCGTCTCCTCCTATCCCTGGTCACCTGTATGTCCAGATATCGGAGATCCGCATCGCACCACTCCAAGGGAAAGTCGAGTTGGAATTTGGGGACTGCTGGCGTAAGAGGAAAAACTTGACTTCCCCCAGTTGATATTAATACCGGACAAATGACCAAACACTATAAACTCTCTCAAAAGGAGATTATTATTACTTTAGGGGTCCCTGACGTATAGCGTCATATCATCCGCATACAAGGAGATTAGAACTTGGCTTAAGCAGCATCGGAAAACCTTATCCTGGTGGCATTGGCGCAGCCTGGAAGTCAACGGTTCGACTACTAGGGCAAATAGCAACGGGGACAATGGGCACCCTTGTCTGGTGCCCCTCGAAATAGAGAGCATAGAGGACATGTGACCATTTACCAAACGTTTGCCGTGGGCTGATTATATAACAATTGAATCCATGAAATGAAAATTGGTGGCAAACCCATGCGCTGTAGCACCCCGAACAGATAATCCCACTCCACAGAATCAAACGCCCTGGTGGCATCTAAGAAAACTGCAGCGAGCGGAAACTCTGGCGCCACCGTTTGCATCAAGGAGAAGAGGGTACGGAGATTATGGGAGGTGGCTCTCCCGGGAACGATACCTGATTGGTCGGGCAAAATAAGCTTGTCCATTAAAAGGGTGAGGCGGTTAGCTAACACTTTGGCCAATATCTTTTGTATCGCATTTAATCAGTGATAGTGGCCGATACGCATCACAAGAGGTAGGGGACTTTCCAGGCTTCAATAAGGATGTAACCAGCGCCTCTCGCATCAACGGGGGGAGTATTCCTACTTCCAGGGACTCCACATAGACTTCTTTGAGGACCGGCGCCATAATATCGATGTAAGTTTTATAGAATTCTTCGGGAAGTCTGTCCAGCCCCTGTGCCTTCCCGTTTTGTAATTGCATAATAGCTTCCCTGATTTCATCTATTTCGAATGGCAGACTAAGGAATTCTCTTTGGGTGTCACTCAACCACCCGAGTTCTATATCCCCATGAAATCACCTAGGTCTATCGTTCCCTGTCATTGAGAGGTGTATAGCGCTTTGTAGTGTGTCGTAAACACTTCTAGGATACTGAGCGTGTCCTGATGTATGACCTCCCCAGGTCCCTCTACCTCTAGTATGTGAGTCATGAATCGTGGAGTTCACGTCACCACTGCCAGCGTCCTTCCCATTCGCTCCCCTTCACCATATTTGCGGGCCACCCAGTACCGGCCTTTAAACTCCATTTCCCTCTCTGCGGTCTCTTCATATTCTGGTAGCTTTCCCCGAAACTCTCTTTGTATCCGCCCTGAGACTCCTCCCTCCATCCTTCCCTCCAGATCCTTCAAGTCCCGGGCTAATGTCTGAAGTGTCCTCTGTATGTCCCCGAGTACTCCAAAGCTCTTAGATATACAGTACCCTCTTATCGTGACTTTAAATGCTTCCCATATTACCTCCACGCTCTCCACCGATCCCTTATTTCTAGCAAAGAAGTCTTTTATTTCTTCCCCTAGTTCAGCATGAAAGACCGCATCCAGCAGAGCGTGTGGTTGTAGCCTCCAGCATGGACGGGGCCTATCATATCCGGGCATCGCCAGTGTTAATTTCACAGGGCAATGATCGGAGAAGGTCCTGGCAGGGTGACACACATTGCGGATGGCAGTACCCAGGCGACCTGATAGCAAGCAATAATCAATGCGCGCCCAAGTTCCCTTGTGTGCTGTAAAGTGAGTTCCTTCTTTGAGCATAACGACAGCTATCTAATAAACCCCCCTCCTCCATGACACCCTGCAGCGCTCCCTGGGAGTTATTGTAGTGCTGCAACATTGGGTAAGATCCATCCTGGGATGGGTTTAGGGCCACATTAAAGTCACCCCCCCCCCCCCCCCCCCAGATCAAATGAGTGGATCCTATATCGAGTATCTTACCCCATATTGTAGTGAAGAATTCCGGGGTGTCGACATTAGGGCCAGAACAGTTCGCTAAAGTGATTGATTCTCTCCCAAGTCTCCCCCATGCTATGATGTATCTCCCATAAGGATCTGCTATCGTACCCCCTAATTCAAACGGTTTCTGCTTTTTGATCAGGATGACCGTGCTACAAGCGTAAGAGGAATAGGAAACAAACAGCCGTATGGTTGCCCACTTACTGGAAAATGTGCTTGGGGACTTTGGATTGTGGTGTGTTTCTTGTAGCATAGCTACTTGTATCTGTTGCCTATCCAAGTATGCCAGCAGTTGTCTACGCTTCCTTGGATCACCTAAGCCTCTGATATTCCATGACAATACCTTCAATGTACTCTCATCATCCATAGCCATCGTACCAGCCCATCCTCAAAGCCATGTGTGACAGTAGTGCGTCAATGCCGGTCCACTGTGCGATTAACGAACCATCACACCTAGGAGTGTTGTACCTGCTAGTGACATCAGAACATTAAAAAAACCATTCCCTCCTCCCCTCTCCCACTGAAGCATCCCAGTCATGCCAGTATCAGCCTTCCCACCCCCCTCTCCAACAACTAACCGCTCAACTGTTAAAAAATAGTTCGCCAACTGCTCCCAGTCCAGTTCTAGGTATAAGAGAGCTACCATGAAGAACAGCCAAGTGAAAAGCAAAACACAGTGGGGTACACCCGTTCGGCGGATATTCTGCTACGTGGCCCACGTATACCTCTCGCCTTCCCAGGTGTCCGGTGACTATGACCCAATCCCCGGGTAGGCTCCGAGGGTGTCCAGTTGAACAGTTACTGTGCATCCTATATTGCAACAGTGTTGATGCAATCGTGTTGTGGTCCCGGGAGTATGGGAGCCTCTTGCAAAAACCCCTGCTGCGTGGAATCAGTGTCAGGTGTATGTGGAGCACCGAGGAAGCCTCTGCAGAAAATTTTCAGGTCTCAACATGTTCATTCCACGTCCGATGTCTGCCCCCCAGGAGAGTCCTCCGTTACGCGTGACACCTTGTTCTGCTTCTTAACCTTCTTGAGGAAGTCTTCTGCTTGCTGAGGCTTAGTGCAGATCGTGTGCGTCCCTTGATGCGTGATGCGAAGTCGGGATGGGTATAGAAGGGCATAGGCTATTTGGGCCGGTCTCAATTTTTGTTTTACAGGAATACATTTACGTCTTTCTTCTTGGACGAGCACCGTAAAGTCCAGATACATAGTAAAGGGCACTCCATCATAATGCAGGTCTTTTTTCTCTCTGGCCACTCTTAATGCTGTATCCCTGTCTCTGTACTTTAAGAGGCGCACAATGATGGGTCTGGGCATGTTTCCTGGAGGTGGTCTTGGTCTGAGCGAACGATGGGCCCGCTCCACGATAAAGTGTGGAGACAAGGATTCTGTTCCTATCACCGCTCTGAGAAGCCTTTCCACGTACTCCTCCATCTTGCCCGTATTCGTACTCTCCGGTATCCCTAAAATGCGAATATTATTTCTTTGACTGTGCGCCTCTATATCCTCGTTCTTAGTGGCTATAATTTTTAACAGCTTATCCATTTGCGTGACTGTTTTCTGCACATCGCCTCTTCTGTGTCGGATATACGCTGTTCGGCATCTTTTAATGCGTGTCTTGTGCCCCTCAATTTTACGAGCTATCGCATCCATCAGAGTCGTCAATGTGTCCAACTTGTCTGCAATAGTCGCAAACCCCTGTAGCACTTCTGAGAGCATTGACTTAAAGTCATCAACTGGGTCCGCAGGAGGAACTTGCTGTGCACCTTCTGCCCCGTTGTCTCCGTCTGCCGAATTCTGTCGGGTGCCCTTCTTCGCCTCAAGATTGAACCGCGGCTGACGCAAATCCATCTTCCTCATTGTGACGTGCAGCACTATTGTGAGGCCTGCTGTCGGGAACCGGCGAAGTCCCAAGTAATCCACTTATTCCCCTCCTCCTGCTGCCACCGCTCGGGGCCTACACAGAGTAGTTGTTCAGTTATGAATGTGGCCTCTAGGCTCAGTCTAGTGCCAATTGCCATGTTGTCGGCCGGCCCGCTGCTGAATGAGTCCTGCAATCTCCACTACCTGCTGCCTCTAATCCGTGTCCATGTAGTTTTCGTATCTCTTGACGGTCTTGGTATGTAGGTTGCCGGCCTGTGAGATCACCTTCAATCAAGAGTCTAGTTTGTGTTGTGGCAGTGTGTTAACCTATATCGTCTCTGCTTCCATTTATGGTCGTGTGCAAGACCTGGCGGGTGATTCGATGCTGTTGTGGCCCCAGGCGCGCTGCTGATCTTCAGAACACAATGGCGCCCCTGCTGTGTCGGGATATTGCAGTTGCGCGCCTTGCTGCTCAATATTGCCACCTGGTCAAGTCCAAATGCGCCTTCACAAATCCCCTCCTATCAGAGGCCGCATATCACCTGTCGGATTGGGGCGCATTTACACCTCCGATTAGCAGCCGTCCCGTCTTTTCATATAAAGTGCCACTGGTGTTTAAGTAGACCGCTGCTGCAGTGCGGCGCGTCTGCCACCACCGTGCCGCGCCGCTTCAGTGCCTCCGCTGATGACTGCACATTACATTTTGCCGGCCAACAGGTATGCGCTCGTGCCTGCACTCGCCACCTTCCCACGCAGCCTCCTCCGTGTCACCTGGGCTTAATGATTGTATCCGGGGCTCAATCGGACAGGCACCACATTGAATGTGAAGTCCGTTATTTGTGCTATGCCGCCATTTTATCTCGCTGGCCCAGTGTCCGCGGGCGCGCCTCGGTCTTGCGTGCTCTGCGTGTCCCACTCACAGCACCAGGAAGGGGAGGGGTGCGTCCCGGCCGCTGCTACACCTCGCGATTTAGTGCCAATACACACCGCTGCTGCTCTGCATCACTGCTCCGTTGCTTCTGCCCACATTCCGCTGCACAAATCGATGTGTTCCCTGGTTCCACTGATCAGTAGGACATAGGATAAATAAAGGATTAATGCCAGACTACGGGAGCCTCACGCAATGGTGGCCATTCCGTATGTGCGCCACCTAGCGCCCCCATGTTGTTCCCGCTTTCAAACTAGCCCATTACTTCTATGAAATCTCCATGGCATTTATTTTGCTGTTTTAATAAATCTCCTCTTCCCATCTCAGGTTGTTCCATCGCCCCAGCACTGCTATTTAAACTTTCCTCCAAGCCTTCCTCCATTGCCTCCTCCTGCTGTGGTCTTTTTTTCATTTTGTGGATGGCCTGGCAGCTGGCATTTGTTGGTACTGGTGTGTTCTACATTTGTGTTCTGCCAGGTTTCCAGCCCGATCAGACTGCTCCTGTCCCTCTTTCAGGCCTCTCGCATACTTTCTCTCCTCATCCCTGCGTGCCCCGGGGAGCCCTCGCGCTGGTCTCTGCGTGTCCCGGGGAGCCCTCGCGCTGGTCTCTGCGTGTCCCGGGGAGCCCTCGCTGGTCTCTGCGTGCCCCGGGGAGCCCTCGCGCTGGTCTCTGCGTGCCCCGGGGAGCCCTCGCGCTGGTCTCTGCGTGCCCCGGGGGGCCCTCGCGCTGGTCTCTGCGTGCCCCGGGGGGCCCTCGCGCTGGTCTCTGCGTGCCCCGGGGAGCCCTCGCGCTGGTCTCTGCGTGCCCCGGGGAGCCCTCGCGCTGGTCTCTGCGTGCCCCGGGGAGCCCTCGCGCTGGTCTCTGCGTGCCCCGGGGAGCCCTCGCGCTGGTCTCTGCGTGCCCCGGGGGGCCCTCACGCTGGTCTCTGCGTGCCCCGGGGGGCCATCGCGCTGGTCTCTGCGTGCCCCGGGGGGCCCTCGCGCTGGTCTCTGCGTGCCCCGGGGAGCCCTCGCGCTGGTCTCTGCGTGCCCCGGAGAGCCCTCGCGCTGGTCTCTGCGTGCCCCGGAGAGCCCTCGCGCTGGTCTCTGCGTTCCCCCGAGAGCCCTCGCGCTGGTCTCTGCGTGCCCCGGGGAGCCCTCGCGCTGGTCTCTGCGTGCCCCGGGGAGCCCTCGCGCTGGTCTCTGCGTGCCCCGGGGAGCCCTCGCGCTGGTCTTTGCGTGCCCCGGGGAGCCCTCGCGCTGGTCTCTGCGTGCCCCGGGTAGCCCTCGCGCTGGTCTCTGCGTGCCCCGGGGAGCACTCGCGCTGGTCTCTGCGTGCCCCAGGGGCCCTCGCGCTGGTCTCTGCGTGCCCCGGGGAGCCCTCGCGCTGGTCTCTGCGTGCCCCGGGGAGCCCCCGCGCTGGTCTCTGCGTGCCCTGTGTGCCCCCGCGCTGGTCTCTGCGTGCCCTGTGTGCCCCCGTGCTGGTCTCTGCGTGCCCCGGGGAGCCCTCGCGCTGGTCTCTGCGCGCCCCAGGGAACTGTCTCACTGGTCTCTGCGTGCCCCGGGGAGCCCTCGCGCTGGTCTCTGCGTGCCCCGGGGAGCCCTCGCGCTGGTCTCTGCGTGCCCCGGGGAGCCCTCGCGCTGGTCTCTGCGTGCCCCGGGGAGCCCTCGCGCTGGTCTCTGCGTGCCCCGGGGAGCCCTCGCGCTGGTCTCTGCGTGCCCCGGGGGGCCCTCGCGCTGGTCTCTGCGTGCCCCGGGGAGCCCTCGCGCTGGTCTCTGCGTGCCCCGGGGAGCCCTCGCGCTGGTCTCTGCGTGCCCCGTTGAGCCCTCGCGCTGGTCTCTGCGTGCCCCGGGGAGCCCTTGCGCTGGTCTCTGCGTGCCCCGGGGAGCCCTCGCGCTGGTCTCTGCGTGCCCCGGGGAGCCCTCGCGCTGGTCTCTGCGTGCCCCGGGGAGCCCTCGCGCTGGTCTCTGCGTGCCCCGGGGAGCCCTCGCGCTGGTCTCTGCGTGCCCCGGGGAGCCCTCGCGCTGGTCTCTGCGTGCCCCGGGGAGCCCTCGCGCTGGTCTCTGCGTGCCCCGGGGAGCCCTCGCGCTGGTCTCTGCGTGCCCCGGGGAGCCCTCGCGCTGGTCTCTGCGTGCCCCGGGGAGCGCTCGCGCTGGTCTCTGCGTGCCTCGGGGAGCCCTCGGGCTGGTCTCTGCGTGCCTCGGGGAGCCCTCGGGCTGGTCTCTGCGTGCCTCGGGGAGCCCTCGGGCTGGTCTCTGCGTGCCTCGGGGAGCCCTCGCGCTGGTCTCTGCGTGCCTCGGGGAGCCCTCGCGCTGGCCCTCGCGCTGGTCTCTGCGTGCCTCGGGGAGCCCTCGCGCTGGTCTCTGCGTGCCTCGGGGAGCCCTCGCGCTGGCCCTCGCGCTGGTCTCTGCGTGCCTCGGGGAGCCCTCGCGCTGGTCTCTGCGTGCCTCGGGGAGCCCTCGCGCTGGTCTCTGCGTGCCTCGGGGAGCCCTCGCGCTGGTCTCTGCGTGCCTCGGGGAGCACTCGCGCTGGTCTCCCCGTGCCCTGGTGAGGAAAAACAGCCCAATTTACAACCGATGCCCAGGCTGCTGGCACACGACGCCTCTTAGTTCCCATTTTGACCAGTTACCAAATAAAGAGACGGGCGCTGGAAGCGGGAGTGCAAGAACAGAGTTTTATTTCTCATGAGGAGAGCCTGTCATTTCGGACACACGTACAATGTCTTCAAGAGGTGCTCTAACAAGTTTCTTTGAGGCTTCGTCTTTTATACACAGGTTTATGATGTACAAACATTCCTTACTGCAATAAAGGCACTTTGAAGTACGAAAAGGCATGTTTGGAATCCCAGCTTCAGGCCTATTCCCATACCAGTCGTTCGGATGTCGTTTCCCCTCCCAAATGTAACATGTGATTGTAATCTTACAGCCGGACATTCCAACAGGACACGAGGGCAAGAGGGGGTGGTCAGATCTAAGGTTGGGCAGGCGATAAGATCGGGATCACGCTTTGCTATGCGGGGCCAGGGGGGTACATCCATGAGGCTTGGTTTTATGACTTGGGACCGGGTCGGGAGGCCAGGTGTAGCCGGGGGGGGTCATCAGAAGAGGGGAAGGGTGTTCCTGGGAAGAATGCAGGGGGTGTCGGTTAGGCAGGGGTGTCATTTTTAGAGCGGGGTCGCGCAGAGGGAGAGGGTTTTATGGCCTATGCATGAGAGACCGGGGGCTGTCGGGGATGCTTGCGAGGCTGGGGAGTGAGGGGGAGAGAGAGATGCTGGCTATCGGGAGTGGGCAGAGAGGCCTTGGTGCCTAAAATGGCTGTCGTACACGTGCGTGCATGGGCCTGTACTGGCGAGATGATACGGGCAATGCTTCGCGGTATTCGTTCTGCTTACAGCGAGGGGTATGGTGAACACAAATGAACGCCGCTTATGTACATATACATTGTCATTTTCCACAGTCGCCGCTTTTTAACATAAGTTAGTTCATTTCCGTGTTTATCATAACTGACGGTGTGTACATATAGCCATGAGTGATCAATGAAATAGCGTTTTGTCAATACTGGCGGATTGCATATAACTATGTGCAGTTGATGCGATAGACTAGGTGCAATACAGATGAATTTACATTTGTCGTGTTATGTACACATTCTGGAACCATGCTCTGACTCTCTCCGGCGGTATCAATGTACAGTTAAAAGTGACCGATGAAACATTTTGTAAGCAATACAAAGTGGTTGAGGGAGGAATTCAGTTCAATACAAGCAATTAGTCCGGGGGGGGGGGGGTAGAAAGTCCAGAAAGGGATGGGGGGGGTCTTCGCCACAGTGTCTTTTTAGCAGCGAGCCATCACTGGTAGGTTCTAATAGTTTGTTTTCTTCCGTTGGCGCTGTTGAGCACCGGCGGTGGAGCTATAGGTCCAGCTCGGATCCATCCTTACACGTCGCAGGGTGCGATCTGTCCTCTGCTGTTAGACCACAGTCCTGTTTCCTAACTAATCTTTTTACGGGTGCCTCATGCTGGGCACCTGCATTTCTTTCTCCTTTCGTGGCAAACCCTATTCTACCTAAATGCTGTTCTTCTTCTCAGAGTCAAAATCCATGTGAAAGAAAGGGGGGATTGTCGGATAATAGAGGGCGGAGTGGGATCAGATCTTTGAGACAGACCAAGGGAGCAAAGGGTAACGAGCAGGCAGGCCCATCAAATCGGGCTCAAAGGGGCGGGGACTTCTGGCACGCGTGGGTCAGCAAACAGAGGGCTTCAAGGCAGCCCTCCATCCTTTCATTTTCCGTGTTTGAGAGTGGTGCCTCGTCCCGCGTCTCGTTGCTCTGCAGCTCCACCTTTGGTCGAGGTCACATGTGCTTCATGATCTGCAGCTAGGCTGTGCGTCACGTCCGGCCCCTCTCCTCCGGTGATTGTGTATCTTTGAATGGGTACAAAACAAGCTTTTAGAGAACTGGCAGGAGAAGACATTTATACATATCAATTCCTCCCCCAATCGTAAGTAGTTGGGGATGCGTTCATCGGTCATGGTCAGAAGTTATCACTATGGAGTATGTATGCGGGCATTTCTACTGAGCTTGTACTAAGTCTATTTGGCGTTCATTCATGACGTATATGGAGAGAAGTCAGACTCTTATCAACTGCGTATTCCATCAAACTCGAAATCGGATCCTTCGGTAGAGACTCGTCTTTCTAACCCAAGCCCTGGCAGTCTTCTATCATCATGAGAGAGGGACAGAGGCTAAACATTCTTTTCTCGGGGAACATCGGTTAATCAGGGTCATCAGTTATACTTCGGGGTATGGAGCTGGGGTCAATCGGGAGAAACGAGGATGTTTTGGACATCCGTACTTGGGTGCAGAGAGGTGGGGCAATCTGGGCATTGGGGATTGTGCTTCTAACGAACTGAGAACAGAAGGCCACTGACATATAGTCCCCCTATGAAAAAGGCCAGATTAGGGGACATCAGTCGTCTTACCTGTCCTTTCCTTCTTAGCCAATTCAAATTCCATCATTTTACAGAAAGGAGAGGTAGTAATATGGCAAATTACAATTGTTTTAGTTTCTGTCAATTTTGCCGAACACCTTGGTGTTAAAAAAAACCAATTAGGCTTGTGCCGGCGGGGCACAACGTTACCACACAAAGGAAGAGGGAACAGGGGGACCCTCAGAGAGAGAGAGAGAGAGTCGTCCGCATTTTAAACGAACTATTCGGTACACGTCCGACATGGAGAGAGAGAGAGAGAGAAACGCGTACAATAATAGGCCATTTAATGCGCACACAACACAGAACAGCAGGGGTCAAGTTATATAGAAACACAGACTGAGGGACGACGTAGATCCATACATTACGTACAAGAATCCAAGACAAAACATAGAACAGTACTTGGCCAAAAAGATTTCTTCCTGCATGCTGCGCATCCTTAGTATCCTACTTAATTCATCTGGCTGCCTTTGCTGGTGGCCTCTGTTGCAAATACTTACACCTTTGTCAATTGTTCGGGAACTAACCTGGTCGGGCTAATACTCACGGTGGGGTCTTCGAATCATTTTTAGCGAATGGGTATCCAGGCTGAGGCAACGGAGGGTGTCAGTCGGGAGAACAATGGGGCAGCTTTGAGTTTCATGTCTGAGGGTGCAAGAAGGAGGTGGTAAATCTTAGACATTTTACAATTTTCCTAGTCTTCCAGGAGGAGGGTACTTGGGCAAACCTCACCCCGGAACATTCCTGAACTTTTCCCTATTTAGTCACCGTACGAATTTACTCATGGGTGCACGTCATTCTTGGTTGCATTATTTGGAGTGTCGGTTGGAGTCATATTTCATCATACTGCAATAACCCGCCAAGTTTCCGCTTCGGGTCACCCTCCCAGTCGCTGGGTTCAGAGAGAGAGAGACAGTCGTTTCTAAGTAAGGGAGTGCTACATCTTTGTTTGTTCGTCGTGTATGGGCACCATGTTCAGACCCCTTTTTCCCATTCCATCGGCCATTCGATCATCACTTAAGTCATACATAAAACATTTTCTCTTATCAATTCAAACGTGTGCAACGCGTATTCAGTCGAGCTATACACATCAGGGCATACACGCATGCATTCACATCACACAAATTCGTCACGTTCTCAGGGGCAGTCCCCATAAACAATATACAATTTTCCCGTGCCGACCCATGGCGTGTTGTTTAGGCCTTCTCCATACTTCGGTCGACGTTCCGATGTGTCCTGCAGAAAGAAGGGAAAAAGAAGGGGGTGGGGGCAGCGTTTTAAAACACATCAGCGCGCATAAACCCGAAAATGCTTTTACTTACCACATACTAGACCTATCTCCGCGGGATGCAATCCCTTTCATCTCGGCGTTTAAGCGGAGAGATAATCTTTGATGCACTGTGTATTGTATAGATCGCCCAAGTGTGGTATAACGATCGTGTGTAGGGAAGGGTCAAAACAAAGGGCAGTCAGTGTAAAGTGGGGGGTGAACTCGTGCTCTCCTTCGAGGAGGAGGGATGGTCTACAGTGGTACAGGGTTGTTTTTGTTCATCAGGCACGGAGACTAGAGGGACTAGGTGGCATTCCTTCGGAGTGGCTTAGGGGCATCTGAAACAACTTCCCTGATACATGTGGCACATAAGGTAAAGGCTAAATACCGGGACCTTTATCGATTGCTTCACGTTGCGCAAAAATAAAAATGTATAATAAAAAAACATATACACAACAAACCTGGACCATTCACATTTGCAATATTTCTGTGTACTCTGCTTTTTAACCTTTAAGTAATCGAGTTGCTTCATTTCACCTGTATTTTACTTATATCGGAAACAGTGGCCATTTATTCGAAACTTACCAATCTAAGCGCTACAACTATGTTTGCGTTTCAAAAACTTTATTTAAAAATGTCGGCGCACAAATACGGGTCTACAACCACGTGGGCCAGCCACGGAGCAGACTGGAACTGTACCTGAGGGGATATTTATTTGAACGGAGTCGGTGACCGTTGATTTCATAAAGGTGCGACAAGTGCAACAAAATCATATCGAAAATTCATTGTGGGTAAGTACCATAAGTGTCGAAAATTCGAACTTTCAATAATACGGTAAACAGTGACGCGTCAGAACTTAATATCAATTCATTGTCCGAATGTTCGATCAGTACCCATCCCCTCCCACCATGCGCTTCAAACATTGCATACATATCTCATGATATCAAGGCTGAGCGACCGGAACACAACAGGGAGTTGCGAGTTTCATTTGTACCGGCGCCATTTTGGGTGAGGTCGGGCAGGTCCAAGTATAGTCAAAATGTCTCCACCAACTCGTGGTTGGACCAGAGCCCCTTTCGGCAGTCCAAAAGTTTCGTTAAAGAGCAACAGAAGGGGTCGTCGATAAGAACCATCAGTCACAAGGGGGGAGGGAGGTAGCAATCTTTCCTACCGGGTCATACTGGCGTTCCACCGGAACTGATCAAATTGGTAGTCGGCAGGATTTTGGTCATTCAAACTGAGGCTGGCGCCAGCGTGAGAGCGCCAACGTCTCGCGGCTACATCTTGGTTGTTCCGCGGGCAATCATGGCAGTCATTCCCCATCGGGGGGCCCGCGGGGGTCGGGGGCCCCTGCGGCTCTCATAGAATCTTCAAAGTTGAGGAGAACGCTTCTGGACGGGGAACTCATTTTGTAGCTGGCAAGCGACCAGGTCATCTTTGCACGCCAGGCCCAATCCTGCAGAGTCGACCGTCATGTTACGAGTTCCGCGGCAATCAGCAGTCGCTGGCTCGCAAGAGCAGACGGGCTCCAGCCTGTCGGGCGTGGTGTTGTACCGCAAGAGTGGACGAACCCTTGTCGGGTGAGTGGAGCGTTGGGGTTGCAGCTGAGGGGCCTCCACCTGGGGAGGTGGGAGAGGCTCGTCCGCGCCGCCTCTCCCTCCCAGTGCACCCCACGCCGTCTCCCGGTGCTGACTTTCGTGATGGCCGGACCAGGCGATGAGAGAGGGGGCGGGGGGTCGGAGGCATAAGCAAGACATCCCCCCCCCCGTGGCCTGCAAGGCGCCAGAAGAGGATGGGAAGACCAGTACATCCCGGGCCATCCACCCCTTCTCCTCTCCGGCCGATGGCGGCCAGCCGGGCCCCTCCCTGCACGTGTCGAGGCCTCGTCTTCCGGATGGGCGTGACCGTGGACCTGTTGCACTTCGGGAGCTTCCGGAATGGGGGTAGGTATCTGCTGACTTGTTGTTTGTCTTATGTTACCGTTATTGGGCGTGGCGGGTGGTGGGACAGATATGTTCGGAGCAGTGAGGGGCGGCGGAGCCTAGCTACCTCGTGGCTGCCGTGATGTCAAGCTTGACTTCTCTCACCACTTTCATGTTTCTTATTGCGGGCTATTTTTAACGTTTCTTATTTCTAGCGAAGTCAAAAAACTCATCAGTGGCCTACTGATTTTGCTCGATTTCTTTTTCCTTCCTTTTCTAGTGTGTTTTTGCGCTAAAGTTTCTGTTAACAGGATACGGAGATTACTTCATATTTTACATATGTCCTTTTTATTAGGGGCGCCTTCCGGTTGAGCCAGATGGTCTACCTCTAATAAATGGTCCGGGTGGAACTAGTTTACCAATCAGTGGGGAGTAGATAGGCATGACAGATTACAACGGGGGACAAAGGTCCGCATTACCTACCCTTTACTACTTGCAAAGACTGGACAGAATATTTCTATTCCACGTTATTTGCAAACAGAGAATACCTCAAAAGAACTATTCCTTGAACAATAAATGTCCAGACAATCAATCAATCAGTGGGGAGAAAAACAGGCATGACGGATTACAACGGGGGACAAAAGTCCGCATTACCTATCCTTCGCTATCTGCAAAGGGAGACAGAATATTCCTATTCTTCTCTGTTTGTAGACAGGGAATATCTCAAAAGAGCGATAATCGATAAAAATCGATAACAAACAATCAGTGGGGAGAAAGATAGGCATGACGGATTACAATGGGGACAAAAGTCTGCATTACCTACCCTTCACTATTTGCAAAGAGAGAGGAACGTTCCTATTCGTCGCTGTTTGCAAACAGAGAATGTCTCAAAGAGAACCAATACTTCAAGTAGCAACCAAGGCTAAATGAACCAATCAATGAACAATACCAGTATTTAAATACCGATTCCAATATAAACAATCAATCCGACGTAAAGACGTCCTACTTAACCTTACCCGGACCGGACCGTGTGGACAGTTCTTCGCCTTCCCTTTCCAGCGCCCGATCGTTCTCTTACTCCATGTTTTTACTGCAGCATTCCTGTGGGATCCCAGTCAGGACAGTGGGTCACTTGAGAGAGGTCCGTTCGGAATCGGTGAAGTTCATTCAATCGGCAGCCGGACGAGGGCCCTCTCCAGGCAGGTATACTCCAATCGTTCAGATGTTCACCCCATCGTCTGGACCTCTCTTACCGGACCTTATGTCGCTGATGGGCCCCGCGTTGGGACGCCAATTGAGGAAAAACAGCCCAATTTACAACCGATGCCCAGGCTGCTGGCACACGACGCCTCTTAGTTCCCATTTTGACCAGTTACCAAATAAAGAGACGGGCGCTGGAGGCGGGAGTGCAAGAACAGAGTTTTATTTCTCATGAGGAGAGCCTGTCATTTCGGACACACGTACAATGTCTTCAAGAGGTGCTCTAACAAGTTTCTTTGAGGCTTCGTCTTTTATACACAGGTTTATGATGTACAAACATTCCTTACTGCAATAAAGGCACTTTGAAGTACGAAAAGGCATGTTTGGAATCCCAGCTTCAGGCCTATTCCCATACCAGTCGTTCGGATGTCGTTTCCCCTCCCAAATGTAACATGTGATTGTAATCTTACAGCCGGACATTCCAACAGGACACGAGGGCAAGAGGGGGTGGTCAGATCTAAGGTTGGGCAGGCGATAAGATCGGGATCACGCTTTGCTATGCGGGGCCAGGGGGGTACATCCATGAGGCTTGGTTTTATGACTTGGGACCGGGTCGGGAGGCCAGGTGTAGCCGGGGGGGGTCATCAGAAGAGGGGAAGGGTGTTCCTGGGAAGAATGCAGGGGGTGTCGGTTAGGCAGGGGTGTCATTTTTAGAGCGGGGTCGCGCAGAGGGAGAGGGTTTTATGGCCTATGCATGAGAGACCGGGGGCTGTCGGGGATGCTTGCGAGGCTGGGGAGTGAGGGGGAGAGAGAGATGCTGGCTATCGGGAGTGGGCAGAGAGGCCTTGGTGCCTAAAATGGCTGTCGTACACGTGCGTGCATGGGCCTGTACTGGCGAGATGATACGGGCAATGCTTCGCGGTATTCGTTCTGCTTACAGCGAGGGGTATGGTGAACACAAATAAACGCCGCTTATGTACATATACATTGTCATTTTCCACACTGGGGAGACCTCGCGCCGGTCTCCCGGTGCCCCGGGGAGCCCACTCGCCGGTCTCCCCATGCCCCGGCGAGCCCTCGTGCTGGTCTCCCCGTGCTTTCGGAGAGCCCTTGCGCTGGTCTCCGCGTGCCCCAGGAAGCCCTCACACTCCTGCTTTTGTTTCTGTCCTCAGGCAGTCACTGGATGAACAGAAGACACAAGAGACTGACCTGACCGAAGAAGTGGAGCAGGCCAAGCGGCGCATAGATGAGATCAACAAGGAGCTGAACCAGGTGATGGAGCAGCTCGGCGACGCCCGAATCGACCGTCAGGAGAGCAGCCGGCAGCAGCGCAAGGCAGAGATCATGGAGAGCATCAAGAGGCTGTATCCTGGCTCTGTGGTGAGCAGTGCTTTGGCCCTAAGGGACGGGGATGGGGCATAGTGTGCACAGAGGACTGAACGCATCAGCAGATCGCACCACGTCTGTATGGTGAGCAGCACTCTCACCCTAGGAGAGGGGGAGGAGGGCATAGTGGGCACCGAGGGCCGAACGCATCAGCAGATCGCCCCACGGCTGTATGGCAAGCAGTGCACTCACCCTAGGAGAGGGGGAGGAGGGCATAGTGGGCACAGAGGGCTGAAAGCATCAACAGATTATACCACAGCTCTGAGGTAAGCAGCACTCTCACCCTAGGAGAGGGGGTGAGGGCATAGTGTGCACAGAAGGCTGAAAGCATCAGCAGACAGTACCGCAGCTCTGAGGTGAGCATCGCTCTCACCCTAGGATGGGGGGACGGTATGTTGTGCACAGAGGGCTGAAAGCAGCAGCAGATTGTACCACAGCACTGAGGTGAGCAGCAATGTCGACTTTATACATTGGATCTATTCATTGATCTCGAGTTGCTCGCCTGCATGTTTCCTGCTATTGGGGTTATTCGCTCTGAGGTGGTATTCTCTGACATCCTCTGACTATTTCTTGCTTTGTAGGTGAGTCCCTGTTTATTAATTGATCGCCATTAAATACCAGTCGCCTTTAGTTGCTTGTTTGAGTGGGTTCTGTTTCCATCGCTTTTTGTTACGTTGATTCTTTGTCCATGGCCAGCGTTCAACCTGTTCAGTGCTGTTGACTTGGTTTTGTGTCTGTTCATTGCTTGTGTTGGAGTGTATTTCCTTTGTTCCTTTTTGTGTAGTTCATTTCCACTTGGTGTCCTATATGCTGTTTGTTGTTGAGTGTATTTACTTTGTCTGGTCATTGCTGTTGCGGAGTTTATTTACTGTTCCTTATCTCTCCTTTTGTTCCTGGTGGTTCTCTGTTCACTGGTGCTTGTCGTTGCTATTTATCTTATTCTTTTTTCATTGCTTGCGTTTCACCAACCCTTTTCAGTGCTGCTGTTGTCCCCGCAAATCCTGTTGAGTGTATTCTCTTTGTTGCTGTTTGTGGCATTCATTCCCTGTCAGTGTTCAGTATGACTATTGAGCCTGTCAGTTGCTGTTAAGAAGAGTAAATGTGCCATGCCTGTTCATTACTTTTATGCTTTTCACCCTTGGTTCTACTGTATATCATCTCCTTTCAGTTGAAAGCTCTTCAGCCAGTAGACATTTGTGTATTTCCCACTCCGGATTCACCATATGCTTCTCCCACAGTACGGCCGCCTGATCGACCTGTGCCAGCCCACTCAAAAGAAGTATCAGATCGCAGTCACCAAGGTGCTGGGCAAGAACATGGACGCCATCATTGTGGACTCGGAGAAAACTGGGAGGGACTGTATCCAGTACATCAAAGAACAGCGGGGCGAGCCCGAGACCTTCCTCCCACTCGACTACTTGGAGGTAAAGGCACTCGCACACCGATCCAGGGAATGAGTAACTAGACTGGCAGTGTGATGCGCTTGCTTGTGTGAAGGGCACAGGTGCACAGCTGGCAGGGAACATTGAACTATGAGCACACAAGCTGGCAGCTCTTAACCTTTTGATAGACGTCCTGTTTTTTAATGGAAAGTTAGAGCCCCGTAGAAAGACTTTGTAGGAGGCCAGGAGGATCTTCCAATCACTGGAGTGGGTTCATGAAGACCCCACGGTGACTAAAAGCTAAACAAGTGATGGGGGACCCGGGTGATACATCTGAAAGTACATTGAAACACAAAGGTTACTGTAATGCCAACAACGGAAGACTTGCAACCCCGAGTCTTGTGGTACACCACTCTTCAAGCCTCGATAAATCTAGTCGCACACTCGCAATGGCGAGTCAGATGTTATCAGGAAGCGCTATGTTTTAGGGCCTACTGTCCCGGTCTGGCGAGAGAGCTCAAGCTGGGAAAAACAGATGTTGTGCGCACTCGGAAAGTGAATGCGCAAAGAAGAGGACTTAAATCTTGATTTTATCTCGCACATTTGATGCGTGTATAAAGACAGGTCAAATGTCCGCTTATGTCTCCTTACAGATTGCGGCTTATTTTATCCCAGAGAATGGTGTTTCCTTTCTTTCTCTGACTGCAAAGTTAGAGGATTTAGTAAAGTGAACTGGCTGACCATCATGCTGGGCGCACACCATTTAAGTAGCTAGTACATGAACTGTACAAATAATTTGAAATACATTTAAATGCTTAGAGAAGCACTTTGTTTCCATCTCACTCCAAAATTTAAAAAAATGATTTTAATAGGACCAAAACAAATCAGAATATTTTACTTGATGTGCAAATGATAAATATTAGCCGTACGCTACATAGTTTTATCAGTGAAGCTGCATGTCGAGGGCAAATTTTGTGGCCATTCCAGTGGAATATGTCTGTATATGACCGTGCGCTGCCACATCGTGCTTTAGTAATATATTTATTAAAATTGAGTTTTTAAATATGAACCAAGAAACATTTCTGCACCTGATGACAATGCTATCTGTGAACTAAGAGGCAAGTCCGGGGTCATATGTACCCTAATATGTAGGATAGATTTTTATTATGCCACACACACTCACTCACTGCCTTCCTCTCCTTCCTGCCTTCCTTCCCGCCCGCCTGCCTTCCCGCCTGCCTGCCTTCCCGCCCGCCTGCCTTCCCGCCCGCCTGCCTTCCCGCCCGCCTGCCTTCCCGCCCGCCTTCCTTCCCGCCTGCCTTCCTTCCCGCCCGCCTTCCTTCCCGCCCGCCTTCCTTCCCGCCCGCCTTCCTTCCCGCCCGCCTTCCTTCCCGCCTGCCTTCCTTCCCGCCTGCCTTCCTTCCCGCCTGCCTTCCTTCCCGCCTGCCTTCCTTCCTTCCCGCCTGCCTTCCTTCCGTCCCGCCTTCCTTCCGTCCCGCCTTCCTTCCGTCCCGCCTGCCTTCCTTCCCGCCTGCCTTCCTTCCCGCCCGCCTGTCTTCCTTCCCGCCCGCCTGTCTTCCTTCCCGCCCGCCTGTCTTCCTTCCCGCCCGCCTGTCTTCCTTCCCGCCCGCCTGTCTTCATTCCCGCCCGCCTGTCTTCATTCCCGCCCGCCTGTCTTCCTTCCCGCCCGCCTGTCTTCCTTCCCGCCCGCCTGTCTTCCTTCCTGCCTGCCTTCCCGCCTGCCTGCCTTCCCGCCTGCCTTCCTTTCTGCCTGCCTTCCCTCCCTTCCACCTAGGTAGTTATAGTTAGGACCATGTTTCCGCAGGAAAAGGGTTTTTTGACTTGCCCATTTCTTTGGCGCCGTTTGAATGTGCACAAAATTTTAAGTCTTGTTGTTCTTGGAGAGTTTCGGGGGATCTGTCAAGCCGGGGCTGAGAAAAAGGGCGGATGAAGAGGCCAGGTGCATTTTTCCTAGGACGCATAGTCGAAGCTGCAGCCAGAACTCCTTTACGGACTTGCACCAAATTTGGCAGAAAGATAGAATTGGTCACCCAGATCATGCATTTAGTTATTTGGTGTAAATCTGTTCAGAAGCTCTTGAGAAATGTAGGAAGAAAAGGTTAGTGATCTCGCTGGACGCAACGACCGCGTAAAAAATATGAGATTGTGCAGGGAAATGCAGAGCTATGATTGCCTGCCAGCATTTCAACCAGGTCTTGTTGCCAGCCATCTTGGGACTTGGGTCGAGCATAGGCACAAGAAAAAATTTTATGAACAGGGGCCATGTTAGGAATACCCTAACCCTCTAGGTTTGGTGGGGGCGTCAGATGGGGACCATGCGGGGAGTTAAAAGCATTTTTTCACAGTTTTGCTGTGGATCCGCAGCAAAATTGAAGAAAGAAAATGAAGCACGGGCTCCCACGCTTCTTTTTAGTGAAGCCCCCGCGTGGGCTAAATCTTGGGGCAGTTTAAAAATAAAGGTGGGGGTGTTGGGGCCCCTCTTCTAGGCTTTATAAAAGCCCTGGGGTCCACCACCTCTCCATGGCACATTACAATATGTAAACGGGTGAGCCCACTGGGCCTACCCACAGTCCCGGGGACTGCCACCTCCCCGGGGCTAATGTAAATAAATGTGGGGGCCGTATGCCCCCCGAAGCTGGGACCTCCACCCCCTTCCATCCAATGGAAGCACCACCATGGAGCCACTTATGGCCCTGGTGACAGTCACCCCCAAGGCTGGCTCATGCGACCTCTTGAGGCGCCCTCCCTCAGGAGGTAGGGTTTGCTTTTGCTTGTTGAGAGCTGACCGCTCCCACCAGGCGAAAGCAAACAAAACTCTGCTTTCTGCAAGCTGGAGCGGTTAAACAGCTCTTGCTTGCAGAAAGTGGAGTTTTCATCCGTTTCTCTGCACGTAAATGCACGAAAAACATTGTTCTGACTTACAGGGCGCTGCCTTTCAGCATTTTTCTGTCTGTCACAGCAATGCTGACTCCCGCAGGTGGCGGGGAGCTGGCTGGGACAATGGGGGCCTTGATGCTTCCCCTGACAGTCCAGGGGAAAAGAGAAAGAGGATAAATAAATGTCAGAAATGAGCAGAAAGAGGGAGAATAAAGGTCAGCAACAAGCAGAAAGGGGCTAAATAAAGATGAGAAGTCTTGTTGCGGGGAGCTCCCCGCACACACGAAATGGCGTGACCAGTATCACGACAGGGAAAAAATACCGCTCCTTTGCAGAGTGTAGAGTTTTGGTAACTGCTTTCTTCGCGGAAAGTTATTTCCTCATTCAGGCAGGGGGGGTTTTCGTGTCTCAGCCCCCCTTTCACCCCCAGGCCAATTTTAGCCCCGGGGATCCCAACTCCCTTAACCCAGTCTCCTGTTTTTTAACACCATGCGTGCGGTGCAGATTTCCGCGGTGCGCTGAAGTTTGCAAAAACCCGCGGTTCATGACGAGCGCAGCTCGTCATGAGCGTACGAGAGGTGTACCTCATGACGAGCTGAGCTCGTCATGAGCGTCGAAGGGGGTTAATTAAAAAAAAAATCTGGCCTGTATGTGTGCGCCCTGGTCCACTTGTCACTGATGGGGACCGTGGGGGGAGCCTAAACACCCCCGCAGTCCCTAGTGCTCTCCGCATCCTGCGGGAGTCTGCATTGCTTTTGGACAGAAGGAGCTGCTGAACATGCAGCTCCCTCTGTCCAAAAGCAATTCTGCTCTGCTTTCAGCAAGCAAGAAAATATGTATTGCTTTCGCTTGCTGAAAGCAAACCATTGGTTGCTATGGCTTGGCGGGAAGTAATGCGCCCGCTAAGCCATAGCAAACTGCCATGTCCAGGAGTGGGCACCCAGTGAGATTGCAGGAGCCGGCCCTGGGGGGTGGTGGTCCCTGGGTGCGGTCCGATTTATATTTTGTATACGGCCCCAGGTGAGCCCCAAGGAGGTGATGGTCCCTTGGGCATAATAAGCCCCAGAAGGGGGTGGGGGCGCGCAATGAGCCCCCACTCCCCATCCTTTATTTTGGACATGCCTCTGGGACCTGGCCTGCCTGGGAGTCTGTAATTAATGAAGTGTGGGAGACGCATTGTTTTTTGTTAACATTTTCAGCAGGATTTGTGGATCCTGCACGACTCCGGCTGAGTGGGATCTCCTTGTGGCCTAGGGGGTCAGGGCGTTTCTACCCTGCCCCCTTTTCTTTTTCCTTTTTTTCTTTTTTTGTTTTGTTTGCTTTTTACGTTTTTTCCTGCGACTCAGCTCAAGTGAGTCGCAAGATGGCTGCCACCATATCCTGGTTTGAAGTGTTGGCAGCCAATCAGATCTCCGCACGAGATCTTGGGTGGGGTTGCGGATCCTCTGTGTCTCCAGTTGTATATCTGAAAAAGCTTTAAATAACCCAGGATATCGATCTGATTAAAAAGCAATTTATGGGTAGGGCAAGAGCATGCCGTGAGGAAAAGGAACTGGCGAAACCAGCAGTGAGGAGGCACTATCGCCTTGTAAATTCATTTGCATTAGCTCCTTATCTTGGTTTAGTTACGATCCCATTTCATAGGTTTCTTCTGACTAAGTTTAGGTTTAATTTTTATTTGGGCAATTTTAAAACGTGGGAAAAACCTGAACTAGCCCCTCCCTGTTGTTGTGATCACTTTTCTACCCAAGATACCATGCACTTTGTTATGTTTTGTGGGTTTTATTTAGAGCCAAGGAAAAAACATCTGTTACCTGTTTTAAAGGAGGCTGGCTTCACACAAGTGAGACCAGCCTTGCTCTACCTACAATCGCTGAACAATACACGCATCACATTCTGTATGGCTAATTTTTGGTGGCAGCAGTTAGATCTAAAAAAAATATATATCAGAATAATGGGCCCCCCTAAAACTGCGCTAATTACTGTATTTGATCCTGGCGTAACACCATATGAACTAAAATTGGCCTTTTTAACTAATCCTGCATATGCTCTGATTTGTATGATATGTGCAGCAAAACTTTTATGATGTCCTATGCTGTAAATAGATTGTATATATATTTTAAAGTGTATGAAATGTTTTTCTCTTTGTATGATTTTTAATTAAATCGAATAAAGATATTTTGACTGATTGACTAACTCAAACTACTGAACGGATTTTCACCCTTTCACAAAAATTTCGCTTTTTGGACCAACATCTACCATTCTGGCAAATTGTAATTCTGTTCAGCAGAAAGTTCCTATGGAAATTAATATGGGGAAAATGCATTTTTAGACACCCCCCTTTTTTTTTCTTAGCCCCTGTTTGGCAGATCACCCCAAAATTTTCAAGAGCGTAGCTTTAGTGAGCGTCAAACTAGTTTTGAAAAATTTGCGAGGATTCGTCAAACGACGCCAAAGCTGTTGGTAAATGAAAGAACGCTCTTCCTATCGAAACTACATTGTAACTATACCTACTGGCGATGGTATATTTGTGTGTGTGTATACGTGTGTGTGTGTGTGTGTGTGTATGTATATGTATATATGTATGTATGTATATATATATATATATATATATATATATATATATATATATATATATATATATATATATATATATATTCAATGAAAAAACCATAGGTTTGAGACCATATATAGTTAGGTGAATATTTTAATCATACAAAACCAATGAAATTCCCATATATAGTTAGTTGCACTAACTATATATTTCGCGCACCCGCAATCCACTGCTGATGATGTCACATATTACATCATTCATCATCGCAAAATGGTCAGTGACATCACTGATGACATCTCGAATGACATCACTGATGACATCACTGATCACATCTCATTTGACATTACTGATCACATCACTGATGACATCATTCATGTGATAATACGATGAACCTCTTCAGACTCTAATATAACCTTAGATACACTCAGTGTAAACAGACACTCACAGACTGTCACTCATCCATGGAGTTACTCACACACCTAGTCAGTCATGCAAAGAATCAATCACACCTCCATTTCCTCAACTATATAGTTATACACACCTTACTTATTCAAACATATACTAACACATATTTACTCTCTTATACAATCCCTGATACAAGTTCACAATGATCCATACAGCCACTCACACATTCACTGGCTCTTATGCACAGTTATTTATATATGTCAACTCTCACATGTACTGTGTTTTACATATGTACTTACTATGACATGTAGCATTGAGATATCCATTCACTCATCAATACACTCATGCACACAGTCAACCGCCCATGTAGCTGTTTCCACATGCACTCTTGAACTCATACATCTAGTGAATCAACTGCTCACACATCTATGCACAGAGTCATACACCTCCCAGCCACCCACACACACACTCAGTCTCCCATACAAATACTTGGGCAACCAATCAATAACCCATATAGCCTCTCTTATAGCTAATGATCAACACATGCAGCAGTTTACACCACAACAGACATACTGATGCACACATTCAGACAGTTTAGTCACTAACCCATGCATTTAGTACGACACATTTATTCACTCACTCATACAGTCAGTCACGCACCTACTAAATCCTTCATCCAGACACTTATCCACTCATTCTTCAATATGTAAAACATATTTAAACTTTACAGAAACAGTCACTGGATGATGTCATCAGTGATGTCATTTGAGATGGCATCAGTGATGTCATCAGTGATGTCATTTGAGATGTCATCAGTGATGTCATCAGTGATGTCACAGACCATGTCATGAATGATGTAATATGTGACATCATCAGCAGTGGATTGCGGGTGCGCAAAATATATAGTTAGTGCAACTAACTATATATGGGAATTTCATTGGTTTTGTATGGTTAAAATATTCACCTAACTATATATGGTCTCAAACCTATGGTTTTTTTCATTGAATTTTCAAGGTTTTGTAAATGCAAATACCTAACTATATATGGTCTCAAACCTATGGTTTTTTCTGTGAATATATATATATATAATTTCTATGGCAAAATGAAACCCCTCATTTTGTTCCTTTTCAAATTAAATGTATTAAGTGTTACCACTTTATTCCAATCAAGATGACTTCAGGTGTGCCATACTTTTGTCATAAGTAAGTCTGTTAGCGTTCTAGTTGTTCTAGTATATATATATATATATAGTTATCTACAGTAAGTTTCGTCTCTGGTAGGTGCATTCAGGTGCAGTTCTGCTGACTCCGAGCATGTGGGTACCTGGTTATCCAGGTTGAAGGTACAGTTCTCATTTGTCTGCTCTTTCTTTGCAGGTGAAGCCCACTGATGAGAAACTGCGAGAGCTGAAGGGGGCCAAGCTCATCATTGACGTCATTCGATATGAGCCGCCCCACATTAAGAAGGCTCTTCAGTACGCCTGCGGCAATGCCCTGGTCTGTGACAATGTGGAGGACGCCCGTCGCATTGCATTTGGAGGATACCAGAGGCACAAGGTGAGGGGTGGGACCTGGCGTCAAGCAACCGCTTTCAGTGATTGTGACAGCAAAAGACTAAGCGTGACGTGAGGACAGCTCTCGTAATGTACATGGTGCAGGCTTCTGACGCTGAGATCAGTCACTTCTGTGGTGCGATTTGAGACTGTTCTTTGTCCTGAGCTGCGTGGTGTGGAGTAAAGCGCGTTGCCTGTGAATGTTACCACCTGGGTGTGAAATATGAACAGTTTGACGTTTTGGGTTTTTAGGCTCCTGTGAGTTAGATTAGGAAAGTGCTTTGGGATCCTTAAGTAGTTGGAAATTATGAGGAAGGGTGTTTGTTTGGGAACGGGATTCGGTGGATGAATTTAATTCGATCTTTGCAAACGAATGAAATGCAGTGAATCGGAGTTGAATTTGACCTGAATTTGTTGGAAGGAGCTGAAGTTATTGTTGTTTTGATTTTGTACGGCGCACAGCTACCCTGGGGTTTCCCGGCGCCGCCTGAAAAGAGCCAAGAGCAATCAGGAAGAAATCTACATGTTCAATAGCCCAGTTTTTAAACCCCTCTGAAAATTCTCATAAAGTTCATTCCGGAGACCTATAGGAAGGGAGTTCCATAAAGAGGAACCCAGGCACGAGAGAGCGACCACCCATACGCACTAATCTCGTCCTAGAAACAGGCTAGAGCGGAGCACTCGAGATGGAACATAAGGGTGAACTAGAGTCTTCAGTTACCTGTTTTATCTTAAACTTAAGACTCCATGCTTTAAATGTAATCCGGTTCTCAATCCTGAGCCAGTGGAGGTCTCGAAGTGACCCAGTGATGGAAGCAGTTTCAGGAATCATACAAAGCATCCTCGTTGCAGTATTCTGTGCGAACGGAAGTTTGCGTAACGCGTCCTTAGTGGCCCCCAAGTACAGGATGTTACTGTGGTCCAGTCTAGAAAGACTCGACCACGGTACGTTGGGTCGAAGGGGGCAACATCCATAAGATATTCTTAAGCCATCTAAGGATTGTGAAGCAAGTCGAGGCTTCTCTCACTGCTTGCTGCTTCATGGATAGTTGGTCGTCAATTAAGACACCCGAATTTTGGACCTGATGTTTCGGCTGAGGTAGAGGACCCATATCAGTGGTCCAATGCTGGGGGCCCCACAGATCTTTATTTTTGCCCATAATCAGCACTTCCGTTTTTATGGCCGTTGAGTTTTAACAGGTTGGTATGCATCCAGCTTGCTATGTTCCTCAAACCGGCCTGAAGTAGGGAGGGTTTAGGCGCCCTTAGCGCAGTGAAAGCCACGTTGTTTTTTGAGAGCTGCGAGGCCGCTATTTTTTCACTCCTCGGGAGCGGTACTATTATCAGCCGTCATTTTGGTTTGCTTGCAAGCACTGATGGTAGGCATGGCATCGCTTATTTAAGGCATACTGGTGCATGGATGTGCCAATAGCACACCAAAGGCATGCCCGTCTGCACCCGTGGGTGCACCCACCAAACACAGCGGCAGTCACGCTGACGGTTTTGGGGCCACACTGGTGATCGAAACAACCATAAGAGACGTGGCAGGAAAGCCGGACTGCAGGCTTCCCAGGGAGTTTCTTCTTGCTTGCTGTGACATGAGGTGTAACCTCGTGCCTGAAGCATTTAAGAGGGAAGAGATTTTTACTGAAAGATGTTTCATTTGTAAATGGGAGCGTACTTTAGGGAAAAGATAGGGAGGAATGGGGAGCATCTCCTGTGAGCACCAGTATCAGGTGGAGGAGAATGGAGTGTCACGAAAATCTCTTTATTTAAGGAGTACACAAGGCGGACTACAGTGTGCTTAGATAAACACTTGCTCACTGTCTAGGCAATCGACTGAACACCATTGTTTTGAGGGCCAATAAGCTAGATCTGTTTTCTATAAAGAAGCTCGGACAATGCAGGACTCCAACTTTGATTGTGGGCTGGCACGCCCGATGTGCTACAAAGTTGGGTACCGTCTATTATTGGTAGGCCACGGAGGGGATTAGCAATCATTTTTCGTGGGACTTGGGCCTAAGGAAGATACATTTACAGACCTTTCCTGAAGAAGAAATTTCCCTGATTTGAGTACTTTGTTATAGGCCATAAAGTCTCTCTGGAACACTTTGTAGAAAGTTTCCTGGAATTTCGGGCATCTCTACATCTTTCCCAGGCTAAACTATTGGTGTTGGGTGACTATCGTTTTTGAACAGATCCAGCCAAAAATCCACAGACACTTTGTTCACTAGTTGGAGACAATAGGTCTTCCTGGTTTGAAGTGTTGGCAGCCAATCAGATCTTGTGTATTAATGACGCTTGTTGCTGGTCACACTTTGAACCTGATCTTTGGCCCAGAGGGCCTCGTTGTGAAAGGATAGATCATACCACAATCTTGGACAGACCAATCTTTGATGCTTTTTGGTATTAAAAGGGGGTACCCGAAAAGACAGAAAGGCGCAGGGAAGCAACCTCGGGAAGAATAATGAAGGAGTTCGGTTGGCAGCTGAAACAATGTTGTCCCTAGATAACAATGTAAATGCCAGTTGATATGTTGGTGGAATCATATAATAGTTGGACAGCTACTTGTGTTCAAAATCGGTCAACTGCACCTTGATAGGGTGAGGAGCTAGGAATAGTCAGGAGAGAATGTAAAAAGCTACTAGTACATCAAAGAAGGTTTGACATTACGCGCTTTCTAACAAACGTGGCTAGTGGCACTCCTTCAATAACTCATACGCAAAAGCTCTGTGATCTAGTACTTTTTTAGGACAAAATTGCAGACGTTATGCATGAAAAGTGGACAGAGGAATAGCCCTCCCTGAACAGGGATCAGCAGGTCGGGACTGGACAAGGAGATGAGGTTCAGCTAATGTGGGCAGCGAAAATGGAGATGTGGAAACTTGGGTTTGTGAATTTGAACACATTTCCGATACTCGATTCAAGTATTTAGTTAATTCCATCAAATCACTTTCACCTTATGATTTGATGCAGTCTAAAGTTTGACTCTCATTAGCAGATAATTTATTCGAAGTATACGTGCTGTATATAATGCATCTCTGTTTCAGGGAGTAGTTCCACAGGACTGGAAAAAAGCATTATCGACCTATGTCACTCCTCCCATTACCAGTAAAAATACTACAAAAATATGTAAATTCTATCCAAGTCCATTACCTGGAGAGCAATGAATGAGCGGCCACCAGCACGGCTAAGCTTAAACCGGGAGACTACTGCGAGTTCAAGTTCCGACGAACGTAGAGAGCGAGCAGGCACATAAGAAGAAAGGAGGTTCAGATGGATCTGCGCCGAGGAGCCCTTGAGGATCCTATAGGACAAACAGAGCACCTTAAATTGAATCCTCTGCTTAATCGGCAGCCAATGGAGAGAGCGCAGAGTGTTGGCAGCAGAGCAGAACCTCGGTAAGCCCACCACTGCTCTAGCGGCGGCGTTCTGCACACGCTGCAGGCGAGTGACTTCGGCCTGATTCATCCCTACCAAGAGGGAGCTGGCGTAGTCAAGCCGAGAGATCACTGTCGCCTGCACCACAAGCTGCCTAGTCGAGGCGTCAAAATTTTTTAGCACAGGTCTCAGGCCACGCAGAATTCCAAAACAGCAAGCAGCAGTTCTCTTTGTGTGGCAGACAAAGCTGAGGGTCGGATCTAACCACACCCGAGATTTTTTATCTCCGAAACCGGAGTCGGGGTGGGACCAAGCTCAGAGGGCCACCACATATCGCCCCATAGCTCCGCTTGCTTGCCGACAATCATGATTTCTGTTTTTTTGCGTTCAGCTGGAGACAGTTGGAGTTCATCCAGCTGGCGACCGCCCGGAGTCCACTCTGGAATCTTGGGGCATCTAAACAAGAATCCCCGCTGAGAGTGACCGCCAGCTGCGTGTCGTCAGCGTATGACACCATGGTCATGCCCCACTGCTTGACGACATCAGCCAGCGGCCTCACGTATAGATTGAACAACGTGGGACTCAGCGAAGATCCCTGAGGGACCCCAAGATCCAGAGGGTAAGATTTTGACTGGTGGGGCGGAGCGGCCACGCAAAAAGATCGTTCGGCAAGAAAAGAGCGGAACCACTGAAGAGCGGAGCCAACGACGCCAGCTTCCTCCAAGCGCTGCAGAAGAATCCTGTGCGAGACGGTGTCAAAGGCGGCGCTAAGATCTAATAAAACGAGCGCCGCCGTTTGACCCGAATCTAGCACAGTGCGCAGGTGTTCCACCATAAAGAGGAGAGCCGTCTCCGTGCTGTGCCCAGCACGGAATCCGTTCTGCGTGGCATCCAGAATGTTGGCCCGCATAAGATGGTCTGTGAGAGCAATATTGACATGCGCCTCCGCAACTTTTGCCGGCCACGGAAGAAGCGATATTGGACGATAGTTCTCGGGTTTGTGAGCGTCAAGAGACGGCTTCTTCAAGATGGGCATAACCACTGCTTGCTTCCACTTGGCAGGAACCACACCAGATGCAAGCGAGATGTTAATCAAGGAACAGATCGGCAAAAGATCGAAAAATGCCGGATCTCTAAGCAAGGCCGGTCTCAAAGGATCTGCCGGAGACCCAGACTTAACTTGCTGAGCAAGTTTCTTGAAGCTTTCAGGTGGGAGGCTGGGAAGAGAATGTAAAACATCCTGCACTGGGGGTCTGGAAGGCCCTCCGCCATGTGGCAATGCCAAGGGAAAGGCTTGATAGATGGCTTGAACTTTTCCTAGAAAAAAGGCCGCCAGAGTTTCACAGTGTGATGTAGAGGATGTTTCATTCACAGAGGCCTTTTTTGCCATCAGATCTTTAAGAGCCTTAAAGATGGTTTTGGATGGATTCATGCTGTTGCGGAACTCAAGAGCATAGAATGCCGCACGGGCTCTACAAACAGCACGATGGTAAGTTTTAATGGTGGCCAGATACAGGGCTTTTTTGCTGGTGTCATAGGTTTTTCGCCATTCTCCCTCAGCACGTCTACACGTGCTTTTCAGCGCACGCAAAGATCCATCATACCAGGGGCTGGAGTCCCTAGATCCGCATTTGCTCAGGGTCACCGGGATGAGGGAATCAAGAGCCCGGGTGACCCATTCGCAAAAGCGGTCATAACCTGTTTCCACAGTATCTACCGGGCCCAGCGGGTCCTCGGACAAAAGGCGATGAAAAACCTCCAGTTTTAATTTATTCCATTTTAATTTATTGCATCTTGCTCCGGCATATCACTAGGGCCCACTAACCCCTGCGCTATACTGCCACCATACCAACATGGAGCTCAGCGGCAAACACACATATAAAATAAACTACCCTCCCGTGCTCACCAAAAAAGCTACTAAACGCTTTAAACACGACTTCCTTAGGTCTCACCCAGAAATACCCTTTGCCGACACCTACTTCTCATCGGTCAATGGACCCTTGAACACCGACATCATTTTCCACACCACACGCAGAGCGCAATGGAAAAAAGTGTTCCTCACCCTATTCACCGTCTCCACCTCCCGGAAATCCGCACATGGCGTAACACTTTCCATCACATCGTCCCAACTCCTCCCAGGCAGAACCACCGTCACTATATACAGCAACGGGATTGTCTTAATTCAAGCGACAGACAGAAACCTGGAACTACTTGACAACATGTTCCCCTCTCTCAAAGAGCACCTTTCCAATCCTCGGACTTGCACGCATATCACCCCCTGTCCTACCTCTCCTAACGTCACAGCTCCCACCCTCAACTCTCCTAACCCAGTGCAGCAGCAAGAAGACACGCACCTCACCTTCACACCTTGCTCCACAATCAATCACCTGCCCGTCCCAGCTACCCCTCCCCGCCCCTCATACACAGACTTAGACCTGGTCCCTCCACACACCACTCTCTTTCCCAGCCCCCCTACTAACCTCCCTACCTCCGCTCATCCTCCTGTCTCCCCCCCCACACTCTGCACTCCCGTACCTTCCCCCGCACATTTTTTATCAGAGCACCCCTCCTCCCCCAATGGCACCCCACACATCATGACTCTCTCTCCGACTTCCGCCCCCCCCACACTTAGCACTCCCGCCACGCCTAGCCTGTATCCCTCCCTCAACCTCCCACCCCCCTCGCTCACTCCTCAATATTCCACCTCCTCCCCCACAACAGCCAGCCTTCACATCGCCCCCTTATTCCCTTCCCCCCCTAGCGCGGATGCGCCTCCCAACAACACCTATCCTCTCGCTAACGCCCCCAACACCCACACCAGCCCCGCCTCTCCACCCGGACTGCCCCCTGTCAACGTATTCGCCGATTCAGCACCAGTACCCTCCCCCAACACCGCGCCCATCATCACCTTGGACATTATTATGTCCACCCTCCTCCAACTGAAAGAGGAATTTCACTCCATTAAAGAGTTGCTCATCGCACACCCCATCAGACACCCCCCCCCCCATCACCACCCTTCCCACACCTAACACCACGTCCCCCTCACCGCCTTCTCGCCCTACCACACAACTCTCCACACACCGGACTTCTATCCCCCCTCGCAACACCAACAATCGCAATAACAATTGCAATCTCTTTACTACCAAGCGCAATATTCCTCCTTCCTCTACACCTAACAACACTTCCTCCACACCTCCTTCTCGCCTCATCACACATCCTTCCCCAACTTGGACTTCTACCCCTTTTTGCAATACCACCAATCGCCCCAGACGCACCACCAACACGATCTCTGACCTTGACGTACACACCCTTCTCCACTCTTACGACCCGGCTCCCCAAAAGCCACTAGCTACCAACAACATGTCCATCCCAACGATTATATCTAACGACCTCAGGCACCTAAAGGATAACAACAGAGGCGCTGTCCCCAACAACCTCACTAATGTACCCCTCGTTTTGGAATCTTCCTCCACCCTATGCACCCCTAGCCTTAAATGCATACTTCTCAACTGCAGATCGGCCCAAAGACATTCCACGGAGGTCGCCGAACTCATCATGTCCCTGGAATTGGACCTAGCCATCCTGACTGAAACATGGCTGTCTGACACCTCCACACCTATACTGGATATCCTAGTCCCCCCCAATTACTGTATCATTAGACTGGACAGGGACAAAAAGATAGGCGGTGGAATTGCCTGCATTCACAGAAGCAACCTCTCAGTCTCCAAAGGGACCGTCTCCTCTCTTACTTCCTGTGAATACCTCTGCCTTGATATCATCAGCGAAAGCAAACCGGTATGTTCACTACACATTATATACCACCCTCCTGGGGACAATCTCTCCTTCTTCCAACAACTCATGGACACAATTACAGCCAACTCAGGACGTCAGCACACCCAAATTTTCCTTGGTGACTTCAATCTCCACTGGAATGACAACAGTGACACAGTGGTAAACAGCCTCAAAAGCTTTCTCAACGCACTTGATCTCAACCAAATATGCAACAGCCCGACCCATAAGAGAGGTTCTACCCTTGACCTCATCTCCAAAGAGGGCGCTATTCAACTGGAGTCAATCCAACCTTGTGACTGGTCAGATCACCATATTGTCTCCTTCATCATCAAGGAAAAAACCAGACTTAATTCAGTTCAACCCCCTAAGCACAAAGTGTGGAAAAGAGACTTGAAGAAACTCAACCCAAACTCCCTACCACCTAATAGCTGCAATCGGCTACTTCCCCCTCCTGGCGTTACAGACGTTCAACTTCTGACTGACCACTATCTCAATACTATGTCCACAATAATCGATGAGGTGGCGCCCATGCAACTGAAAAGAGTCTCGTCCAAGAAGACTTCCAACCCATGGTATGACGGAAGCCTCAATGAGGATAGACGGGCGATGCGAATGGCAGAGCGCACCTGGAGGTCAGCCCCTTCTGCAGTACACCTAAAAAATCTAAAGAAACAGAGAAACGCCTATTTCAGGAAAATAAAACGCTCAAAAAGAGACTTCTTCAGCCTCCAGCTCGCCCAAGCTAAAAACCGTCCAAGAAAACTGTTTGAGTTAGTCAGAACTCAATCCAAAAAGCATCCCCAGACAATCAGCTCCATGGACGTTACTCCTTCCTGCGAAGACTTCTCTGCCTTCTTTACCCAAAAAACTGAGAGAATAAGAAGCGATCTCCTCAATGACGCTATCCTGTACTCCAACCCCCGACACTCAGCAATACCTCAACCAAAGAACAATGCTACTTGGTCTTCCTTTGACACTTACTCCGTAGAAGAAATTGGCAGACTGCTCAGCGCCTTGAAACCTTCCAATCACCTCTCTGACCCCCTTCCTGCTAGTGCTGTAAAAGACTTCTCCCCTTGGCTTCTCCCACTCTGGTCTAAGATTATCAATAGCTCTCTTCAACAAGGATCCATCCCCAACGCCCTCAAAGTAGGCCAAGTCACACCGCTACTAAAAAAAACAACAGCAGACCCCACTGATCTAAACAACTACCGCCCTATTACAAACATTCCCACTCTCGCTAAATTGCTGGAAAAATGCGTTCAACTACAACTGACTAAACACATAGATAAGTTTGATCTCCTAAACGCTCATCAGTCAGGCTTCCGAGCAGGGCACAGTACCGAAACTGCCATGACTCACATAGTGGACGATGCCCTCCAAATCCTAGACCAAAACGATACCTGTCTCCTCATCCTTCTGGATCTCTCCTCAGCATTCGATACAGTTAAACATGAGAACTTACTCGAACTGTTAAACACAAGAATGGGCATATCAGGGACTGTGCTAAAGTGGTTCACCTCATTTCTACACAACCGGACACAAAGAATCAAAAGCAACAACCTGCTGTCATCTCCGGTTCCAGTATCGCTAGGCGTCCCTCAAGGATCCTCCCTCTCCCCAACACTGTTCAACCTAGTTATGGAACCTCTCACCACGTTGCTACAGGCTTCTAATGTGCACTTTCACATGTATGCCGACGACACCCAACTTTATCTTAAAATACAATCTCCCAAGGACATCATGCTGCTGAACACCACGATCAGTAACACCCAATCCTGGCTTGCAGAGAATCACCTCAAACTCAATGCTCTGAAGACCGAGTTTCTCCTGATCTCACCTCCCGCTAAAATATCAACGGCTCAAACATGGCTTAAGCAATTAACGGCTCTAAATGTACAGCCCATCGTAGTAGACTCTGCAAAATCTTTAGGCATAACACTTGACACCAATCTCAACATGCAGCAGCACATCAGCAAGGCAACCAAAGGAGCGAACTTCCAAATCAATACCCTGAGAAAACTTAAACCATTCCTTCCTGCCAAAGACTTCCAAACTGCAGTACAATCTATAGTCATCCCGCACATAGAATACGGTTGCACCGCCCTCTGCGGGCTCCCCCTAACTACGACGGCACCCCTAAGAGCGTCCCTTAACGCCGCAGCGAGACTCGTCACAGGCTCAAAAAAACACTCACATATCTCCCCGGACTTTAAATCACTGAACTGGCTACCTTTTGAAGCCAGAATCCAACTGAAAATCGCATGCATGACACACAAGGCTGTGCATCTGAATTCACCCGCCTACCTCACTCAAAAGTTGACAATTTCGGGTGGCTCCCGAACTACTAGGAGCACAAGCAATCTGTTGCTGAAACCCCGAAGATTTCGGAAGGAAAAAACGTATAAACGCTCCTTTTCAGGAATGGCGCCCAGGATCTGGAACTCACTCCCTCCTGAAACAAGGCTCATCACCTCCAACACTATCTTTAAGAAGGAAGTTAAAGCGATCCTCATGGCAAAATACACATGACCTATTTCTACGCATCACTCATGAATCTGCGCTGTAAGTCCTGCCCGTCCATGGCCTATTGTACCCTGTATTATCGAATTACGTATTGTATACGCTCACTCCTTGTATTTTGTTATAATGTTTGATGCACCTGGTTGATTATGTTTACTGTTATATTGTTGACGCACCTGGTTGACTTTGCACACTTTACCCTCTCCACCTCAACGATCCTTACTTCCCTTCTACTCGCACCTGTGGGTCTTTACATCCTGCACACACCCACCTCAACTAGGCCCACCTTTAAACTCTAGATACTCTAAAGACGCTTAAGCAAGTATATGCTCCTTGCTATTGCACTTTATGCTATTGACACAACTGTTTGTCTATACTCAGTGTACCTACATTACCACACCTATGACCTACCTCATGTCCTTTGACCTACCTTTGTAACTAGCACCTTGTACCTAACTACCTCATATATTACTTTGTATATTCGCTTCTTTACTTTGTATTTTTACTTTGTATATTCTACTTTGTATTTTTTACTTGTAAAGCGCTCTGATATCTGCAAAGATCTTGTTCGCGCTGTATAAAACTCTCAAAATAAATAAATAAAATAAATAAATTCCAATGTCGTCTGGGTACAACTCGGACAATGGGTTTGTGAGAGTGCTCGTGCATTGGACACTGGATCGTCACTAAAAAATTATCCGTCCAGGCCAAGGGAGATGGAATTAAAACCCTTGCCTCTGCAAGGTTCGTGAAGAAAGGATCCAAAGTGTGACCACCTACATGTGAGGGGGACATAATCAATTGAAAGGCCTCCAAATCAGTCAAAATGCTGCTCACAGCAGGTGCGGTCGGATTATCGAAGTGAAGATTCAAATCCCCAAGAATAGAAAAATGGGCACATCCTACAGCCAGTGTGCTAATGGCATCAGGAAGAGCCTCCCTGAATGCCACATCGCTGCCTGGAGGGCGATAAATCAGCACGCCCGAAAAAGAGAAGTGGGGGTGATGGAAATCTTAAACGAGGCACTTTCACAACCTGCGATTTTTAAACCTCTCCAATCGCAGGGGTAGCACGATCTTACAGCAAGCGCTATTCCCCCACCTCGAGTGGCGCGATTAAGCGTGTAAACCGAGTAATCGGAAGGGAAGGCCAAATTAAGAATCGCTGTGTCATCCTCCTGAAGCCAGGTCCCAGTTAAACAAAAGATATCGGGTGGATTGGCCTCAATAAGGTCATGAATATCTTGATAATGTTTCACCAGTGACCTAACATTCAGGTTCCAGACACTAAGCTCACGCGGGGGACATCTACTTCCAGAAAGAGAGTCCTCACCCATACAACGTGGAAGAGTAGAGGTACCAACCGACCAACTACCACAGGCACACTGGAAAGGGCCACACAAGGGACTCACCCGAGCCGCATCGCATCTCGACATACGCTGTCCGATGGACACGAGCGTCCCTAGAGTAACTAAACATCGCACCCATCACAAAAAGCAATGGGCAGAGTCCAGCCCTGTCCAACTCGTCCAGACGCGGACGGGCGCAGACGGGCAGGACTTTGGCACCACACGAAGGCGCACCCGCTGCACGATCCCGCTGCGCTAGGCGGGGAGCATTAAGTAGATGTCCCAGTAGCTCCTGCGCACTAGAGCGCACGCAGGTGATGGCGCCTGGTCAGCCAGCCACTCCACTCCAAGATGGCGGCTGTAAAATAACCCCGACCCCTGGGAACCGGACCCGCTCAAAGCAGCGGTGAGCCACCAATTAGAATGCAAGTCATGGGGGCAGAGAATCGGAAGTTTAAAAACAAGGGATAATCACAAAAGGTAAAGCAAATAGATTAAGGGCAGTTTAAAAACGGCAGTTCTGCTGAAAAAGCGCGAAGCGCTAAGCAACCGGTCGATACCAGTCAGGCTTCCGTCCCATCATTGGACAGAAACTGAGCTGGGATCCCTCCTGGAGGATCTAAGGATGGCAGTCGTCAAGGGCAACTCTGTTGCCATGGTATTGCTAGACTTGTAGGCTGCCTTCGATACACTCCCATAGAATGCTAGGAGAGAGACTATTGGAAGTTGGATTGGAGTGCACAGCGCTAGAATGGTGCATTCTTATTTGAATTGCAGAACTCAGGATTAGCAATAGGTCCAACCTAATTTAACATATATGTATGGCCATTGGCAAAGCTGCTCGTCATAGAGGGACTGTCTTTATCCATTACGCTGACGGTACTCCGCTTATAATACCGGTTGACCCAAAAGTCTCATTCCTGTAAGACCTTTTCCACTAGTATATGAGAAGGGTACTAGCTAGTTAACATTGAATTTTCTCAAATTCTATGGAAATATAACTAAGATACTCTGTTGCTCAGCATATAGGATACCAAGGCTAGTGGTGGCTGATTTCTGGTTTCCTCAAACCAATTTCCCAGTCTGCATCCTCGGAGGTAGGGAACCTCAATCTTTTTTTTTTTTTTTTTGTAACGATTTTTCATTGACCTTACATGTTAACAGGTTTTCTTCAACCTGTTCTCCTAAAACATTAATAAAATTACCGTTTCTTCCTGCAGAGCATAGTCCTCATTGTTGAATGCTATTCTTCGCTGGTTCGACTCCGGTAACGCTGCTATCGGGTGCGCCGAACATGCTGATTAAACGCTTTGCTCGCATCCAAAATGCAGCAGCTCACTTAGCTGCGGATCTCCTAAGAATGTCCTTTGAGTCTGTGGCAGTTAAGAAGCTGCATTGGTTACCGGTCAGAAAGAGGATTCTTTTTAATCATTTAGTATTGTTCACAAGGCTGCACATGTAATGGGGCCTGTCTATCTAAGAAACAAACTCCGGAATTACTATCCAGGTCGCCAATTTTAAGATCAGCCAAAGCAGGTCTCTGGTTCAGAACAAAAGTAGCCTTTCTCGGGCTGGAGGCCGAGCATTCTCGATCCAGGCAGCACGCATGTGGAATAACTTAACAACTTCACTGCGAAAATCAACTAATCGTGGTCAGTTTAGGAAATCTGTTCAAACCTGGCTCTTAAGTAGATAATGGTGGGGCTGAGAAGGATCGTCCTCAGGACGTGCAGTGCCAGGTCTTGTTTTAGGCTATCATGCGCTTTAGAAATAAAATCAATAACAATGTGAGGGTGATCAGTAACCTCTTAAGTGATTTGAGACAGAGTAATTTTCTTGAGCTGCGTCGCGTGGAGCAGAGGGTGTTGCCTGTGACTGTGATCTCTGTAGGAAGCTGCACTTTTTGTCCCCATTTGAACTACTAGATGCTGTTTTTTACATGCAGACTGCCATTGCAGGACGCGTGAAAGGGTACAAGTCCTTCTGATAACACAACATTGCACACTCCCTGTATGCATTTCCCACCCACTGCATGTACTATCGCACCTACTCCAGGCCTTAAAAGCCCTAAGGCAGGGTGCATTATATTACATGTGCGGACATAACTGTCTAAGCAGATACGCCCCTGTGATGTCTGGTTCTATTACTAGATATTGCAAGTAATCAAGGAAGCCATCCTAAAGGAAGAACAGGCATTGCCTCTTGGGATCGCGGTGTAACATGCGTTGGGAAGAGCAGGCATTGCCTCGTTGGACCGCGGTGTAACATGTGTTGGGAAGAGCAGGCATTGCCTCTTGGGACCGCGGTGTAACATGCGCTGGGAAAAGCAGGCATTGCCTCTTGGGACCGCGGTGTAACATGCGTTGGGAAGAGCAGGCGTTGCCTCTTGGGACCGCGGTGTAACATGCGTTGGGAAGAGCAGGCATTGCCTCTTGGGACCGCGGTGTAACATGCGTTGGGAAGAGCAGGCATTGCCTCTTGGGACCGCGGTGTAACATGCGCTGGGAAGAGCAGGCATTGGCTCTTGGGACCGCGGTGTAACATGCATTGGGAAGAGCAGGCGTTGCCTCTTGGGACCGCGGTGTAACATGCGTTGGGAAGAACAGGCATTGCCTCTTGGGACCGCGGTGCAACATGCGTTGGGAAGAGCAGGCATTGGCTCTTGGGACCGCGGTGTAACATGCGTTGGGAAGAGCAGGCATTGCCTCGTTGGAGCTCGGTCTAACATGCATTGGGAAGAGCAGGCATTGGGTCTTGGGACCGCGGTGTGACATACGTTGGGAAGAGCAGGCGTTGCCTCTTGGGACCGCGGTGTAACATGCGTTGGGAAGAGCAGGCATTGCCTCTTGGGTCCGCGGTGTAACATGCGTTGGGAAGAGCAGGCATTGCCTCTTGGGACCGCGTTGTAACATGCGTTGGGAAGAGCAGGCATTGCCACTTGGGACCGCGGTGTAACATGCGTTGGGAAGAGCAGGCATTGCCTCTTGGGACCGCGGTGTAACATGCGTTGGGAAGAGCAGGCATTGCCTCTTGGGACCGCGGTGTAACATGCGTTGGGAAGAGCAGGCATTGCCTCTTGGGACCGCGGTGTAACATGCGTTGGGAAGAGCAGGCATATCCTCTTTGGACCGCGGTGTAACATACGTTGGGAAGAGCAGGCATTGCCTCTTTCGACCGCGGTGTAACATGTGCTGGGAAGAGCAGGCATTGCCTCTTGGGACCGCGGTGTAACATGCGTTGGGAAGAGCAGGCTTTGTCTCTTGAGACCGCGGTGTAACATGCATTGGGAAGAGCAGGCATTGCCCCTTGGGACCGCGGTGTAACATGCGTTGGGAAGACCAGGCATTGACTCTTGGGACCGCGGTGTGACATGCGTTGGGAAGAACAGGCATTGCCTCTTGGGACCGCGGTGTAACATGCGTTGGGAAGAGCAGGCATTGCCTCGTTGGGGCTCGGTGTAACATGCATTGGGAAGAGCAGGCATTGCCCCTTGGGACCGCGGTGTAACATGTGCTGGGAAGAGCAGGCATTGCCTCTTGGGACCGCGGTGTAACATGCGCTGGGAAGAGCAGGCATTGCCTCTTGGGACCGCGGTGTAACATGCGCTGGGAAGAGCAGGCATTGGACACCGCGGTCCCAAGAGCCAATGCCTGCTCTTCCCAACGCATGTTACACCGCGGTCCCAAGAGGCAATGCCTGCTCTTCCCAACACGTTACACCGCGGTCCCAAGAGGCAACGCCTGCTCTTCCCAACGCATGTTACACCGCGGTCCCAAGAGGCAATGCCTGCTCTTCCCAGCGCATGTTACACCGCGGTCCCAAGAGGCAATGCCTGCTCTTCCCAACGCATGTTACACCGCGGTCCCAAGGGGCAATGCCTGCTCTTCCCAGCGCATGTTACACCGCAGTCCCAAGAGGCAATGCCTGCTCTTCCCAACGCATGTTACACCGCGGTCCCAAGAACCAATGCCTGCTCTTCCCAACACATGTTACATCGCGGTCCCAAGGGGCAATGCCTGCTCTTCCCAACACGTTACACCGCAGTCCCAAGAGGCAATGCCTGCTCTTCCCAACCCATGTTACTCCGCGGTCCCAAGAGGCAATGCCTGCTCTTCCCAACGCATGTTACACCGCGGTCCCAAGAGGCAATGCCTGCTCTTCCCAACCCATGTAACACCGCGGTCGAAAGAGGCAATGCCTGCTCTTCCCAACGCATGTTACACCGTGGTCCCAAGAGGCAATGCCTGCTCTTCCCAACGCATGTTACACCGCGGTCCCAAGGGGCAATGCCTGCTCTTCCCAGCGCATGTTACACCGCAGTCCCAAGAGGCAATGCCTGCTCTTCCCAACGCATGTTACACCGCGGTCCCAAGAACCAATGCCTGCTCTTCCCAACGCATGTTACACTGCGGTCCCAAGGGGCAATGCCTGCTCTTCCCAACACATGTTATACCGCGGTCGAAAGAGGCAATGCCTGCTCTTCCCAACCCATGTTACACCGCAGTCCCAAGAGGCAATGCCTGCTCTTCCCAACGCATGTTACTTCGCGGTCCCAAGAGGCAATGCCTGCTCTTCCCAACGCATGTTACACCGCGGTCCCAAGAGGCCATGCCTGCTCTTCCCAACGCATGTTACACCGCGGTCCCAAGAGGCAATGCCTGCTCTTCCCAACGGATGTTACACCGCGGTCCCAAGAGGCAATGCCTGCTCTTCCCAACGCATGTTACACCGCGGTCCCAAGAGGCAGTGCCTGCTCTTCCCAACGCATGTTACACCGCGGTCCCAAGAGACAATGCCTGCTCTTCCCAATGCATGTTACACCGCGGTCCAACGAGGCAATGCCTGCTCTTCCCAACGCATGTTACACCGCGGTCCAACGAGGCAATGCCTGCTCTTCCCAACGCATGTTACACCGCGGTCCCAAGAGGCAATGCCTGCTCTTCCCAACGCATGTTACACCGCGGTCCCAAGAGGCAATGCCTGCTCTTCCCAGCGCATGTTACACCGCGGTCCCAAGAGGCAATGCCTGCTCTTCCCAATGCATGTTACACCGCGGTCCCAAGAGGCAATGCCTGCTCTTCCCAACGCATGTTACACCGCGGTCCCAAGAGGCAATGCCTGCTCTTCCCAACGCATGTTACACCGCGGTCCCAAGAGGCAATGCCTGCTCTTCCCAGCGCATGTTACACCGCGGTCCCAAGAGGCAATGCCTGCTCTTCCCAACGCATGTTACACCGCAGTCCCAAGAGGCAGTGCCTGCTCTTCCCAACGCATGTTACACCGCGGTCCCAAGAGGCAATGCCTGCTCTTCCAAACGCATGTTACACCGCGGTCCCAAGAGGCAATGCCTGCTCTTCCCAACGCATGTTACACCGCGGTCCCAAGAGGCAATGCCTGCTCTTCCCAACGCATGTTACACCGCGGTCGAAAGAGGCAATGCCTACTCTTCCCAACGCATGTTACACCGCGGTCCCAAGAGCCAATGCCTGCTCTTCCCAGCGCATGTTACACCACGGTCCCAAGAGGCAATGCCTGCTCTTCCCAGCGCATGTTACACCGCGGTCCCAAGAGGCAATGCCTGCTCTTCCCAACCCATGTTACACCGCGATCCCAAGAGGCAATGCCTGCTCTTCCCAACGCATGTTACACCGCGGTCCAACGAGGCAATGCCTGCTCTATCCAACGCATGTTACACCGCGATCCCAAGAGGCAATGCCTGCTCTTCCCAACGCATGTTACACCGCGGTCCCAAGAGGCAATGCCTGCTCTTCCCAACGCATGTCACACCGCGGTCCCAAGAGGCAATGCCTGCTCTTCCCAACGCATGTCACACCGCGATCCCAAGAGGCAATGCCTGCTCTTCCCAACGCATGTCACACCGCGATCCCAAGAGGCAATGCCTGCTCTTCCCAACGCATGTTACACCGCGGTCCCAAGAGGCAATGCCTGCCCTTCCCAACGCATGTTACACCGCGGTCCCAAGAGGCAATGCCTGCTCTTCCCAACGCATGTTACACCGCAGTCCCAAGAGCCAATGCCTGCTCTTCCCAACGCATGTCACACCGCGGTCCCAAGAGGCAACGCCTGCTCTTCCCAACGCATGTTACACCGCGGTCCCAAAAGGCAATGCCTGCTCTTCCCAACGCATGTTACACCGCGGTCCCAAGAGGGAATGCCTGCTCTTCCCAACGCATGTTACACCGCGGTCCCAAGAGGCAACGCCTGCTCCTCCCAACGCATGTTACACCGCGGTCCCGAGAGGCAATGCCTGCTCTTCCCAACGCATGTCACACCGCGATCCCAAGAGGCAATGCCTGCTCTTCCCAACGCATGTTACACCGCGGTCCACCGAGGCAATGCCTGCTCTTCCCAATGCATGGTACACCGAGCTCCAACGAGGCAATGCCTGCTCTTCCCAACGCATGTTACACCGCGGTCCCAAGAGCCAATGCCTGCTCTTCCCAACGCATGTTACACCGCGGTCCCAAGAGGCAATGCCTGTTCTTCCCAACGCATGTTACACCGCGGTCCCAAGAGGCAATGCCTGCTCTTCCCAACGCATGTTACACCGCGGTCCCAAGAGCAGGCATTGCCTCTTGGGACCGCGGTGTAACATGCGTTGGGAAGAGCAGGCATTGGCTCTTGAGACCGCGGTGTAACATGCGTTGGGAAGAGCAGGCATTGGCTCTTGGGACCGCGGTGTAACATGCGTTGGGAAGAGCAGGCATTGCCTCGTTGGAGCTCGGTGTAACATGCATTGGGAAGAGCAGGCATTGCCTCGTTGGACCGCGGTGTAACATGCGTTGGGAAGAGCAGGCGTTGCCTCTTGGGACCGCGGTGTAACATGCGTTGGGAAGAGCAGGCATTGCCTCTTGGGACCGCGGTGTATCATGCGTTGGGAAGAGCAGGCATTGCCTCTTTCGACCGCGGTGTAACATGGGTTTGGAAGAGCAGGCATTGCCTCTTGGGACCGCGGTGTAACATGCGTTGGGAAGAGCAGGCATTGCCTCTTGGGACCGCGGTGTAACATGCGTTGGGAAGAGCAGGCATTGGCTCTTGGGACCGCGGTGTAACATGCGTTGGGAAGAGCAGGCATTGCCTCTTGGGACCGCGGTGTAACATGCATTGGGAAGAGCAGGCATTGCCTCTTGGGACCGCGGTGTAACATGCGTTGGGAAGAGCAGGCATTGCCTCTTGGGACCGCGGTTTATCATGCGTTGGGAAGAGCAGGCATTGCCTCTTGGGACCGCGGTGTAACATGCGTTGGGAAGAGCAGGCATTGCCTCTTGGGACCGCGGTGTAACATGCGTTGGGAAGAGCAGGCATTGCCTCTTGGGACCGCAGTGTAACATGCGTTGGGAAGAGCAGGCATTGCCTCTTGGGACCGCGGTGTAACATGTGTTGGGAGGAGCAGGCATTGCCTCTTGAGACCGCGGTGTGACATGCGTTGGGAAGAGCAGGCATTGCGTCTTGGGACCGCGGTGTAACATGCGTTGGGAAGAGCAGGCATTGCCTCTTTCGACCGCTGTGTAACATGCGCTGGGAAGAGCAGGCATTGCCTCGGACCGCGGTGTAACATGCGTTGGCAAGAGCAGGCATTGCCTCTTGGGACCGCGGTGTAACATGGGTTGGGAAGAGCAGGCATTGCCTCTTGGGATGTGGTGTAACAGGCGTTTGGAAGAGCAGGCATTGCCTCGTTGGACCGTGGTGTAACATGCGATGGGAAGAGCAGGCATTGCCTCTTGGGACCGCGGTGTAACATGCGTTGGGAAGAGCAGGCATTGCCTCGTTGGACCGCGGCGTAACATGCGTTGGGAAAAGCAGGCATTGCCTCTTGGGACCGCGGTGTAACATGTGTTGGGAAGAGCAGGCATTGCCTCTTGGGACCGCGTGTAACATGCGTTCGGAAGAGCAGCATTGCCTCTTTCGACCGCGGTGTAACATGCATTGGGAAGAGCAGGCATTGCCTCTTGGGACCGCGGTGTAACATGCACTGGGAAGAGCAGGCATTGCCTCTTGGGACCGCGGTGTAACATGCGTTCGGAAGAGCAGCATTGCCTCTTGGGACCGCGGTGTAACATGCATTGGGAAGAGCAGGCATTGCCTCTTGGGACCACGGTGTATCATGCGTTGGAAAGAGCAGGCATTGCCTCTTGGGACTGCGGTGTAACATGCGTTGGCAAGAGCAGGCATTGCCTCTTGGGACCGCGGTGTAACATGCGTTGGGAAGAGCAGGCATTGCTTCCTGGGACCGCGGTGTAACATGCGCTGGGAAGAGCAGGCATTGCCTCTTGGGACCGCGGTGTAACATGCGTTGGGAAGAGCAGGCATTGCCTCGGACCGCGGTGTAACATGCGTTGGGAAGAGCAGGCATTGCCTCTTGGGACCGCGGTGTAACATGCGTTGGGAAGAGCAGGCATTGCCTCTTGGGATCGCTGTGTAACATGCGTTGGGAAGAGCAGGCATTGCCTCGGACCGCGGTGTAACATGCGTTTGGAAGAGCAGGCATTGCCTCTTGGGACCGCGGTGTAACATGCGTTGGGACGAGCAGGCATTGCCTCTTGGGACCGCGGTGTAACATGCGTTGGGAAGAGCAGGCATTGCCTCTTGGGACCGCGGTGTAACATGCGTTGGGAAGAGCAGGCATTGCCTCTTGGGACCGCGGTGTAACATGCGTTGGGAAGAGCAGGCATTGCCTCGTTGGACCGCGGTGTAACATGCGTTGGGAAGAGCAGGCGTTGCCTCTTGGGACCGCGGTGTAACATGCGTTGGGAAGCGCAGGCATTGCTTCTTGGGACCGCGGTGTATCATGCGCCTTGAAGAGCAGGCATTGCCTCTTGGGACCGCTGTGTAACATGCGCTGGGAAGAGCAGGCATTGCCTCTTGGGACCGCGGTGTAACATGCGTTGGGAAGAGCAGGCATTGCCTCTTGGGACCGCGGTGTAACATGCGTTGGGAAGAGCAGGCATTGCTTCCTGGGACCGCGTTGTAACATGCGTTGGGAAGAGCAGGCATTGCCTCTTGGGACTGCGGTGTAACATGCGTTGGGAAGAGCAGGCATTGCCTCTTGGGACCGCGGTGTAACATGCGTTGGGAAGAGCAGGCATTGCCTCTTGGGACCGCGGTGTAACATGCGCTGGGAAGAGCAGGCATTGCCCCTTGGGACACAGTGTAACATGCGTTGGGAAGAGCAGGCGTTGCCTCGTTGGACCGCGGTGTAACATGCGCTGGGAAGAGCAGGCATTGCCTCTTGGGACTGCGGTGTAACATGCGTTGGGAAGAGCAGGCATTGCCTCTTGGGACTGCGGTGTAACATGCGTTGGGAAGAGCAGGCATTGCCCCTTGGGACCGCGGTGTAACATGCGTTGGGAAGAGCAGGCATTGGTTCTTGGGACCGCGGTGTAACATGCGTTGGGAAGAGCAGGCATTGCCTCTTGGGATCGCGGTGTAACATGCGTTGGGAAGAGCAGGCATTGCCTCGTTGGTCCGCGGTGTAACATGCGCTGGGAAGAGCAGGCATTGCCTCTTGGGACCGCGGTGTATCATGCGCTGGGAAGAGCAGGCATTGCCTCTTGGGACGCGGTGTAACATGCGTTGGGAAGAGCAGGCATTGCCTCTCGGGACCGCGGTGTAACATGCGTTGGGAAGAGCAGGCATTGCCTCTTTCGACCGCGGTGCAACATGCATTGGAAAGAGCAGGCATTGCCCCGCGGGACTGCGGTGTAACATGCGATTTGAAGAGCAGGCATTGCCTCTTGGGACCGCGGTGTAACATGCGTTGGGAAGAGCAGGCATTGCCTCTTGGGACCGCGGTGTAACATGCGTTGGGAAGAGCAGGCATTGCCTCTTGGGACCGCGGTGTATCATGCGCTTGGAAGAGCAGGCATTGCCTCTTGGGACTGCGGTGTAACATGCGTTAGGAAGAGCAGGCATTGCCTCTTGGGACTGCGGTATATCATGCGCTGGGAAGAGCAGGCATTGCCTCTTGGGACCGCGGTGTAACATGCGTTGGGAAGAGCAGGCATTGCCTCGTTGGACTGCGGTGTAACGTTGGGAAGAGCAGGCATTGCCTCTTTCGACCGCGGTGTAACATGCGTTGGGAAGAGCAGGCATTGCCTCTTAGGACCGCGGTGTAACATGCGTTGGGAAGAGCAGGCATTGCCTCTTGGGACCGCGGTGTAACATGCATTGGGAAGAGCAGGCGTTGCCTCTTGGGACCGCGGTGTAACATGCGCTGGGAAGAGCAGGCATTGCCTCTTGGGACCGCGGTGTAACATGCGTTGGGAAGAGCAGGCATTGCCCCTTGGGACCACGGTGTAACATGCGTTGGGAAGAGCAGGCATTGCCTCTTGGGACCGCGGTGTAACATGCATTGGGAAGAGCAGGCATTGCCTCTTGGGACCGCGGTGTAACATGCGTTGGGAAGAGAAGGCGTTGCCTCTTGGCACCGCGGTGTAACATGCGTTGGGAAGAGCAGGCATTGCCTCGGACTGCGGTCTGACATGCGTTGGGAAGAGCAGGCATTGCCTCTTGGGACCGCGGTGTAACATGTGTTGGGAAGAACAGGCATTGCCTCTTGGGACCGCGGTGTAACATGGGTTGGGAAGAGCAGGCATTGCCTCTTGGGACCGCGGTGTAACATTCGTTGGGAAGAGCAGGCATTGCCTCTTGGGACCGCGGTGTAACATGTGTTGGGAAGAGCAGGCGTTGCCTCTTGGGACCGCGGTGTGACATGCGTTGGGAAGAGCAGGCATTGCCTCTTGGGACCGCGGTGTAACATGCGTTGGGAAGAGCAGGCATTGCCTCTTGGGACCGCGGTGTAACATGCGTTGGGAAGAGCAGGCATTGCCTCGTTGGAGCTCAGTGTAACATGCATTGGGAAGAGCAGGCATTGCCTCGTTGGACCGCGGTGTAACATGCGCTGGGAAGAGCAGGCATTGCCTCTTGGGACCGCGGTGTAACATGCGTTGGGAAGAGCAGGCATTGCCTCTTGGGACTGCGGTGTAACATGCGTTAGGAAGAGCAGGCATTGCCTCTTGGGACTGCGGTGTAACATGCGTTAGGAAGAGCAGGCATTGCCTCTTGGGACTGCGGTGTAACATGCGCTGGGAAGAGCAGGCATTGCCTCTTGGGACCGCGGTGTGACATGGGTTGGGAAGAGCAGGCATTGGCTCTTGGGACCGCGGTGTATCATGGTTTGGGAAGAGCAGGCATTGACTCTTGGGACCGCGGTGTATCATGCGCTGGGAAGAGCAGGCATTGCCCCTTGGGACCTCGGTGTAACATGCGTCGGGAAGAGCAGGCATTGCCTCTTGAGACCGCGGTGTAACATGCGTTGGGAAGAGCAGGCGTTGCCTCTTGGGACCGCGGTGTAACATGCGTTGGGAAGAGCAGGCATTGCCTCTTGGGACCGCGGTGTAACATGCATTGGGAAGAGCAGGCATTGCCTCGTTGGACCGCGGTGTAACATGCGTTGGGAAGAGCAGGCATTGCCTCTTGGGACTGCGGTGTATCATGCGCTGGGAAGAGCAGGCATTGCCCCTTGGGACCGCGGTGTAACATGCGTTGGGAAGAGCAGGCATTGCCTCTTGGGACCGCGGTGTAACATGCGTTGGGAAGAACAGGCATTGCCTCTTGGGACCGCGGTGTAACATGCGCTGGGAAGAGCAGGCATTGACTCTTGGGACAGCGGTGTAACATGCGTTGGGAAGAGCAGGCGTTGCCTCTTGGGACCGCAGTGTAACATGCGCTGGGAAGAGCAGGCGTTGCCTCTTGGGACCGTGGTGTAACATGCGTTGGGAAGAGCAGGCATTGCCTCTTGGGATCGCGGTGTAACATGCGTTGGGAAGAGCAGGCAATGCCTCTTGGGACCGCGGTGTAACATGCGTTGGGAAGAGCAGGCATTGGCTCTTGGGACCGCGGTGTAACATGCGTTGGGAAGAGCAGGCATTGCCTCTTTGGACCGCGGTGTAACATACGTTGGGAAGAGCAGGCATTGCCTCTTGGGATCGCAGTGTAACATGCGTTGGGAAGAGCAGGCATTGCCCCTTGGGACCGCGGTGTAACATGCGTTGGGAAGAGCAGGCATTGCCTCTTGGGATCTCAGTGTAACATGCGTTGGGAAGAGCAAGCATTGGCTCTTGGGACTGCAATGTACCATGGGTTTGGAAGAGCAGGCATTGCCTCTCGGGACCGCGGTGTATCATGAGCTGGGAAGAGCAGGCATTACCTCTTGGGACCACGGTCTAACATGCAAGAGCAGGCATTGCCTCTCGGGACCACGGTGTATCATGAGCTGGGAAGAGCAGGCATTGCCTCTTGGGACCGCGGTGTAACATGCATTGGGAAGAGCAGGCATTGCCTCTTGGGACCGCAGTGTAACATGCGTTGGGAAGAGCAGGCATTGCACCTTGGGACCGCGGTCTAAAATGCGTTGGGAAGAGCAAGCATTGGCTCTTGGGACCGCGGTCAACATGCTTTGCCTGTTTAACTCCCTTTGATTTGTTGGCTAAATGTTATGTCGTCTTCTTTCTTTTGCAGACCGTCGCTCTGGATGGAACCCTCTTCCAGAAGTCTGGTGTGATCTCTGGGGGCGCCAGTGATTTGAAGGCCAAGGCCAGGCGCTGGGACGAGAAGGCGGTGGATAAACTGAAGGAAAAGAAGGAGCGGCTGACGGAGGAGCTTAAGGTGAGGTCTACAGCAAGGTCACTCGGCCTCTGCCGAGTTGGAGACATTTTCCCTGGTTAGTTTGGGACAGAGTGCACCCCTGCCTCAAGTTCATCATAGCAATATGTCGATTTTTAACCTTAACTGTGCCACGCCTTGGCACACACAACAGTCATGCATGTGCACCGGAGGCATTCTAACTGAGAAACATGTTTGGTCTGGATGGGCACCCCATATGCGCCCTCTTTGCCAAGCATGACTGCTTCTCGTCACCGGGCTGCAGAGGCCGGACCGTGGTGGCAGGAATGATGATTATCGAGGTGATTCAGACTTTCTCTTCCTGCCAGGTGGGCGCCATCTTTCCTCTCTCACCTTTTTACATTGGTCTTCCAGTCCCCTGTGACCAGTCCTTCGCCCTTCCATGTGGGAAGCGGATGTTACATGTATACACTGATCTGCATGTGTAAAGGAAGTGAGTGCAGCGTGTGTGATACATGTAGCCGTGCCCCCAGTGCCCCCACTGGAGTCCTTGTTGTGTGTGCCACATCCAAGTGGTACCTACTACGAAGAGAGTGAGCAGGCTCAGCTAGCAGATGTGAATTACCAGGCTCCTAATCGACTTTCCAGGAATCCAGTGTAGGGGTCATACTCTTGGGTGTCGGAGCTCTGGAAGTTCGTGTTCGTTTCTCCTGTCCTTTCCTGGCCTGTTGTTCACATAAAGGGCATCAAAGCCATAAAGGGCATCAAAGCTCTCTCTACTTTAGAGTTTGTGTATTGACCGCCAACTCCCATTGCAAGGTTTAGGACCAGAAACCTTTGCTCTTTGACCAACACTGACCGGAGAGGCTGCCTGGAGCCTGTGTTGAAGAAGAGAGCTGACCGACTGCCCCGGAGAGGCATTGGAGGTGCCCTTGCAAGACAGGGACTCAGCTGAGGAGCGAAGCTGTGAAAGAACTGATGCAAGATAAGCTGAAGGTGTCTGTTGCATCACCGCTGAAGGAAGTCCCTGATAGATTAGGTTCGAGGCATATGAGCTGTATTTTACACACTGTGCATAGATGGCCACCTAGTGTTGGGCCTGGATGTTTGCAGTTCGTTTTGTTGTAGAAAAGTCTTTGGAAGTCACGGGATAGGTGACTCCTCCTTTGGATGATACTGCACATGGGCATCGGCTCCATCCCCAGATTGTTTTTTTCCGCCACCGGGCTCGGATGTGTTTCCAGCGCTCCTTGTTGGAACCGGTTTCCTTTGGCGAGCAATCCTCACCAACTTACAAAACTTAGTTTTGAACGCTTTTCCAGTCGACGCTACTCTTCAACACCGAAGATTTCGATTCCGGTCATCGTCGACGGCCTTCGGGTCTAACTAGGCCTCGACTCCAGCTCATGGAAAGGACGCCATTTAAAAAGTGTCCTCAATGTGAGTCGAAGTTTCTCCACACTGACCTTCATGAAGTGTGTAACGTTTGCCTCTCCCCGGAGCACGAGGTCAAAGACTGTTCCGCCTGTGCCTCTTTCCGCTCCAAAAAGACTTTCCGGGACCGAAGAGCGAGGAGAACAATGGCTCGATCTTCAGCTCCAATTCCGGACGACATCTTTGAAGAAGGCGTCAACGTTCCAGAACAACACGACGCCGACAGCAACTCCGAGGGAGACGATTCCGAGGTCGAGGACATCACTCCAGGACAGTGGGTCGTAAGTAAGACCGCCGACCCTTCCTCGACACACCCAAAGAAGGCCCCGGTCACACCCTCGCCCTCGGGTGCACACCGATACACTGCTTCTACTGCCCCACCTTCAGGCCCGGCTAAGAAGCTAACTAAGCCTTCAGGAGACTCAGGCTCGAGTCGACCTCCTCAAGGTGCCGGAGCACACCTACCGGCACCGAAAAAGACAACATCACCGGCCACGCCAACATCCAAACCACCGGCGCCGAAACATACCACTACTCCCTCGGCACAGAAACCCAGGTCGGAACCAAGCAAACCCGCTTCGGATTCAAAAGACCACCGAAAAAACAATCAGATCCAAAAAATATACCGGAGCGGAAAAAATCTTCGGAACCGGAAAAATCTTTGGAGCCGAAAAAGACTCCTACTTCTCCGGTTAAAGACATTGCCAAAAAGCCAAAGGAAACCGCTTTGGTGCCGAAACCTTCCTCCGCACCAAAAGATCGGCCTCCTGCAGAGGACTTATTTTATCCAGACCCTGCTCAAAAGACTGTGGCTAGAGATCCAGTTACTGGACAGCTGATTTTGGCTGCAAAAAAGAGACCACTGGATAGACCAGCTCCAGCTCCTCATTCAAAAAAGGACATGGCTACATCTCATTTGAGACTTCCTTCCCCTTCTCCTCCACCTATCCCATCACCACCTCCTCCCCTACCACCACATTCCCCAGCATCCTCTTTCGTACCAGATGATAACGGGGATGATAGCTCTGATGATCTGGGGGGGAGGGGGGGGGGGGGTAACAAACCTGATCCAGCTACTCCTACAGGCTCACCTGACCCATGGGATGATAACACCCCAGACGTCCCAAATGTCCCCTCAAGGCCTTCTCCACAAGAAGACACCATGGGTTTTAATCAATTAATCCACAGGGCTGCACAGTATCATGGGGTGGACATGCACACAGACCCTGTTGATGAAGACTTCCTAATGGATACCTTTGAAAATGCACAAAGGTCCTCATCCACCTTACCCATGCTCAATGGAGTGATTAAGCATGCTCCTGAAGCCTTCAAGGACCCAGTCAGAACTTGGGTCATTACCCCTGGAATACAGAAGAAATATAAAGCTGCCCTTTCAGACCCGGCATACATTAAGGGTGCAGTACCACTAGGCTCACTTGTAGTTTCCAACGCACGCAAGAGAGCAAACTCACAAACATCGGGTGATGCCGCACAACCAGATAAAGAGTCTAAGCCACTTGACGCATCGGGGAAAAGAACTGCGTCTCAATCAGCAAACGTGGCGTATTGCCAATACACAAGCAGTATTGACAAGATGCGACAGGGCACATTATGACAAACTAGAATCACTAATGAGACGCCACCCTGACAAGCACAAGGATAGAGCAAATGAGCTTATCCAGGAAGGGAAAACATATTACAAACACCTCTGTTCGGTGTGCACTGGATGCAGCAGACACTGCCTCTAGGGCAGTTAACACCAGTGTCTTATTACGTAGACACGCCTGGCTACGCAGATCAGGGTTCAAACCTGAGGTACAAACTGCCATTCTTAATCAACCCTTTGATGAGCAACACCTATTCGGACCTAACGTAGATGTATCACTTGAAAAAATGAAAAAGGATACAGATACCGCCAAATCAATGGGAGCCCTGCAGTCGCAGGCTCCCAGGCGTTCATTTCGACGCTCATCCTATCGATGTGCCACTAGAGGATATTCCTCAGACACAGTTTCTACCTCATACAAAGCCCCTACACAGTCCGCCTACAGTAAGGGCTACCAAAGGGGTGGTTACAGGGGTAACAATAACAAAGGCAGAGGTAAAAATAACAACTCCCGCTCTGCCTCTACCCCTGCCCAATGACTCCCCTCCCCCGTCCCATTCCACTCCTATCGGGGGAAGACTTCAACAATACCTGCCAGCCTGGGAAAACATCACATCAGACAGGTGGGTGCTACAGATAATTCAGGCTACTGTCTAGAACTAACATCCATCCACCCAAACATACCACCCAAGCAGCGTCCATGTCACAAGAACACTTAACACTGCTCAGACAGGAAGTGGTATCTCTCCTGCAGAAAAATCCAATAGAAATAGTTCCAGAGCATCAGCAAAACAAAGGAGTATACTCCCTATATTTTGTAATACCAAAAAAGGACGGATCCCTAAGACCTATCCTAGACCTCAGACCTCTAAACATTTACATACAGTCGGACCATTTCCATATGTCCACACAAGTCCTTCCGCTCCTGTTACAAAACGACTTCCTTGTCACTTTAGATATCGAGGACGCCTACTTCCACATTCCCATCCACACAGCTCACAGAAAATATCTCAGATTTGTGCTAGACGGGCAGCACTACCAATTCAAAGTGCTCCCATTCGGAGTCACAACAGCACCAAGGGTGTTTACCAAATGCCTAGCGGTGGTAACAGCACACTTCAGACGGCATATTCACGTCTTCCCATACCTAGACGAATGGCTCATAAAAGCCAGCGCATACAACCAGTGTGTACAACACACTCCCGCTACAATTCAACTGCTCCACAACTTGGGATTCACAGTAAATCGCACCAAGTCACAGCTGCAAGCCTCACACATACAATACCTTGGCGCTACAATAAACACCCAATTAACACTAGCCTATCCCTCTCCAGCCAGGATAACAAGTGTACAAACTCTCCTAACAAGATTCAAACCGCAACACTCGCTTCCAGCTCGAGTGTTCATGCAGGTCATAGGAATGATGGCATCTTGCATATTTATAGTACCTCACGCAAGACTGCAAATGCGTCCAATTCAAGAGTGCCTAGCACGCCAATGGAACCAGGCTCATGGTCAATTAACAGACCTAGTGTTGGTAGACAGTCGGACTCATCGCTCTCTGCAATGGTGGAGCACCAAAAACCTTTCCAACGGGCGACAGTTTCTAGAGCCAGTTCCTCAAATCATGACAGCGAACGCGTCGCTCTCTGGCTGGGGAGCTCATGTACTGCCTCACACCATACAAGGCAGGTGGACACTGCAACAAAAGTTACTCCACATCAACCACTTGGAGTTGCTAGCTGTGTTTCTAGCCCTAAAAGAATTTCAAAATCAAGTGTCAGGCAAAGCTGTCTTAGTCCGCACAGACAACATGACAGCCATGTACTACATAAACAAACAAGGGGGGACACACTCTCTGCAGCTCTCTCAGTTAGCGAAGCAGATATGGAGATGGGCTATACCCCTAAAGATCTTCCTCTTAGCCCAACACGTCCCAGGAGTACAAAACACTATCGCAGATCTGCTAAGCTGTCAGACACAGCAAATCCACGAGTGGGAACTTCATCCGCAAGTTCTTCAACCGTTCTTTCAAATGTGGGGACAACCTCAGATAGACCTCTTTGCCACCCACGAAAATGCAAAATGCCCAAACTTCGCCGCCAGATACCCACACCCATTGTCCAAAGGCAATGCGATATGGATGAACTGGTCAGGACAAGTTGCGTACGCTTTTCCTCCTCTCCCACTACTTCCGTTAGTGGTACGCAAACTATAGCAACATTCCCTGTCGCTCATTCTAGTCGCTCCAACTTGGGCCAGACAACCGTGGTACACCACGCTGCTGCAACTATCTGTGGTACCACACCAAAAACTAGGCCTATCTCCACGCCTCTTAACACAGAACCATGGAGAGATCAAACACCCGGACCCAGCTCAGCTCAACCTAGCGATCTGGCTCCTGAAGTCATAGTTTGGTTACCTCCACCTTCCTCAAGAATGTATGAACGTTATCAAAGAATCTAGACGTCCCACTACTAGAGCATGTTATGCTGCTAAGTGGGAACGGTTCGTGATATACTGTCAAAACAACCACATAAATCCCTTAGATGTGTCTATTTAACACATCATAGGATACCTCTTACACCTCCAAAAGCGTAATTTAGCCTACACGTCTCAGACTACACCTTGCTGCCATTGCAGCATACTTACAGAATAGACAACATCTATCTCTTTTTGGAGTACCAGCTATAAAGGCTTTCATGGAAGGACTTAAAAGAATAATCCCTCCCAGAACACCACCTTCACCAGTGTGGAACTTAAACATTGTTCTCACACGTCTGATGGGACCTCCCTTTGAACCTTTACATAAATGTGAATTGCAATTCCTAACTTGGAAAGTAGCTTTCCTAGTAGCCATTACTTCTCTCAGAAGAGTTAGTGAACTCCAAGCATTTACCATTCAAGAACCTTTCCTGCAAATGCATCATAACAAGGTGGTTCTCCGTACTAATCCTAAATTCCTTCCAAATGTCATTTCACCATTCCATCTAAATCAATCTGTTGAGCTGCCTGTACTTTTCTCGCAGCCACAAAGTCGCAGAAAGAGCTCTACTCACCTTAGATGTCAAAAGAGCGCTACTGTACTATATCGAAAGGACACAAACTTTTCGTTAAACAAAACAGCTTTTTGTGTCTTTCACCACCACATAAAGGCAACCCCATATCAAAATCAGGGATCGCCAGGTGGATTGTTAAATGCATACAAATTTGTTACCACAAAGCCAAACCTACGTTAACAATTCCTCCAAAAGCCCATTCTACAAGGAAAATAGGGGCTTCAATGGCATTCGTAGGGAACATTCCCCTAGATGATATATGCAAAGCAGCTACATGGTCTACACCGCACACATTCACAAAACACTATTGTATAGATGTGCAAATTAAGCAACAAGCCACTGTGGGCCAGACTGTACTAAAAACTCTATTACAAACAACCAACAGATACGGGTGGTCGACGCTAAGGTGGGTACTGCTATACAATCTATGCAGTGTGTGATCTGCAGCTCATATGCCTCGAACGGAAAATTCTACTTACCAGTATGCATCTGTTCTTGGCCTGAAGAGCTGCAGAGTTGCACACGCCCACCCACCTCCCCGGCTACCTTTAACTGTTCCAGTGATATCGTCATTAGATACAAACACACATGGTCATCACTATCTCTTAGCTCCATCACTTCCCTAATGGCAAAAAACTATCTGGGGAAGGAGCCGATGCCCATGCGCAGTATCATCCAAAGGAGGAGTCACCTATCCTGTGACATCCAAAGACTTTTCTACAACATAAACAAACTGCAAACATCCGGGCCCAACACTAGGTGGCGATCTATGCATAGTGTGCAACTCTGAAGCTCTACATGCCAAGAACAGATGCATACTGGTAAGTAGCATTTTCCTTATGTGCTGTTATGAAAGGTGTTCTTGCAGCTTTTGTGGTCGAAGCTGGGTTCCCTGTTCATTGGACAGACGGACAAGAGCATATGCTCACCCTTTTTGATATTTCACTGGGTTTCCCGACTCCCTATCGGTTTTGTAGCTGCATCTTAATCCTCAGCAGAGGCCTGATCCGTTTCCGCCAGCACAGTCCGTATCTTTTGTTCTGTTAGATGTTGGGTCATCCTAAAAACATGTCTGTTTAGTTAGAGAGCCGTCTCTTGCTTCTATGAGAAGCGAGTCTGTTTGGTTCCCCCTTGTACGCGTCTGTAGGCATCCATTCCGTGAGCTGGAACTCCATGTCTAACAGATGCTTAAAGACTAAAGGCCTTTCCTGTCGCTTGCAGCGTTGAGGGTCCTTTAATACTAGGGACATCGGTCCCCAACATTAGGATCCTTTTCAAGATTGGCTGTACTGGGAATTTTGTCATTTGTTTTAGGACCTTCACCACAGTCCCTGCTGTCTGAGCTCTTCCAGTTTCCTCTCTTATCACAGGAGAGCCTTGTTCATCAGTGTTACCGTTCTGCAACTAGCATCCTCCAAGTGCAGTCGCCTTACTTCCCACGTCCTTTGATTTTAGAGACTTCGTGCCGTCTTTGTTGGCTGCTATGGCTGTGCAGGTGTGTTTCTCATTCCACTCACAGCATGCTGGTAACGTTTTGTCTTTTGTCTCCAGGAACAAATGAAGGCGAAGCGCAAGGAGGCCGAGCTGCGGCAGGTGCAATCCCAGGCGCACGGCCTGCAAATGAGGCTTAAATACTCGCAGAGCGATCTGGAGCAGACCAAAACCCGACACCTGGCACTAAACATGCAGGTACCATCAGCCCCCAGCACTTTCCCAGCATTTGTGTGTTGGTTCATAATCTCACTATACATCAGTCTGCTCTGAGCTCAGCACGATGTACTGCTAGCAACTGTAGCAAGCATAGTGCCAAGGGCTCCTGGCAAACCTTGGTCGCCAATCGTACATTTGCATGATGAGCGGGTACTATGTGTGTATACAATGCTCTTGTGAAAACCCCTGTATATGTAGTGCTCTTGTGAAAGCTCCTGTGTATGTAGGGCTCTTGTGAAAGCTCCTGTGTATGCAGGGCTCTCGTGAATGCCCTTGTGTATGCAATGCTCTTGTGAAAGCCCCTGTGTATTCAACGCTCTTGTGAAAGCTCCTGTGTATGCAGGGCTCTTATGAAAGCCCCTGTGTATGCAATGCTCTTGTGAAAGCCCCTGTGTATGCAATGCTCTTGTGAAAGCCCCTGTGTATGCAATGCTCTTGTGAAAGCTCCTGTGTATGCAGGGCTCTTGTGAAAGCCCCTGTGTATGCAGGGCTCTTGTGAAAGCCCCTGTGTATTCAACGCTCTTGTGAAAGCCCCTGTGTATTCAACGCTCTTGTGAAAGCTCCTGTGTATGCAGGGCTCTTGTGAAAGCCCCTGTGTATGCAATGCTCTTGTGAAAGCCCCTGTGTATGCAGGGCTCTTGTGAAAGCCCCTGTGTATGCAGGGCTCTTGTGAAAGCCCCTGTGTATGCAGGGCTCTTGTGAAAGCCCCTGTGTATGCAGGGCTCTTGTGAAAGCCCCTGTGTATGCAGGGCTCTTGTGAAAGCCCCTGTGTATGCAGGGCTCTTGTGAAAGCCCCTGTGTATGCAGGGCTCTTGTGAAAGCCCCTGTGTATGCAATGCTCTTGTGAAAGCTCCTGTGTATGCAGGGCTCTTGTGAAAGCCCCTGTGCATGCAGTTCTCCTGTGAAAGCCCCAGTGTATGCAGTGCTCTTGTGAAAGCCCCAGTGTATGCAGTGCTCTTGTGAAAGCCCCTGTGTATGTAGGGATCTTGTGAAAGCCCCTGTGTATGTGGGGCTCTTGTGAAAGCCCCTGTGTATGCAGGGCTCTTGTGAAAGCCCCTCTGTATTCAACGCTCTTGTGAAAGCCCCTGTGTATGCAGTGCTCTTGTGAAAGCCCCTGTGTATGCGGGGCTCTTGTGAAAGCTCCTGTGTATGCAGGGCTCTTATGAAAGCTCCTGTGTATGCAGGGCTCTTATGAAAGCTCCTGTGTATGCAGGGCTCTTGTGAAAGCCCCTGTGTATGAAGGGCTCTTGTGAAAGCCCCTGTGAATGCAACGCTCTTGTGAAAGCCCCTGTGAATGCAGGGCTCTTGTGAAAGCTCCTGTGTATGCGGGGCTCTTGTGAAAGCCCCTGTGTATGCGGGGCTCTTGTGAAAGCTCCTGTGTATGCGGGGCTCTTGTGAAAGCCCATGTGTATGCGGGGCTCTTGTGAAAGCCCCTGTGTATGCAGTGCTCTTGTGAAAGCCCCTGTGTATGCGGGGCTCTTGTGAAAGCCCCTGTGTATGCGGGGCTCTTGTGAAAGCCCCTGTGTATGCGGGGCTCTTGTGAAAGCCCCTGTGTATGCAATGCTCTTGTGAAAGCCCCTGTGTATGCAGGGCTCTTGTGAAAGCCCCTGTGTATGCAGGGCTCTTGTGAAAGCCCCTGTGTATGCAGGGCTCTTGTGAAAGCCCCTGTGTATGCGGGGCTCTTGTGAAAGCCCCTGTGTATGCAACGCTCTTGTGAAAGCTCCTGTGTATGCAATGCTCTTGTGAAAGCCCCTGTGTATGCAATGCTCTTGTGAAAGCTCCTGTGTATGCAACACATCTCATGATGGAAAAGGTGCCGAATTGTAATTCTCTTCCTCCATCACTGGATTTTTGTTTGAATGCATAAACGACCATGAGCAGAGTTAAAATGTGCTTTGCTTGAGTTCTTATTCAGACTTACCAGCCTGGATGAATTGCTTGAGTGACACTGCTGTGCTTTCCGGGACATAGGCACACTTCTGTTGAGTCACGGAGCGAGGTCAACTGGTTTTTATTTTGGGGGGAAGCAGGGTCATTGTATTAGGTTTTCTAGACCAATTATTTCATATTGTTCCACTTAAATTCCAATTGGCTCCATTAAAATGTAATGAATAGAATGTTGCGCCCTATGGACAGGTTTTCTTCTATTTATTGACATTTTTATTTCCCGAATACTGGATGTAGGCAGAGATATTTGAATTCAAAGATGATGCCTACAATGGTAATCCAGTATTAGAGGCGAGTAACTTTAGCTTCCTTTCTGTATTTCTCATTGTCGTTTTTCTATTAATCTCTGTAGGAGAAGTCGAAACTGGAGAGTGAACTCGCAAACTTCAGCCCTCGTATCAATGACATCAAGCGTGTGATCCAGAGTCGCGATCGTGAGATGAACGAACTGAAGGATAAAATGAACGTGGTAAGTGCTGGTGGGCAGAGCTCCGCGCGGCAGTGGGAGGGGGGCTTTTTCTTCCTGGATCTGGCTAACATGAGAAGAAGTGTGGTTCAGGGCTGTAACGACCTGCAGGCGTTCACTACGAGGGGTGTTTTGGGTGGAGAATAAAAGGGTCTGAGATTCAGGAAGGGTTCTCTTTGTCTTGAGAATAGTATAAACTTGCACCCAGGTGTCCAGCCTGACTCCAGTCGGAACTGGTCGCTCCTCTTGCAGCTCTTCCCAGCCATTTGTGCCAGCGACCTGCATCCTGCCCTGCCATTGTGCCTGGTATCGTTGCCTGCATTGATCACCATTGTGCCAGCTAATTGTGCCTGCGACCGCATTCTGTGCCCTGATTGTGCCAGCGATCGTTTTTGCTTGTGCCCACGACCTCCCTTGCCACCTCGACCAGCATTTGTTGTTGTGCCTTTAGCCCGTCCACGCCGCCGCTGCTCCCCCGCGGCCCCACCCCCGTTCCCTCCAGCTCCTACTGACCATACCCCGCCCCCGCCTCCCAGCTGCCCCTCCCTCGCCCCGCCCCCCTCCACTATCCATATATGACAGATGGACCTTCGCGCAGCGTTTGCGCGCAGCGGTCTCGCCCCATGCGCGCCAAAGGTAAGCCCGTCTACGCCCGTCCGCGCCTGGACCGCGCCCAGCGCCATACCCCCTGGTCCTCGCAATACCCACTCCTCCCGCATTACGTATGACGCCGCTACCCTCCTTGCCCTCAACCCCGGCCGCAAACCACAATGCTGCGAGGCTGCCCCAGGACACACCCATGGACCCTTCGCCTGCCCCTCCTGCAAATTCGCCTGCGTCAGGACCCACACCAAATCCACGACCTCCAAACACTGCTCCCACTCTAACCACCTGAAGTGCATCTGCTGAACACCCGCTCGGTCCACAGACACGCCACTGAACTCTGGGACCTACTCGACACCACATTGCCGGACGTCGCCTTCCTTACAGAAACCTGGATGAACGCCTCATCTACCCCCGAGATCGCCATAGCCATCCCGGACGCTTACAAGATCATCCGAAAAGACCGCACCAACCAAACAGGAGGTGGCATAGCCATAGTCCATAAGAACACCATCCGAATCACGACCAACTCTGACGATAACCTCGCGACCGCCGAACACCTTCACTTCCAGATCCACACCGACCCCAAGACCACACTCAGAGGCACCCTCATCTACAGACCACCAGGACCCCGCACACAATTCAACGATGAGAGCACTGACTTCATCAGCCGGCATGCCCTCACCTCCGAGAACTACATTCTACTGGGAGACCTGAACTTCCACCTGTAAAAGAAAAACTACAGCAACACCACCCTTCTGGACAACCTGGCCAATCTCAGACTCAAACAAACTTGTTGATACTCCCACCCACCTTGCCGGACACACGCTCGACCCAATCTTCACCTCCAGCAAACACATCTCCTTCGATCACACCACAGCTCTCCATTGGACAGACCATAGCTGCGTTCACTTCAGCTACAAAAAAACGACCCACAACCCCCCACAACCTATTCCTCGAAGAAACTGGAACAAAATCACCACCGACCAACTCTTCACATCGCTTAACCAAAACCCTCCCGCCATATCATCGGACCCAAACTAAGCTGCCACCAAACTCACACAATGGATCACTCGCAGCGCCGACGAACTAGCACCTTTGAAAAACCACCAGACCAAACAAGGTAACAAAAAAGCCCCCTGGTTCAACGATGACCTTAAGAAATCCAAGAAGTTATGTCGTATCCTCGAGAAAACCTGGAGAAAAAACCCAACCACTGACAACCTGACCACCTTCAAGGACGCCACCCGCAAACACCACCAATTAATCCGATCCACCAAGAAATCTGCATTCAAGGATCGACTCGACAACAACACCCACAACAGTAAGGAATTATTCAACATCGTCAAAGAATTTACCAACCCCACTGCCGGCACCAACGACATCACTCCCTCCCAAAACCTCTGCGACTCTTTATCCTCTTTCTTCCACAACAAAATCGTCGACATACATAACAGCTTTGAAAACCATTCCGAAGAACAGTCCACTCCACCCACCTCCGAACCAAAACAGCACTCTCACGACCTCTGCGCCTGGAACCCAATCACTACTGAAGACACCATCCGCCTGATGAACTCCATCCACTCAGGATCACCAACCGACCCATGTCCCCACCACATCTTCAACAAAGCAGACTCCATCATCGCACCCCATCTCCGCGATGTCATCAACTGTTCCTTCAACTCCGCTACTTTCCCGGAAAGCTGGAAACATGCCGAACTCAGCGCACTTCTGAAGAAACCCGCAGCAGACCCCGCAGAACTCAAGAACTACCGCCCCATCTCACTACTCCCATTCCCTGCCAAAGTCATTGAGTAAGCCGTCAATAGTCAGCTCGCCGCCTTCCTTGAATCCAACAATTCCTTCGACCCCTCACAGTCCGGCTTCCGAGCCAAACACAGCACCGAAACCGCCCTCATCGCAGCTACAGACTACATCAGAACGCTACTGGACAACGGAGAAACAGTCGCCCTCATCCTACTTGACCTCTCTGCCGCCTTCGACACAGTCTGCCATAGCACCCTCATACAACGCCTCAACAACGTCGGAATACAAGGAAAAGCTTTGGACTGGATCATCTCATTCCTCGCCGGGAGAACTCAGAGAGTCCGCCTCCCCCCATTCACATCAGAGTCCACCAAAGTCATCTGCGGCATACCACAAGGATCATCACTCAGTCCCACCCTCTTCAACGTTTACATGAGCCCCCTCGCATCCATCGCACGCCAACACAACCTCAACATCATCTCCTACGCAGACGACACCCAGCTGATCCTCTCCCTCACCAAAGACCCAAACACCGCCAAAACCAATCTACACGAAGGAATGAAAGAAGTAGCCGAGTGGATGAAGAACAGCCGTTTAAAACTAAACTCAGACAAGACGGAAGTACTCATCCTAGGATCATCCCCCTCTGCCTGGGACGACTCATGGTGGCCATCGGCCCTGGGAACCACACCCACACCTACGGATCACGCACGTAACCTGGGCTTCATCCTGGGCTCCTCCCTCTCGATGACCAGACAAGTAAACGCCGTCTCATCTTCATGCTTCAACATCCTACGCATGCTCAAAAAAATCTTCCGTTGGATCCCCGCCGAAACAAGAAAGAGTCACCCACGCACTAGTCACCAGCCGACTGGATTATGGAAATACCCTATACGCCGGAACCACAGCCAAACTACAGAAAAAACTCCCAACGCATCCAAAACGCCTCAGCCAGACTCATACTAGACATCCCCCGTCAAGCTCACATTTCCGGTCACCTGAAAGACCTCCACTGGCTCCCCGTCAACAAGAGAATAACTTCCGTCTCCTCACCTACGCACACAAGGCCCTCTACGACCTAGGAACAGAATGCCTCAACACAAGACTGTCCTTCTACACACAAGGCATCCTGGCTGTACTTCGACACCTACTCGGAAGAAGCAATACACAAACTACTCTGCACCTTGAAGCCCTTTAATCACCTCACAGACCCCCTACCTGCTAATGCAGTAAAAGACTTCATCCCCTTGCTCCTCCCTCTCTGGACCAAAATCATCAACAGCTCCCTTCAACAAGGTCTCATCCCAGACTCCCTCAAGGTGGGGCAAGTCACACCTATACTCAAGAAACCCACAGCTGACCCGTCTGACCTGAATAATTACCGGCCCATCACCAATATCCCCACCCTGGCCAAACTGCTGGAGAAATGTGTCCAACTCCAACTAACAAAACACATTGATCAATTTGACCTCCTCAACCCTCACCAATCAGGCTTCCGAGCGAAACATAGCACGGAAACAGCTATGACACACATAATTGATGACGCCCTCCAAATCCTTGACCGCAATGAGTCCTGCCTCCTCATCCTTCTTGACCTCTCGTCAGCATTTGACACGGTCAAACATGAGAACTTGCTGGAGCTGCTAAGCACTAGAATGGGTCTATCGGGAACTGTTCTCAAATGGTTTTCTTCCTTCCTTCATAACCGGTCGCAGAAGTTCAAGATCGACAATGTGCTATCTACACCTGTGCCTGCAGATCTAGGTGTCCCACAAGGATCCTCCCTCTCCCCCACACTGTTCAACCTCGTCATGGAACCGCTCGCCACCTTGCTCCAAGCATCCAATGTTCAATTCCATATGTACGCCGATGACACACAACTTTACCTAAAGCTACAATCCCCGGAAGATATCAAACTTCTGAATTCCACACTTAGCAACACTCAATCTTAGCTGGCCGATAATCACCTCAAACTAAATGCGCTGAAAACTGAGTTCCTACTCATCTCACCCCCGGCGAAAACTTCCACCACCCAAACCTGGCTCAATAACCTAACAGCACTCAATGTCCAACCTACTATCGTAGACTCAGCGAAATCCCTAGGCATCACACTCGACGCCAAGCTCAACATGCAACAGCACGTCAGCAAAGCCACAAAAGCAGCTAATTTCCAAATCAACACACTGAGGAAAATTAAACCCTTCCTCCCTGCCGAAGACTTCCAAACTGCTGTACAAGCTTTAGTCATCCCTCGAATAGACTACGGAATTGTGGCCCTCAGCGGACTCCCGCTATCCACAACAGCACCCTTAAGAGCCTCCCTGAACGCTGCCGCGAGACTCATTACTGGCTCAAGAAAACATTCGCATATATCCCCAGACCTAAAGTCCCTAAAATGGCTGCCTTTTGAAGCCAGAATACAGCTAAAAATTGTAGTTATGACACACGCGGCCGTGCACCACAAGGCACCCAACTACCTCGCTCAAAAGTTGTCTATATCAGGAGGTTCGAGGTCCAATAGAAGTACAAAAAATCTACTCCTGAAACCTCGTAGATTCCGGAAAGCGAAAACCTACAAGCGCTCATTCTCAGGAATGGCACCCAGGATCTGGAATGCGCTCCCTCCTGAAACCAGGCGTATCTCCTCCACTGCACTCTTCAAGAAAGAGGTGAAAACCATCCTTCTGGCCAAGATCTCCTGAACTTTATAGATACTGGATCTGATACTCTGCATCGCTCTGTATCACTGATCACCTTGTTCTTTGGCACTATACTCCTACTTTATGATGTCACTACTACGCTACTCTCTTACTACCGACCAATATATGTTAACACTTTGGTGTATTGTCTCACCCTCCCGATGCCCCCACCCAGTGCTTTCTCTATTCTAAGAAATTGGTATAAGCCATCCACACATCCAAGGCTTTACCTAAACCCTTCTGTAGTGGGAGCAATGACTTGTGACGTCTTATATTACTTGTTTACCTGATTGTATTTTGATATGTTTCTGTACATTATTGTTATCCTATTATGTTAGTGATTACTATGCTGCTCCCATTATCTTGTTCATTCCTGTTGCCCCTACCCCTGTATCTGTGAAGCGCTCAGATATCTGTAAGGATCTTGTTCGCGCTCTATAAAACTTTGAATAAATAAATAAATACACACCCACCCGCCAACTACGATCATCCAATCAAGCCCTCGCCGTAATTCCGCGCATCCACAGGTCCACCATGGGAGGAAGATCCTTCTCCTACTTAGCGGCCAAAACCTGGAATTCTCTCCCCACTCACCTCCGCCTTACACAGAACCACCTCTCCTTCAGAAAGCAACTAAAAACCTGGCTTTTCGATAAGTAATTCACCCTCCCTCCCTCAAGCGCCTTGAGACCCTCTGGGTGAGTAGTGCGCTATATAAATTCTTGAACTTGAACCCCTGCGTATCTGGCATCGAGCCCTCGATTTAAAGCTGCACCTGTAGCCAAAAGGGCCAGGAGATTAATGTGTCAGCATGCTGGCAGACTTTGGGGTATAGAAAGGGTTACCTCTGATTAGAGAGCAAACGCAATGGCTACAGCTCATTCAGGAATGTGAGTCAGAGACGTAACTGTGAGATGAATTTGGTCTGTGTGCGTGGGGAGTCTTCGGTGAAGGGAAAGGACTCCCTCGCCTGCTGTCGTAAGCTCCAGCATCAGGCACTAAGCATGAGTCAGACTGAGATGAATGATCTGTAGGAGTGGATGAATGTGAACTGCGTGTGGGGAGAACTTTGGGTGTGACTGAGCGAACCCACGCTTCGGCTCCGTTCTGCACAGTTCAAGGTTCGGGCAGGGAAGAGTCCTACGTAGGTTCACTTTCATTCCTGACCAATGCTTCCTTTTACAGGTTGAGGATGAAGTCTTCGAGGAGTTCTGTCGTGAGATTGGGGTGAGGAACATTCGCGAGTTTGAGGAGGAGAAAGTGAAGAGGCAGAATGAGATCGCCAAGAAAAGGTATTTCTGGTCCCTCGCCATCGAAACAGCGTATCGAGCCTTTCTGTTCTCTTAAGCAAGTGTATCGTTGCTTGGAAATGTTCTTTTCCCTGATCCGCTCATTGCGGCTGCTCCTGCTTGTAATAATAATAATAATAAGGGAATATTGTAAAGCGCCTGGTACGCTCAGATGGCGTGTCCCCGCGCTGAAAAAAAACCGAAGAACTCAAAAAGCAGAAGAATAAAGTAAGCCCAGTTATCGTGAAAATAGATATGTTTTTAGCTTCTTTCGGAAGCTGGGTTCAGACGGCTCGAGGCGGAGGCTAAGGGGTAGGGCATTCCAGCTCTTTGCCACCAGGTAGCGGAATGATCTTCCTCCCATGCGAGCCCTCCTTATCCTAGGAACCTTTAATAGGCCTTCATGGGAGGAGCGCAAGGCACGTATAGGTACATACCTGGTGACTAGATTCTGGAGTGGTGCTGGTGCTTTACCAGCAAGGATGCGATGACAAGTACAAAGGGCCTTTAATTCGACTCTGCTCCTTACTGGCAACCAGTGGAGGGTCTGGAGGGCAACTCTAGAGGCTGATCTTTTGGGAGATTTTAGAATGAGGCGAGCTGCCGAATTCTGTATCACCTGGAGGCGGTTTATTACTTTACAGGTTGCTCCCAGATACAGTAGATTGCCATAATCTAGGCGCGATGTGACGAGGGCATGTACCAGCGTTCTACGAGCAGACGTAGGAAGGAGATCTAGGACCTTCCATAGGTTTTTTAGAACGCTAAAACATACACCCGCCACACGGCCTACCTGGGGTCCAAAAGACAGGTCAGCGTCAAGCCAGACTCCGAGGTTCCTAACTTCCTGACGAGATGTAGGAGCCTCACCTAAGCAAGCTTGTTGTATTGTTGTGGAGGAAGTGAACTGCGGCCTCCTCTGTATCTTGTGCTTTTTACCATCCTGAGACGGCCAGTCGAGCTCTGTTTTCTGCAGCAAGGAGCAGAGTCTTGAATGGAACAGTTAGCCCTTTCATTTTCTGTGCTGGGACCAAAAACGTGGATAACAATTTCTCTTCCAGGTCAGACAAATCCCTTTGCTAACCGTCATTGGCTGTTGGCTTTCTTGCTATTTCCTTTTTCCTGCTGTGACTTTTTCTTTGTGCCGCGATGTGGTCCAGATTGTGGGTTGTGCTTTATAATTAAATGAATAGGTTGGTTGCCTCTGCTTTTGAACTCGGGTTCTCATCATTCTGCTCTTTCGTGACAGGCTGGAGTTCGAGAACCAGAAAACCCGCCTTGGCATCCAGCTGGACTACGAGAAGAACCAGCTGAAGGAGGACCAGGGCAAGGTGCACACCTGGGAGCAGTCCGTCAAGAAGGACGAAAATGAGATTGAGAAGCTTAAGAAGGTACGCGGGCTCTTTCTAGAAGTCACAAAAGTGGTTGTGTAAGGCTGGAGATAAGTGATGAATTGCGAACCTTTGCTGAGCTGTTCCTGAGCCGTGGTGCCCAGCCGCGTCTGAGATGGTGTTTAATGTGACCGAGAAGCACTATGTGCTGGGGCATTTGGTGGTAACAGGTCAGTATCTCTGTAGCAACTGTTGGCAGTGGAGACCCAGGCCGCATGCGGGTGCCCTCGGGTTTGAAAACCAAGTTACTCCTTTAAGGCACTTGACTTTATCGAGCTAGTGCGGACGAGCAATCCTGGATTACTCCCAGAGGTGGAGGGTGTTAGAAACTCTAATACAATTCAGCGCAGTAAATTGAGCTCAATAACGTTGCTGTATAATTCATGATAAAACTTTGAAGGCTACTTTTAATTGCGGGGTTAAAAGAGCAGCTAAACCAATGATGTACACCAAAACAAGGTGCAATCACCAGTGCTAGCACCTTCAGCTTTTACTACTGTTGGAATAGGAGTGTCCCCGGCATCGTAAATGGGCGTGTACCGCCGATTGACCAATTGCAAGTGAAATTGGTATCCTGGACCCACTGTCCCACAAGTGCTGGCTGAGATGCTGACTGTGCAACTGCCAAGGGCCCCCGAAGATCTCCACACCAAACTGCAACACAGCGCATAGGTAACACGAGACCTGGTGTGAGAGACGCATAGGTAACACGAGACCTGGTGTGAGAGACGCATAGGTAACACGAGACCTGGTGTGAGAGATGCATAGGTAACACGAGACCTGGTGTGAGAGACGCATAGGTAACACGAGACCTGGTGTGAGAGATGCATAGGTAACACGAGACCTGGTGTGAGAGACGCATAGGTAACACGAGACCTGGTGTGAGAGATGCATAGGTAACACGAGACCTGGTGTGAGAGACGCATAGGTAACACGAGACCTGGTGTGAGAGACGTATGGGTAACACGAGACCTGGTGTGAGAGATGCATAGGTAACACGAGACCTGGTGTGAGAGACGCATAGGTAACACGAGACCTGGTGTGAGAGACTCATAGGTAACACGAGACCTGGTGTGAGAGACGCATAGGTAACACGAGACCTGGTGTGAGAGACGCATAGGTAACACGAGACCTGGTGTGAGAGGCGCATAGGTAACACGAGACCTGGTGTGAGAGACGCATAGGTAACACGAGACCTGGTGTGAGAGACGCATAGGTAACATGAGACCTGGTGTGAGAGACGCATAGGTAACATGAGACCTGGTGTGAGAGACGCATAGGTAACATGAGACCTGGTGTGAGACGCATGGGTAACACGAGACCTGTTGTGAGAGACTCATATTTAACATGAGACCTGGTGTGAGAGACGCATAGGTAACACGAGACCTGGTGTGAGAGATGCATAGGTAACACGAGACCTGGTGTGAGAGACGCATAGGTAACACGAGACCTGGTGTGAGAGACGCATAGGTAACACGAGACCTGGTGTGAGAGACGCATAGGTAACACGAGACCTGGTGTGAGAGACGCATAGGTAACACGAGACCTGGTGTGAGAGACGCATAGGTAACACGAGACCTGGTGTGAGAGACGCATAGGTAACACGAGACCTGGTGTGAGAGACGCATAGGTAACACGAGACCTGGTGTGAGAGACGCAAAGGTAACACGAGACCTGGTGTGAGAGACGCATAGGTAACACGAGACTTGGTGTGAGAGACGCATGGGTAACACGAGACCTGGTGTGAGAGACGTATGGGTAACACGAGACCTGGTGTGAGAGACGCATAGGTAACACAAGACCTGGTGTGAGAGACGCATAGGTAACACGAGACCTGGTGTGAGAGACGCATAGGTAACACAAGACCTGGTGTGAGAGACGCATAGGTAACACGAGACCTGGTGTGAGAGACGCATAGGTAACACGAGACCTGGTGTGAGAGACGCATAGGTAACACGAGACCTGGTGTGAGAGACGCATAGGTAACACGAGACCTGGTGTGAGAGATGCATAGGTAACACGAGACCTGGTGTGAGAGACGCATAGGTAACACAAGACCTGGTGTGAGAGACGCATAGGTAACACGAGACCTGGTGTGAGAGACGCATAGGTAACACGAGACCTGGTGTGAGAGACGCATAGGTAACACAAGACCTGGTGTGAGAGACGCAAAGGTAACACGAGACCTGGTGTGAGAGACGCATAGGTAACACGAGACCTGGTGTGAGAGACTCATAGGTAACACGAGACCTGGTGTAAGAGACGCATAGGTAACACGAGACCTGGTGTGAGAGACGCATAGGTAACACGAGACCTGGTGTGAGAGACGCATAGGTAACACGAGACCTGGTGTGAGAGACGCAAAGGTAACACGAGACTTGGTGTGAGAGACGCATGGGTAACATGAGACCTGGTGTGAGAGACGTATGGGTAACACGAGACCTGGTGTGAGAGACGCATGGGTAACACGAGACCTGTTGTGAGAGACGCATAGGTAACACGAGACCTGGTGTGAGAGATGCATAGGTAACACGAGACCTGGTGTGAGAGACGCATAGGTAACATGAGACCTGGTGTGAGAGGCGCATAGGTAACACGAGACCTGGTGTGAGAGACGCATAGGTAACATGAGACCTGGTGTGAGAGGCGCATAGCTAACACAAGACCTGACGTGAGACGCATAGGTAACATGAGACCTGGTGTGAGAGACGCATAGGTAACATGAGACCTGGTGTGAGAGACGCATAGGTAACACGAGACCTGACGTGAGACGCATAGGTAACATGAGACCTGGTGTGAGAGACGCATAGGTAACACGAGACCTGGTGTAAGAGACGCATAGGTAACACGAGACCTGGTGTGAGAGAAGCATAGGTAACACGAGACCTGACGTGAGACGCATAGGTAACACGAGACCTGGTGTGCGACGCAAAGGTAACACGAGACCTGGTGTGAGACGCAAAGGTAACACGAGACCTGGTGTGAGACGCAAAGGTAACACGAGACCTGGTGTGAGAGACGCATAGGTGACACGAGACCTGGTGTGAGAGACGCATAGGTGACACGAGACTTGGTGTGAGAGACGCATAGGTAACACGAGACCTGGTGTGTGAGACGCATAGGTAACACGAGACCTGGTGTGAGAGACGCAAAGGTAACACGAGACCTGGTGTGAGAGACGCATAGGTAACACGAGACCTGGTGTGAGAGACGCATAGGTGACACGAGACTTGGTGTGAGAGACGCATAGGTAACACGAGACCTGGTGTGTGAGACGCATAGGTAACACGAGACCTGGTGTGAGAGACGCAAAGGTAACACGAGACCTGGTGTGAGAGACGCATAGGTAACACGAGACCTGGTGTGAGAGACGCATAGGTAACACGAGACCTGGTGTGAGAGACGCATGGGTAACACGAGACCTGGTGTGAGAGACGTATGGGTAACACGAGACCTGGTGTGAGAGACGCATGGGTAACACAAGACCTGGTGTGAGAGACGCATAGGTAACACGAGACCTGGTGTGAGAGACGCATAGGTAACACAAGACCTGGTGTGAGAGACACATGGGTAACAGGAGACCTGGTGTGAGAGACGCATAGGTAACACGAGACCTGGTGTGAGAGACGCATAGGTAACACGAGACCTGGTGTGAGAGACGCATGGGTAACACGAGACCTGGTGTGAGAGACGTATAGGTAACACGAGATCTGGTGTGAGAGACGCATGGGTAACAGGAGACCTGGTGTGAGAGACGCATAGGTAACACGAGACCTGGTGTGAGAGACGCATGGGTAACACAAGACTTGTTGTGAGAGACGCATAGGTAACACGAGACCTGGTGTGAGAGATGCATAGGTAACACGAGACCTGGTGTGAGAGGCGCATAGGTAACATGAGACCTGGTGTGAGAGGCGCATAGGTAACACAAGACCTGACGTGAGACGCATAGGTAACATGAGACCTGGTGTGAGAGACGCATAGGTAACACGAGACCTGACGTGAGACGCATAGGTAACATGAGACCTGGTGTGAGAGACGCATAGGTAACACGAGACCTGGTGTAAGAGACGCATAGGTAACACGAGACCTGGTGTGAGAGAAGCATAGGTAACACGAGACCTGACGTGAGACGCATAGGTAACACGAGACCTGGTGTGCGACGCAAAGGTAACACGAGACCTGGTGTGAGACGCAAAGGTAACACGAGACCTGGTGTGAGACGCAAAGGTAACACGAGACCTGGTGTGAGAGACGCATAGGTAACATGAGACCTGGTGTGAGAGGCGCATAGGTAACACAAGACCTGACGTGAGACGCATAGGTAACATGAGACCTGGTGTGAGAGACGCATAGGTAACATGAGACCTGGTGTGAGAGGCGCATAGGTAACACGAGACCTGGTGTGAGAGACGCATAGGTAACACGAGACCTGTTGTGAGAGACGCATAGGTAACACGAGACCTGGTGTGAGACGCATAGGTAACACGAGACCTGGTGTGAGAGACGCATAGGTAACACGAGACCTGGTGTGAGACGCATAGGTAACAGGAGACCTGGTGTGAGACGCATAGGTAACACGAGACCTGGTGTGAGACGCATAGGTAACAGGAGACCTGGTGTGAGAGACGCATAGGTAACACGAGACCTGGTGTGAGACGCATAGGTAACATGAGACCTGGTGTGAGAGACACATGGGTAACACGAGACCTGGTGTGAGAGACACATAGGTAACACGAGACCTGACGTGAGAGATGCATAGGTAACACGAGACCTGACGTGAGAGACACATAGGTAACACGAGACCTGACGTGAGAGATGCATAGGTAACACGAGACCTGGTGTGAGACGCATAGGTAACAGGAGACCTGGTGTGAGACGCATAGGTAACACGAGACCTGGTGTGAGACGCATAGGTAACAGGAGACCTGGTGTGAGAGACGCATAGGTAACACGAGACCTGGTGTGAGACGCATAGGTAACATGAGACCTGGTGTGAGAGACACATGGGTAACACGAGACCTGGTGTGAGAGACACATAGGTAACACGAGACCTGACGTGAGAGATGCATAGGTAACACGAGACCTGACGTGAGAGACACATAGGTAACACGAGACCTGACGTGAGAGATGCATAGGTAACACGAGACCTGGTGTGAGAGACGCATAGGTAACACAAGACCTGGTGTGAGAGACGCATAGGTAACACGAGACCTGGTGTGAGAGACGCATAGGTAACACAAGACCTGGTGTGAGAGACGCATAGGTAACACGAGACCTGGTGTAAGAGGCGCAAAGGTGACAGGAGACCTGGTGTGAGAGACGCAAAGGTAACACGAGACCTGGTGTGAGAGACGCAAAGGTAACACGAGACCTGGTGTGAGAGACGCATAGGTAACACGAGCCCTGGTGTGAGAGACGCATAGGTAACATGAGACCTGGTGTGAGAGACGCATAGGTAACACGAGACCTGGTGTGAGAGACGCATAGGTAACACGAGACCTGGTGTAAGAGACGCAAAGGTAACACGAGACCTGGTGTGAGAGACGCATAGGTAACACGAGACCTGGTGTGAGAGACGTATAGGTAACACAAGACCTGGTGTGAGAGACGCATAGGTAACACGAGACCTGGTGTGAGAGACGCATAGGTAACACGAGACCTGGTGTGAGAGACGCATAGGTAACACAAGACCTGGTGTGAGAGACACATGGGTAACAGGAGACCTGGTGTGAGAGACGCATGGGTAACACAAGACCTGGTGTGAGAGACGCATAGGTGACACGAGACCTGGTGTGAGAGACGCATAGGTAACACGAGACTTGGTGTGAGAGACGCATAGGTAACACGAGACCTGGTGTGTGAGACGCATAGGTAACACGAGACCTGGTGTGAGAGACGCAAAGGTAACACGAGACCTGGTGTGAGAGACGCATAGGTAACACGAGACCTGGTGTGAGAGACGCATAGGTAACACGAGACCTGGTGTGAGAGACGCATGGGTAACACGAGACCTGGTGTGAGAGACGTATGGGTAACACGAGACCTGGTGTGAGAGACGCATGGGTAACACAAGACCTGGTGTGAGAGACGCATAGGTAACACAAGACCTGGTGTGAGAGACACATGGGTAACAGGAGACCTGGTGTGAGAGACGCATAGGTAACACGAGACCTGGTGTGAGAGACGCATAGGTAACACGAGACCTGGTGTGAGAGACGCATGGGTAACACAAGACCTGGTGTGAGAGACGTATAGGTAACACGAGATCTGGTGTGAGAGACGCATGGGTAACAGGAGACCTGGTGTGAGAGACGCATAGGTAACACGAGACCTGGTGTGAGAGACGCATGGGTAACACGAGACTTGTTGTGAGAGACGCATAGGTAACACGAGACCTGGTGTGAGAGATGCATAGGTAACACGAGACCTGGTGTGAGAGACGCATAGGTAACATGAGACCTGGTGTGAGAGGCGCATAGGGAACACAAGACCTGACGTGAGACGCATAGGTAACATGAGACCTGGTGTGAGAGACGCATAGGTAACATGAGACCTGGTGTGAGAGACGCATAGGTAACACGAGACCTGACGTGAGACGCATAGGTAACATGAGACCTGGTGTGAGAGACGCATAGGTAACACGAGACCTGGTGTAAGAGACGCATAGGTAACACGAGACCTGGTGTGAGAGAAGCATAGGTAACACGAGACCTGACGTGAGACGCATAGGTAACACGAGACCTGGTGTGTGACGCAAAGGTAACACGAGACCTGGTGTGAGACGCAAAGGTAACACGAGACCTGGTGTGAGACGCAAAGGTAACACGAGACCTGGTGTGAGAGACGCATAGGTAACACGAGACCTGGTGTGAGAGACGCATAGGTAACATGAGACCTGGAGTGAGAGACGCATAGGTAACACGAGACCTGGTGTGAGAGACGCATAGGTAACACGAGACCTGGTGTGAGAGACGCATAGGTAACACGAGACCTGGTGTGAGAGACGCATAGGTAACACGAGACCTGGTGTGAGAGACGCATAGGTAACACGAGACCTGGTGTGAGACGCATAGGTAACACGAGACCTGGTGTGAGACGCATAGGTAACAGGAGACCTGGTGTGAGACGCATAGGTAACACGAGACCTGGTGTGAGAGACGCATAGGTAACACGAGACCTGGTGTGAGAGACGCATAGGTAACATGAGACCTGGAGTGAGAGACGCATAGGTAACACGAGACCTGGTGTGAGAGACGCATAGGTAACACGAGACCTGGTGTGAGAGACGCATAGGTAACACGAGACCTGGTGTGAGAGACGCATAGGTAACACGAGACCTGGTGTGAGAGACGCATAGGTAACACGAGACCTGGTGTGAGACGCATAGGTAACAGGAGACCTGGTGTGAGACGCATAGGTAACACGAGACCTGGTGTGAGACGCATAGGTAACAGGAGACCTGGTGTGAGACGCATAGGTAACACGAGACCTGGTGTGAGACGCATAGGTAACAGGAGACCTGGTGTGAGAGACGCATAGGTAACACGAGACCTGGTGTGAGACGCATAGGTAACATGAGACCTGGTGTGAGAGACACATGGGTAACACGAGACCTGGTGTGAGAGACACATAGGTAACACGATACCTGACGTGAGAGATGCATAGGTAACACGAGACCTGACGTGAGAGACACATAGGTAACACGAGACCTGACGTGAGAGATGCATAGGTAACACGAGACCTGGTGTGAGAGACGCATAGGTAACACAAGACCTGGTGTGAGAGACGCATAGGTAACACGAGACCTGGTGTGAGAGACGCATAGGTAACACAAGACCTGGTGTGAGAGACGCATAGGTAACACGAGACCTGGTGTAAGAGACGCAAAGGTGACAGGAGACCTGGTGTGAGAGACGCAAAGGTAACACGAGACCTGGTGTGAGAGACGCAAAGGTAACACGAGACCTGGTGTGAGAGACGCATAGGTAACACGAGCCCTGGTGTGAGAGACGCATAGGTAACATGAGACCTGGTGTGAGAGACGCATAGGTAACACGAGACCTGGTGTGAGAGACGCATAGGTAACACGAGACCTGGTGTAAGAGACGCAAAGGTAACACAAGACCTGGTGTGAGAGACGCATAGGTAACACGAGACCTGGTGTGAGAGACGTATAGGTAACACGAGACCTGGTGTGAGAGACGCATAGGTAACACGAGACCTGGTGTGAGAGACTGTCGTGGCATAGTCTTTACCATCCTCTTGATTTGACGGACTCCTTCCGGTACTCACTTTACAGCAGTTTTTTTGCTTTTTGATGAATCATTCTTGTGTTCTCCCCCAAATGCCCCTCCGCGCTTCTTCCTCGCGTATGTCTCCGCTGCGCTTGGTGTCGTACCCACCCATGTGTGCCTTCCCCTCCCCATGCTGCTGTCACCCTTCTGTTCAGCCCACACTCTCCAGTGCTTGTCCTCCACCCCTCTGCTCCATGTTGTTCTTCCCAGCCCTACCACTTGATAATGTAACAAAATCAAGCCTTTGGCAAAGCTGATCGGTTCTAGAGATAAAAACCTATAGGCTTTGCCAATGCTTGATTTTAGGTTATGGCCAGCGCAACACATGAAAAGGGGAGAATTGTTCTTACTGTAGTTGAGGGGGAAAGTGGTTGGGAAAGGGGATGGTTATTCTCCCTGCTTGGCACTCCAGACCGCTACAGTTTCGGTCGGGGAAGAGAGGGCTTGTAGATTGTTACAGCTGCAGAGGTCGAGGGCATCCTGCAGAGGAAACATCATGTCGTGCACAGTGCATTCTACGTACATTACCCTTGCACTCGATCTCCTCCTCAAATACACACTACACATCACATACTAGGACCCTGCCACTGCCCTGCCATGCCACTGCGAGGTGGAGCAACGACCACGTCAACATGGCGCGCTGCCTGTCTGCCATGCCCCTGCGAGGTGGAGAAACGACCAAGTCAACATGGCGCGCTGCCAGTCTGCCACGCCCCTGCGAGGTGGAGAAACGACCAAGTCAACATGGCGCACTGCCAGTCTGCCACGCCCCTGCGAGGTGGAGAAACGACCACGTCAACATGGCGCGCTGCCTGTCTGCCACGCCCCTGCGAGGTGGAGAAACGGCCAAGTCAACATGGCGCGCTGCCTGTCTGCCACGCCCCTGCGAGGTGGAGAAACGACCAAGTCAACATGGCACACTGCCTGTCTGCCACGCCCCTGCGAGGTGGAGAAACGACCACGTCAACATGGCGCACTGCCCCTGCCATGCCCCTGCGAGGTGGAGAAACGACCACGTCAACATGGCGCACTGCCAGTCTGCCATGCCAGCTAGCACTGCCTAGGATAAAGGTAAGTCAGGCCTTAACAGCCCTAAGGCAGGGTGCACTATGTCCCAGGTGTGGACATATCTGCATGAGCAGATATACCCCTACAGAATGAGGGTCTATTCCTTAATATTGTAAGTGCCAGGGAAGCCATTGAGAGTACATGGGCTGAGAACTTAAGCTCCACAGCAACATGATGGCTTCACTGACCACAGGAGTGTTTGGTACCAAACCGCTCCTTGTAATAAGTCCATGCTGATGCCAGTGTGAGATTATTTAAAACATGTACCCAGAGTGCACCTCAGAGGTACTCCCTGAAAATATGCCAACCCTGGTGTGGTCTCTGCACGGGTGTTGGCAGCCGTCCACCACCTGACGTGTTACAGGACCCCTGGGTAGAGATCCCCTTCTCTCTGGGACTATAAACAATGCACATCCTGGGCAGAGGGATCCTGCCTCCTCCCCCAGGATAGGCCAGTGCTTGAAGAGAGAAGCTTCAAAGGCTCCTTTATAATGCGACCTCCGGCCTCTGCTGCTAGCAGCAGGTGGCATCCCTGCATTACACCCCACTTTGGGTGGGAAAACTTGGGGGGGAAATTCAAAAAGATAAGTGTGCCCACTTCTGCCAACCCCACTCCCAAGGTGGGCGAAGCGAGGTGAAGCACAACTTTCAGTCCCCGCCATCTTGAAGAGGGGGGGGGGCCTACAATCAGGGCTTAGTCTATTTCCCCTCCCACAGGAGGGTGGTTTCATAGAGGGTGTAGTCACCCCAGTTAAGATGACTATTGGCCCTACCTGCTACTCCCCTGAAACGCCTCCTAAGTTTAGCATTTAGGGGGCTCACCCAGACCGGGCCCTCAGATCTGTGACGACCTAAGAAGAAAGAAGACACCCTGCAGCAGCAGACAGCTGCCTTAGCCCCAGTCCCACTGGCCTGTCTCCAGCTGCGATGACCCTGCAAACTGTCCTGCAACAACGAGGAGTGTTGCCTCCAATCTCCTGAGGACAGCGTACTTGTCCTGAAGAATCCGACTCCAAAGACTCCGGATCCGCGTCCTCAGCCCACTTTGCACTCGATGCCCACGGCCCAAGTCTGAGTGGCTCACCTGTGCAGTGAAGTCTCCCCGGCGATCCTGACCTTGTGTCCAGCTTTGGCTGACCTCTCCATTGTTGATCACTGTTGTGCAATAAATGTCTTACACTCCTCTGTGTTAGGCCTGAGGCTACTCGTCCACACCACCACTAATAGAGCACTTTGGGTTTTGCATTGAGCCCTGTACACTTTTGGGGAACCCCCGGACTCTGAGCACGGTGTTACCTCCTAATGATAATATCATGTACAGAGCCAGCTTCCTATACTACCCCTGACAAGGCGTTGAAGCGCTTTTCGGTGAGTAGCACGCTACCCTGGAACCCAAAAAGGATTAGTGATGAATTAGTGCAGGGAAATATGAAATTAATTTGAGAGGTGGACATGTGAGTTTGTTATTTGTGTTGAGAAGGATAGTGGAGGGCTAGAAGAGGGGGGGGTTGCATTTATATAGCGCTTGGTAACCCTGATGCACCATCAAAAGCGTTTTTCGAGACTAGCACGGTACTCGGGAACTCAAACACATGAAACTAATTTGAGCGGTGGCATGTGAGTCTGTTGGATAGGAAAGGACAGTGTAGGGATAGAAGAGGGGAGGGTCTAGAAAGAGTTTATTTGGAGATCCTAGCAGCAGGACAGGGTTGGGATGAGTGGGGGGAAGAGTCCGAGGGTAGGATTTAGAAAGGCTTGTTTGGGAGATCTGAATAGTAAAAGAGGTTTGAGATGATGCAAGGAGGGTAGTGTATGCAAGAGTCTAGAAAGGGTTATTTTGGAGATCCTAGTCAGTGAGTGGAGGTAGAGGATATATTGGGGGACGTATGGGGTTACATATAGGGCAGTGCATTGGAGATGCTGCATTAGAAGTAAAGTAATAAATATAAAGATACATTAGTACATGGAAGGTATGTATGTATAAGTAAGGTCATATATCTAGATTTAAGTTGTATTAAATAACAGACTTTCAAGTGTTGCTGTACTTTAAGCTCATTGTTTTGTTTTTATTTGTATATATTTTTCCTCCCAATAATGAAGCGGTTGTAGACGAATAGTTAATATGAAAATGTACTTCTGTAGTAGGGGATCTCTGTTTATAGTCATAATCTAGTGAATAGTCCCGCCCATGTGCGGGGACCCCGGAGCAATCAAAAATCTCTTAAGCCGTCTTCTGTGCAGTCCTGCATAGACACTTAAGAGAGAATTTAAAGAAAAATAATGCAGCCTATACATGCCAGGCTACACTGTCCAGTACTACAACTAGATATTCCACCAACATTAAGTTCAGCACAGCCTGCCAAGTTTCTCATATAGAAAAACTTCCCCTTTTACCAAGAAAGCCTCTGGAAGATAGAGAGGAAGGGGTGGACAGACAAGCCCCCCATAGGCTGCCATTATGTGGCTCAAAAAGTGATACTGTGCCGTTAAGGAAACTTTCTAGAACGCTTAGTAGTATCCTGAATGCACAGCAGGTCCCCTCCACTTTCAGTTCTTTTTGGAGGCGTATAAAGCTAGACCTGTAGCATTCCTTACATGAACATCTCTCTCCACCGGGGAGGAGGGCGGGCGCTTATGACTATAACAGAGATACCCCTACTACAGAACTGGAGTTACAGGTAAGAAAATACTCCTTATTTATGCAGTGACCTATATACATGTTGAACATAGAAAAATAGAACCATAAGAAATATGTACATGTGTTAAGAAGAACTAATGAAAATCTATATATTTACAAACAGGATTATTCTGCACATTTAAACAAAGGAATACAAATATCCAGGTCCACAGATATAATCCAAAGAGCTGCTTATATTGATAGTTAGTGCGCCCCCTTCCTGTTACAGCCTCGGCTCCACTGTAGAACATTTCACACACTGGTATGGCGCCTCCGAGGGACTCGCAGGTTATCACTTTCACTGATGGTGAAACATAAAGCATGCCTGAAACACGAACAAGCAGCACGCCTTTTGCAAACCATGCTGAGCATTTCTGACCCTAAATTAAAAGAAATGTTAATAATTGTTTATTTTAAAGCCCTCATTGACCTGTTGGTTTTAAAGTTAAAGCTGTGCCTCACACAGCTTTCTTTTATCCAGTTTGTTTCTTCCTTTCTCCACGGTGGCTCTGCCTAAGAGGGGCGGGCAGCCTTTCTATAGTCCTGACTGTGACGGAGACCTGGAGTTAGTCGCTGTGGTTATTCAGGCACCTTTTGTGGTCTCTCCACCTTGTTCTATGCGGATTCGTTCGCCTGGTGTGGCGTAATACCTCCATTTCTTTTCTTATTAGTTAATAAACGCAAGTTGGTTTTGCCCCTCTCTCCCCTCGGCAGGAGGAGCAGCGGCACATGAAGATCATCGACGAGACCATGGCGCAGCTGCAGGACCTGAAGAACCAGCACCTGGCCAAGAAGTCCGAGGTAAACGACAAGAACCACGAGATGGAGGAGATTCGCAAGAAGCTGGGCTCCGCCAACAAGTGAGTCCGATAGTTGTGGCTGGAAGGCAGCCAGTGAGTCCTGGAACTGGGGTAGGCTGGCAAATGGAAACAGTTGTAATGAGAAGCTTGATGTGGCTGACGAGTGAGTAAACTGTGCAAGGTGACGGGTCCGTAAAGGCTACTGATGTTAGAACCTTGTCAGGGACAATAAATGAGAGATCTGGACGTGCAGGTCGGGTGGGGTATGTTTAAGGGGCAGGCGGTTGTAGTGAAACGCTGTGTGGAGTATTACTCTTCAGTCGTAGACATGGCTTGAAGGGGCCTATGCTGACGTGCCTGTGTTCTCATCAGGGAGCTGACCGTCCTGCAGAAGGAGGTGACGGCCATCGAAACCAAGCTGGAGCAGAAGCGCAGTGACCGCCACAACCTGCTACAGGCATGCAAGATGCAAGATATCAAACTACCACTGACCAAGGGCAGCATGGACGACATCAGTCAGGAGGAGGTAATGTAATGTTAGTGGGCGTCTGTATCCCAGGAGAGCATGGACGACATCACTCAGGAGGAGGTAATGCTAGTGGGCGTCCTGTACGCCAGGGAGACGTAGGGCATCCCAGGTCTTGCCCTGTTATCAGTGGGGTGCTCGGAACAGTGTCACACATCATCTGCCCACAGTACTGATGTGTATTGCCTCTCTGTGATGGGGAGATGGACACAGCTGAAACAACATGTATTCTTTTACTTGGAAGACGTTTAGCACTAGTCATTGTAGTAGTGTGGATTTGTGTTGCGCCAGTTGTTGTTTTATTTCAGGGCATCAGTGTTATTCTTGCTGAAAGTACACCTCTTCAGTTCAGGCCATATTGAAAGACTATCAGCATTGTGTGTGACGAGAAGACGTGTTCATTATCCGCAAAGCAACTGCAGCGTGTATGTGCACTTGGGGGCTGTGAAACTCTCCTTGCAATATTTTACTACATGAAACCGACCTTGAATGTTCCCAAGCGTTTCCCACTGGAGTCTGGATTCAGTATTCAGTGCTGACACTGTTTACAGACATGTCACCTCATATCGTCCCTCTCAAAGCCCGCTCTGCTCAGCCGTCACAAGCAAACTAAACAGCAATACAGCAAGTGGCGCACTGAGCCGGTCCCTCAGATTACAAGGACCTACACTGAGCCGATCCCTCAGATTACAAGGACCTACACTGAGCCGATCCCTCAGATTACAAGGTCCTACACTGAGCCGATCCCTCAGATTACAAGGTCCTACACTGAGCCGATCCCTCAGATTACGAGGTCCTACACTGAGCCGATCCCTCAGATTACGAGGACCTACACTGAGTCGATCCCTCAGATTACGAGGACCTACACTGAGCCTATCCCTCAGATTACGAGGTCCTACACTGAGCCTCAGATTACAAGGACCTACACTGAGCCGATCCCTCAGATTACAAGGACCTACACTGAGCTGGTCCCTCAGATTACAAGGTCCTACACTGAGCCGGTCCCTCAGATTACAAGGTCCTACACTGAGCCGATCCCTCAGATTACGAGGTCCTACACTGAGCCGATCCCTCAGATTACGAGGACCTACACTGAGCCGATCCCTCAGATTACGAGGACCTACACTGAGCCGATCCCTCAGATTACAAGGACCTACACTGAGCCGATCCCTCAGATTACAAGGACCTACACTGAGCCGATCCCTCAGATTACAAGGTCCTACACTGAGCCGATCCCTCAGATTACAAGGACCTACACTGAGCCGATCCCTCAGATTACAAGGACCTACACTGAGCCGATCCCTCAGATTACGAGGTCCTACACTGACCCGATCCCTCGGATTACGAGGTCCTACACTGAGCCGGTCCCTCAGATTACAAGGACCTACACTGAGCCGATCCCTCAGATTACGAGGACCTACACTGAGCCGATCCCTCAGATTACGAGGACCTACACTGAGCCGATCCCTCAGATTACGAGGACCTACACTGAGCCGATCCCTCAGATTACGAGGACCTACACTGAGCCGATCCCTCAGATTACGAGGTCCTACACTGAGCCTAAGATTACAAGGACCTACACTGAGCCGATCCCTCAGATTACGAGGTCCTACACTGAGCCGATCCCTCAGATTACAAGGTCCTACACTGAGCCGATCCCTCAGATTACAAGGTCCTACACTGAGCCTCAGATTACAAGGACCTACACTGAGCCGATCCCTCAGATTACGAGGTCCTACACTGAGCCGATCCCTCAGATTACAAGGTCCTACCCTGAGCCGATCCCTCAGATTACAAGGTCCTACACTGAGCCGATCCCTCAGATTACAAGGTCCTACACTGAGCCGGTCCCTCAGATTACAAGGTCCTACACTGAGCCGATCCCTCAGATTACAAGGTCCTACACTAAGCCGATCCCTCAGATTACAAGGACCTACACTGAGCCGATCCCTCAGATTACAAGGTCCTACACTGAGCCGATCCCTCAGATTACAAGGACCTACACTGAGCCGATCCCTCAGATTACAAGGACCTACACTGAGCCGATCCCTCAGATTACAAGGACCTACACTGAGCCTCAGATTACAAGGACCTACACTGAGCCTCAGATTACAAGGACCTACACTGAGCCGATCCCTCAGATTACAAGGTCCTACACTGAGCCGATCCCTCAGATTACAAGGACCTACACTGAGCCGATCCCTCACATTACGAGGTCCTACACTGAGCCGATCCCTCAGATTACGAGGTCCTACACTGAGCCGGTCCCTCAGATTACAAGGACCTACACTGAGCCGATCCCTCAGATTACGAGGACCTACACTGAGCCGATCCCTCAGATTACGAGGACCTACACTGAGCCGATCCCTCAGATTACGAGGTCCTACACTGAGCCTCAGATTACAAGGACCTACACTGAGCCGATCCCTCAGATTACGAGGTCCTACACTGAGCCGATCCCTCAGATTACAAGGTCCTACACTGAGCCGAAGATTACAAGGACCTACACTGAGCCGATCCCTCAGATTACAAGGTCCTACACTGAGCCGGTCCCTCAGATTACAAGGTCCTACACTGAGCCGATCCCTCAGATTACAAGGTCCTACACTAAGCCGATCCCTCAGATTGCAAGGACCTACACTGAGCCGATCCCTCAGATTACAAGGTCCTACACTGAGCCGATCCCTCAGATTACAAGGACCTACACTGAGCCGATCCCTCAGATTACAAGGACCTACACTGAGCCGATCCCTCAGATTACAAGGACCTACACTGAGCCGATCCCTCAGATTACGAGGTCCTACACTGAGCCGATCCCTCTGATTACGAGGTCCTACACTGAGCCGGTCCCTCAGATTACGAGGACCTACACTGAGCCGATCCCTCAGATTACGAGGACCTACACTGAGCCGATCCCTCAGATTACGAGGACCTACACTGAGCCGATCCCTCAGATTACGAGGTCCTACACTGAGCCTCAGATTACGAGGACCTACACTGAGCAGATCCCTCAGATTACGAGGTCCTACACTGAGCCGATCCCTCAGATTAGAAGGTCCTACACTGAGCCGATCCCTCAGATTACAAGGTCCTACACTGAGCCGATCCCTCAGATTACAAGGTCCTACACTGAGCCGATCCCTCAGATTACAAGGTCCTACACTGAGCCGATCCCTCAGATTACAAGGTCCTACACTGAGCCGATCCCTCAGATTACAAGGTCCTACACTGAGCCGATCCCTCAGATTACAAGGTCCTACACTGAGCCGATCCCTCAGATTACAAGGTCCTACACTGAGCCTCAGATTACAAGGACCTACACTGAGCCGATCCCTCAGATTACAAGGACCTACACTGAGCCGATCCCTCAGATTACAAGGACCTACACTGAGCCGATCCCTCAGATTACAAGGACCTACACTGAGCCGATCCCTCAGATTACGAGGTCCTACACTGAGCCGATCCCTCAGATTACAAGGTCCTACACTGAGCCGATCCCTCAGATTACAAGGTCCTACACTGAGCCTCAGATTACAAGGACCTACACTGAGCCGATCCCTCAGATTACAAGGTCCTACACTGAGCCGATCCCTCAGATTACAAGGACCTACACTGAGCCGATCCCTCAGATTACAAGGACCTACACTGAGCCGATCCCTCAGATTACAAGGACCTACACTGAGCCGATCCCTCAGATTACGAGGTCCTACACTGAGCCGATCCCTCAGATTACAAGGTCCTACACTGAGCCGATCCCTCAGATTACAAGGTCCTACACTGAGCCGATCCCTCAGATTACAAGGTCCTACACTGAGCCTCAGATTACAAGGACCTACACTGAGCCGATCCCTCAGATTACAAGGTCCTACACTGAGCCGATCCCTCAGATTACAAGGACCTACACTGAGCCGATCCCTCAGATTACAAGGACCTACACTGAGCCTCAGATTACAAGGACCTACACTGAGCCGATCCCTCAGATTACGAGGTCCTACACTGAGCCGATCCCTCAGATTACGAGGTCCTACACTAAGCCGATCCCTCAGATTACGAGGTCCTACACTGAGCCGATCCCTCAGATTACAAGGATCTACACTGAGCCGATCCCTCAGATTACGAGGTCCTACACTGAGCCGATCCCTCAGATTACGAGGTCCACTAGCCTCTGCACTCCCAGCTCATGCAGAACACTTTGTTTCTGGAAAAGAATCCCTTCAGGCTAGCATTTGACAAAGTTGTCTGAGGTTAAACAAAACTAGATTCAAGATGGCTCCTTTCATCCAATTAAGAACCTAGCTAGCTTTTTCAAGTTCTGCTTCTGTATTCCCCAACGCCCCAGGGTAATGACGATAAGGTAACAATGTAGCCCTAAACCGGAATCATTAAACACTATCACGATACAATATTTAACCCTTACAGCTGTCTGTACATTTCTATAACCATTTCTTTCTGCATATCAGGGATCGCAAGAAAGCGAGTCTGTCAGTAGCAGCTCTCAGAAGACGACCGCAGTGCCCGCCAAGGAGGCGCAGATTGAGATCGACTACAGCGAGCTGTCGGAGGATCTGAAGGTGAGTTTAAGGGGCAGCAGAATGCTGTGCATAGGAGAAGGACCCAGCGCTGCATGCTATGCGCAGGAGAACACAGTGCAGCATGCGTTGCTTATTAGGTGGGAGGGAGCAGCAGAGTGCTGTGCACTGTGGGGTGGATGATAGACCAAGCGGAGCAGCAGCGTGCTGTGCAGAGTAGTAGAAAGAGCAGCAGCGTGCTGTGCAGAGTAGTAGAAAGAGCAGCAGCGTGCTGTGCAGAGTAGTAGAAAGAGCAGCAGCGTGCTGTGCAGAGTAGTAGAAAGAGCAGCAGCGTGCGGTGCAGAGTAGTAGAAAGAGCAGCAGCGTGCGGTGCAGAGTAGTAGAAAGAGCAGCAGCGTGCTGTGCAGAGTAGTAGAAAGAGCAGCAGCGTGCTGTGCAGAGTAGTAGAAAGAGCAGCAGCGTGCTGTGCAGAGTAGTAGAAAGAGCAGCAGCGTGCTGTGCAGAGTAGTAGAAAGAGCAGCAGCGTGCTGTGCAGAGTAGTAGAAAGAGCAGCAGCGTGCTGTGCAGAGTAGTAGAAAGAGCAGCAGCGTGCTGTGCAGAGTAGTAGAAAGAGCAGCAGCGTGCTGTGCAGAGTAGTAGAAAGAGCAGCAGCGTGCTGTGCAGAGTAGTAGAAAGAGCAGCAGCGTGCGGTGCAGAGTAGTAGAAAGAGCAGCAGCGTGCTGTGCAGAGTAGTAGAAAGAGCAGCAGCGTGCTGAGCACTGGAGAAGGACCCAACGCAGCATGCTATGCACAGTAGGTGGGCAGGAGCAGCAGCCTGCTGTGCAGAGTAGTAGAAAGAGCAGCAGTGTGCTGTGCAGAGTAGTAGAAAGAGCAGCAGCGTGCTGTGCAGAGTAGTAGAAAGTGCAGCAGCGTGCTGAGCACTGGAGAAGGACCCAACGCAGCATGCTATGCACAGTAGGTGGGCAGGAGCAGCAGCCTGCTGTGCAGAGTAGTAGAAAGAGCAGCAGTGTTGCAGGGATTCTGCTCAGGAACAGAACTATGCTTGGGACCATTGAACATCAGTATATCCGGACTGAGTCACCATATCACCTCAGTACCCGTGAGCCAGAGTCCGACTAGCTATAGTGCCTCGCTTGCCGTCCTATCCATATCCAGAGAGACAAGAGCATTTACACCCTGGAACACAACACTCCCGACCCTCTCAGGAATTGCGGTAACGAGAGACGTACTTGTCCACAATAAGATATAAGACACACAAAGGAAGTTTGAAGAGTTTTTTTAAACTATTGTGCTCTAGAATGCAGTATTCGTGCCACAATCAGAAAACCAATGCTTAACAAAAATACCATCAGCATAGTCAGTCATATATTATGAAAAGTCTTCTCGTATTATAAGACGGATTAGCTTGAAGCGGAATGATTATATAACTAAGATCTCTGGGATTAGTAGCGGACCCCGTACCTTAGCATATACAGGTGGACGTTTTACATCTCGTCTACAGCCGTGATCACCTCTCAGAAAGTCTCTCTGTATGGATGCTACATGACTGTGCATGCCTATTGGACAAGGCGCATAGGCTCATAAACAGCTGCGCTCATGTGTTGTGTTGAGGTGCGAGTGCCTGACCAGAACGAAATAACAAGGGACGTTGTTGTTTGACCTTGTCTGCTGCGTTCAGATTAAATCCCAGGAAAGAACAGAACGGTAAAACAGCTGCAAGATCTGTGTGAAAATACAACGTGCACAAAGATAAACGTGTTTATATAGTAACGTGTGCAAAGAAAATGCGGCCTGTATCGTGCCTAGTTAGGATAACAAAGGGAAAACTACAATGGGCCATTCACTGAACACGTGACAGCAGCGCACACTGCAGTCGAGGGGTAGGAGATGGGTTCTTTAGATCACAGAAGGGGATAAGGGGGTGGCACCTTTGGGGTAGCAGCATGCTATGTACAGTAAGGGATATGAGTGGCAGGACAGCAGCATACTGTGCACCGTAGGTATTGGATCAAGCAGATCAGCAGCATACTGTGCGCAGCAGGTGATGGAGAACGCAGAGTAGCAGCATACTGTGCGCAGCAGGTGATGGAGAACGCAGAGTAGCAGCATACTGTGCGCAGCAGGTGATGGAGAACGCAGAGTGCTGTGCATAGTGGGGACTGACTCCGGCAGGTGGTGCCGGCGGGCTGTGCATAGTGGGGACTGACTCCGGCAGGTGGTGCCGGCGGGCTGTGCATAGTGGGGACTGACTCCGGCGGGTGGTAACTGGGGACAGCGGCGTGCATGGGAATAGTGGGGACTAACTCCGGCAGGTGGTGCCGGCGGGGCAGCAACGTGCTGTGCATAGTGGGGACTGACTCCGGCGGGTGGTAACTGGGGGCAGCAGCGTGCTGTGCATAGTGGGGACTGACTCCGGCGGGTGGTAACTGGGGACAGCGGCGTGCATGGGAATAGTGGGGAATGACTCCGGCAGGTGGTGCCGGCGGGGCAGCAGCATGCTGTGCATAGTGGGGACTGACCCCGGCAGGTGGTAACTGGGGGCAGCGGCGTGCTGTGCATAGTGGGGACTGACTCCGACGGGTGGTACCGGCGGGGCAGCAGAGTGCTGTACATAGTGGGGACTGACTCCGGCAGGTGGTAACTGGGGGCAGCGGCGTGCTGTGCATAGTGGGGACTGACTCCGACAGGTGGTAACTGGGGGCAGCGGCGTGCTGTGCATAGTGGGGACTGACTCCGGCAGGTGGTAACTGGGGGCAGCGGCGTGCTGTGCATAGTGGGGACTGACCCCGGCAGGTGGTAACTGGGGGCAGCGGCGTGCTGTGCATAGTGGGGACTGACTCCGGCAGGTGGTAACTGGGGGCAGCGGCGTGCTGTGCATAGTGGGGAATGACTCCGGCAGGTGGTGCCGGCGGGGCAGCAGCGTGCTGTGCATAGTGGGGACTGACTCCGGCAGGTGGTGCCGGCGGGGCAGCAGCGTGCTGTGCATAGTGGGGACTGACTCCGGCAGGTGGTAACTGGGGGCAGCAGCATGCTGTGCATAGTGGGGACTGACTCCGGCAGGTGGTGCCGGCGGGGCAGCAGCGTGCTCTATGCAGTGGTCTTGGTGGTTAATACCTTCACTTGTCTGCTCTTGGAGACCGAGCCAATGTAGTGATCTTTGTAGGCTTTGAATGGTAGCCTTCTGTTTTAGGGAAAACCCAGGTTGCTTTCTTTGTAGGGCTGAAGGCTTCTCTCTGGGTGTCGGACATCAGGGACGTGACATTAATGGGCCGTCAATGCTCTGGTCTGCTGTTGGGGTGGAATCGGGGTTGTGCCTTGGTCGCCCCTCAGTCCTGGCCTCCTGGGGGTGGCACAGCATGTGCTGTGGTTCCGTTACGTCTTCAGGGCCTGGTCTGCTGTCGGGGTTGTGCCTTGGTAGCCCCTCAGTCCTAGCTTCAAGGGGGTGACACAGCACGTGCTGTGTTTCCGTTAGGTCTTCAGGGCTCTTCCTTGTGCTAGGGATCACCCTTACAGAGGCAGGCTCTTTGTAGGAGAGTAGGGTCTGCAATCCTATGATCACCCAGATTTTTGCTTTTTGCTGCACTGGTTTACGACTTTCCCTGGCTGTGGGCCTGCTAATCAGACCCACAGCCTAGCTGTTCTCTCTATCCAAATTGTACTCAGGTACTGAATTGGCACTGGGCCCTCTCCAAGTCCCTGTACCCAGGGCTGAGGTGCACCCAGAAGTCTCCCAGGGGCTGAAGCATGTATTATGCCACCCCTGGATTGACTAACTAAAACTGACACAACTGGCTGCACGACAGCTGGGGCAAGGTGGTGTACTCACCCTTTGCTTTAGATATAGTATACCTATATCTAACCCTAAAATGGACACACAGATCTCCTATCAGTCACTCCTATGGCAGGCCTTAACAATCCTGAAGGCAGAGTGCTTGGAATCGTGTGAGATGGTGCTCTGGCATGAGCTGAGCCTGTCTGCGGCTTTCGGGATCCATCCCTTAGCCGTTTCCATGATATCGCATACCATATACTCTTAAGTGCATTATAATCCTCGCGGTTATGTGCCAACTCTGGTATCACTTTATCAAAACATGTCGAGTAAGGTGTCATACGAATTGGAATACTAACCCCTCGCCAATTCTGGCGACGGGGTTAGCATTCCACCCTTCTAGAGGGACACGACATGCATGTAACCTATAACCCGGTTAAAAGTCAGACAGAGCCTTAGCATCCACAAAATGGATGCTGCCCCCGAGACACAAGTCTGCCCTCCTGCTGCTGGGAGTCCTCCCAGAGCAGGAGATAAGGACAAAGGGTTTCCTGCCAGGGGCGGTGCCAGCACCGTCCCAGACAGGGTTTTGTGTATTGTAGGTAGGCAGGGCTTTAGAGGAAGGTGACTGCACGTGGCCCCCCGGTGCTCACTGTGCATAGGCTGGCTGGAACCAGTTCCAGGGGCACTCCAGCCCCTGGCCTGGGGAAAAGCCCGCCAAGGAAGTGGGTGTAACCACCCCCCTCCTGGTCCCACCCATAGGGCAGGACCTAGTCGCGTGCCAGCCCCCTTTTCCCAGATAAAGGTAGAGACTGGCCCCCTTCCAAATCAGATCATCTTTGGAATCAAGACACGACTTTCTGCGAAAGGACTTCAAGATTTCCTTCTTCAAGATTCTCCCTTGTGGCTAAGGAGTAGTCACCCTGCATCCGCAGGCACCATCTAAAGAACACTGCGGTCTGCTGTAAGTCCTTCCTCCGGAATCCGACTGCCCAGCTCGACGAGAACCGGCTTCCCTGGCACCTCTGACCTCTACCCACCTCTACAGCCCAGCTGAGAACCGTGGGTGCGACGAGACCTCAAGGGACCGGCCATCTGCAAGACTGCACGACTTCTTTCCAGCAAGCCCGCCGAGTAATCTACTGGTGAGTGCTTTGGGGTCCGAGAAGCCCCGACTCTGAGCAGCTCCAGCTCCGAAGTGCAGCCCCCCAGCATCTCCACGATCTGCGTGGGGCCCTTCTGCTTTCCGCTGCTCACCGCGTTGTTTGGCTACTAGCCCGTTGGCTTGTGGCCTTCCTGACGACGCCCGACGACATTTCTGCTGCTGGTCTGGTTGCTCCAGACTGGCCCTTGCTCCCTTCCAGAAGAGGAGCACCCCGGACCCTCCTGGTCCACTCAAGACGCCATTTTGAGTCCACCGCGTGGGCTTGAATTAGCCAAGGCTTGTTGCCCAATCCTGGGTAACTTCGACGCCAACGACTTCATCCTTCGTGGGACAGCTCGCACCTCCATCCTGGTCGCCGACAACGCCTCCTGGTCCGAGAGACTGCAGAGCCCAGCAGCGCCCACTCACCTGACTGCGGTGACTTCGCCCGGTGCCATCCTGGTGCCCACTTAATCACTGGCTAGTGATTCAAGAACTTGGTCCCCTCTGCTTTCAGGTTTTCTTCTTCCTTGATCCAGGCTTGGATCCATCGAACTTTCCTTCACTGGTCGCCTGCCAGCAACTTCTTCCTTCCAGGCTCCTGGTCCGGCAACGAGATCCCCGACGTCTTTTCAGACCTATGCAGCTGCAGCCCCTGGGCTAGGTAACTTCGGCACTCCGGTGTCCCAGCATAGCCTCACTATCCAAGGGTCAGGATCCACTGTCGTTTTCTCCCTACCAGGTCGGGTTCGCCCGTGAACACTAACTGTGAATTCTAGCTTCCATAGACTTTGTCCCGCATCCCGCGTGAGAGTGCACACTCTGCACCCGAGTCCCCTGGGCCTCCTAGTAGTAATCTAACGATTCCCTAGTCCAGTCCTAGCGATTCCAAAGCCTATTAGAACTGTTACTTACCTGCTAGTAATTCGCATTCCACTTTTAGCGTATATGGTTTTTCGTGCCCCTCGGGCATTTGTGTAACGTGCTAACTTAAAAGTATTTTCGTAAGAGTTTTGTTGTGTGCTTAGCTCCCTGTCTCATAAAGAGCCAGGGTAGTCTTGTTATAAATAAATACACTGTTTATTTTCATAACAACTTGTGTGGTGTCCTTTCACTGGGTGTTCAAGGGGTAATGTGATGGTAAAACAGCTGGCTTAACACGCCCTCTAGAGTCTTAGCCTTAGACTGCTCGTATCCATGCTACTAGGATAGCTGGCCTATAAGGTTGACTTACAACCAATCATCAATAAGGGTTGTTTGGACTGATATATAGTGATCACTAGAATAGTGAGCACTGCACATCAGGCCAACTTCTCACATTGGTGAGCAGCGGTTGGGATTTGAGCTTGCTGTTGTTTTACCACACATGCCCTAAGAATATCTTGTGAAAGATCACATAAGTACTAAAGGTACACATAACTTAGCTTAGAATACTCTGAGTTCTACTGAACCAGCTGTTGTAGCTCCTAGGGCCTAGCACACCCTAAACTACAACTCTAGCAAGGGATCAGTAGGCAAACATATAGTGTAGGTAAGTGCACCACTTACACCTCACTAGAAAAGCATGTCGACTCAGGGGGACTCTACTGAGACTCCCCTGGTCAGTGTTGACCCTCCACAGGTCACTTCAAGATATGCAGCTCTCAGCTTTCATGAGATGAGACAGATCTGTGTCTCCAGGAAACTGAAGCAGGGGTCTAACCCCACCACTTCCTTTCTGATAGGTCTCCTAGAGACATATGATGCCAGAAAGCTTTCTCAGTTACATGAGAACATGCCAGCCTTAGAAGGAACCTCTGGGGATCCAGATCTCCACAACACTGATTCAGCAGTTGAGGAGGAGGATCAGGAGGTACTCTCTGGGGATGAGGTAGACAAGGGTCTTGAGGTAGTCAGAAGGCTAACTAGGACCAACTTAGACTTACTTGGGCTAGGATCTGGGGGCCCCCCAGTACTAACCCGAAGTGGGCCTAACCTTGAAGTTAGGAGAGATAGATCTCTTTCTAGGGACTCCAATAGATCTCTGCACTCTAATGCCTCTTCTCAGGGGAGAAGGAATCCTCCACAGAGGAGATTTACTTCCCCTCAGAGAAAGGAGCATGAAGCTAGGATGAGACAAGCTGAACTGAGGATTGAAAGGGAAGAAATTGCCCTGGCCAAAGAGAAGCTTGCCCTGGCAAGAGAGCAGCAGATGAGTGGGCTAGCTCCCACTGGTGGCAGCAATCTCCCAAGAGATAGAGAGAAGGGTTTAGATACTAAACACCTGACTAAAATAGTGCCCCCCTTTAAGCAAGGGGATGACATCCAGAAATGGATGGCTGCTCTGGAGAGGGCCTGCACTGTGCAGGGCATTCCCCAGAGTCAGTGGGCAGCTATACTGTGGCTCTCCTTTGATGGCAAAGGTAGAGATAAGCTCCTCACTACAAGAGTGGAGGATGCTAACAATTACCAGGTCCTGAAGAATACACTGGTTGATGGGTTTGGTTTAACCACTGAGCAGTACAGGTTGCTGTTCAGAGACACCCAGAAAACTCAGTCTCAGGACTGGTCTGATTTTGTGGATTGTGCCACTAAGGCTTTGGAGGGCTGGTTGCTGGGTAGCAAGGTTACAGATTACACAGGATTGTATAATCTAATGATGAGAGAACAAATTTTAAACAATTGTCAGAACCAGTTGCTGCACCAGCACCTTGTTGATTCAGATCTGACCTCTCCCCAAGAATTGGGAAAGAAGGCAGACAAATGGGTCAGGACAAGGATCAAGCAGAACCAGAACCAGAACCAGGGTGGTCAGAAGAAAGCAGACCAGAAGGGTAATGCTAAGAGTGAACAAAATGACCAGAAGTCTTCACCAGGTCCCCAACAAACCAAAGAGGGTGGGGGTCAGGCTTCCCAGAAGAAGAAGACTCAAGAAGGCCAGTCAAAAAGGTGGTGCCAGTACTGCAAAAGTAGGTAGGCAGGGCTTTAGAGGAAGGTGACTGCACGTGGCACCCCGGTGCTCACTGTGCATAGGCTGGCTGGAACCAGTTCCAGGGGCACTCCAGCCCCTGGCCTGGGGAAAAGCCCGATCAATCTCAAATAATGCCACAAGATTGGAGCGAGATAACTGGGGATCACACACTCACTTAGGGTGAAAAGGAAAGCCCTCACACACCGACCTAGTCAGTGTCATGCTTCATTATCGGGCCCCACCAAAGAGGCCGAGTGCCTCTTTGGTGTGCTACAACGCCAGAAAGACTGCGGAGCTGGTTGTGTGAAGGAGGACGTGCTGTGAGGGTGAGTTAAATTAAAAGTGTCTAAATGAGTATCAAAAAATTTTTTTTATTAAATGATCCCTAAGACACGATTTAACAGGTATTATGTGTCTGAATTTAGTTGCCAAGGATTAGGAATGGTAAAATTCATAGCTGGTCTATAAGGTTGACTTACAACCCACCATAAGCCCACAGCTAAAAACAATCTTCTTGACTTCAGAAGTTTTCACCCTCGCCCCCTTAAAGAGAATCTCCCCTATGGGCAATATTTGAGACTTAGAAGAAACTGTAGTGCCCTCTCTGATTTCAAGGAACAGTCAACCATTCTTACCGAAAAATTGAAAGACAGGGGTTACCCAGCTCCAATTCTGAATAAGGGCCTAAAAAGAGCCAGAAACCAGCCTAGAGAGGTACTCCTGGCTGAAAAAGATAAGAACCCGGATTCGATCCCACTGACGTGTGTAACAACTTACAACAGTCTGTCCAATGTGATGAAAAAGACAATTAACAAACACTGGAAAATCATCACATCCTGTAAAGAAAACTGGGAGAAACCACTGTTTTCTTTCAAAAAAGGTCGAAGCTTAAAAGATGCACTAGTCCACACCAGGCCGAAAGAGAAACTTATCAGTAATGCGCCATCTATAACCGCAGCGTGGGGCCTACCAAAAATTATAGGTCACTACCCATGTTCGGATTGCGCGGTTTGCCACCTGACAGAAGCAACTAAAACCTTAGCTTTGGAACCAGGGAAGGTCTGGGTACAGAGAGAACACACTAACTGCAACACTACCAATGTCGTGTATATGATCACCTGCACTTGCCAGCTTCGCTACATTGGCATGACTACCCGCAGGGTAAAACAACGTATATGCGAACACCGAAGCAACATAAGGTGTAAAAAACTAACCACCAAGCTGAGCCGCCATTTCCTAGACAGCAATCACACACCCAATGATATGAGGTGGACTGTAATTGAAGCACTCCAAGGGACCACCAATATCACAAGCAGACTCTTTGAGAAAGAACAACGCTGGGTGTATCGCTTGGGGACCCATACCACCGGCCTTAACGATGATATCCCATGGAACACTGTATTATCCTGAGTATCAATATGACTATCTGACCCATCACCCTGCATTTTCTGCATTTTGTCTTAAAAAGGACAATTCTAAGCTAATTGCCTGTTCTGTGCTATGTTTTGCTTTTTGGCAGTATGTCTCTCTCCTTTTCCTGCTCCCCACACTGTGTACAGTATCTCATCATATTAATTCTATGGGTGCTCGAGTGCACAACTAGGGCGCTATCTACTGACCTCATCAGTCGCCCTCTCTCTAATAACATTGGCTATATACAGCATTGCTAATTTCTTATTGTTATTTGATCATCTAGCGCCGGTATTCCAACTCAGTACTGCCCATGAAATACGGTGTTATCATTCTCTCACACCGACCCGGGCCGGTGCGTTCCAAGCCTCCTATGCAGATGGGGGGCGGGCGCGTTCCAGGCCTCTCTTTCGTGTGACACGCCCACCAGGAAGGACGCGACGCCTTTCCCAGTCTGGTGCGTGTCAGGCCTCGTTGCAACGGAGGGTGGGCGCGCTCCTGGCCTCTTCCTGGTCGGGCACGCCCACCAGGAAGAACGCAACGCCCGGTGCCCTCGCTCTTATACTCACTCACCGGCCCCGCTCTCCATCGACGGGGTCCGGTCACGAGGGAGTTCCTAGGTGTCTAAGCGGGCTGCGAGCAACGAGGGCGTGAGTGCTGCTGAACGCAGATCGGCCTGGATACAGAGCTAAGTACTACCCGTTTTTCGGGACCGAATGGCTAATACCTCTTCTTTCATTTATAGGATGTGCCAATTTCGCTCCAACCCCCCTCCCGAGACCCATGGTGCAAGTAGCGCCATATTTTAAAGTGAGAATTATGTGTGTTATTACCAAACTAGGGGGTCACCGACCCTTTGGTCAATTGATCCCTTCAGAAGGAGTACATAGAGTGTGCTTTTAACTTGTTTTTGTTCCAATTAAGTGTATTTTAAAACACCTTATCACCCCACGTCCCAGAGTTACCGATATCATCCCATTAGGGTTATGTGGATGGTGTTAAACCTACCTGTTACTTTGGGCACGTGAGTTTTGCCACACTTTAAGGAGCACTACAACCAAACGCAATGGCATTTATTAATTATTGTATGTTTGTGTTTGTGTTTGTATGTGTACTTTCACTTTACAGGTGCAGAAATACTCCCGAATTTGGAGTTTTTTTTGGGATTGAGCATTTGCTCTCCCCTTTTTATGCACTTTTTTCACCCACTTTTTTTCACTTTCACGTCCCTTGGTTAGGGTGGACGATTAGAGAGTCCATACCGCCGGGGTTTAGTCCTGAAGAATGCCTTGGCAAATTTAAGCCTGCAAAATGGCAGAAACATGTTGACTGACGAATTTATCCACTGTATTTATCTGAATTTTACCATTCCTAATCCTTGGCAACTAAATTCAGACACATAATACCTGTTAAATCGTGTCTTAGGGATCATGTAATAAAAAAATTTTTTTGATACTCATTTAGACACTTTTAATTTAACTCACCCTCACAGCACGTCCTCCTTCACACAACCAGCTCCGCAGTCTTTCTGGCGTTGTAGCACACCAAAGAGGCACTCGGCCTCTTTGGTGGGGCCCGATGATGAAGCATGACACTGACTAGGTCGGTGTGTGAGGGCTTTCCTTTTCACCCTAAGTGAGTGTGTGATCCCCAGTTATCTCGCTCCAATCTTGTGGCATTATTTGAGATTGATCTGGCCTCTCTCTTTTTGTTTATCTACATTGAACCGGGGATTGAGAGAAGCCGTCTTGACTCTCCCTACCTCTCCCATTGTTGTTTTTTGTATCATAGCAGCGCACAGCTGTGAGAGCTTTGTTTTATTCCAAACAATATAGCAATCTACTATTGTTTGTTTTAGCCACACACTCTTACTCCCCTCTATTACTATCTCACAATGGCGAACTTTGGCCTTACATTCTCTGAATCTGAAATAGAGGCTCTGATGACGGATCCCACAGTTTTTGCAGATCCGCATATATCACAAGCAATAGCAAACACTACAGAGTGGGAAAACCTTACCGAAAAGAAAAGAGAGCACATACGTACAATACTTCATGGCACCATTCTCAAACAGTACCTTGTCTCAAATTCTGCACCTAAAGGCCTGCTGGTCACGAATGCCCCCCGTATCTTTCTAAACGATGCAGCCTTCAGAAAGGACTGGGCAATGATCGCGTGGCATTGCACGCGCGACTGGCTGGTCCTGATAATTAAGACAGCCCTGAGACTCTCTGAAGCTTTGATGGTAGAGATCAGGGAAACCGAGTCTCACTTCAAAGCTACAATTACAGGGTATAAAAAACGGCTGGATGAAATTAACAAAGACCTAACTGAATACAAAGATAACCTCATGCAGTCTAAAGTCACCAAACTTCAAAAAGATCAGAAGAAGTTTGACTTTGAGAAAGTGTACCCTTATTCTGCGGCTACCTTTACCCCTCAAGCACGAAATGAGAGTAAATCCGATTATACGGATGAGGACTCTTCAAATAGCAGTGGGTCTAGCAATAACTCATTCAAGCAGACAAAGAGAAGAGGTAACCGCGGCAATAGGAATAACAGGGGTAGACAAGGGAACCAGGACAATCAGCGCCAATGGTATCCTCCCCCCCCCCAAATGGGAATGGGTCCGAACCCTTATGCATTCCAACAGCCACAATTCCCATTCATGGGATGGAACCCTGGCTTTATGCCCCCTGCACAATTCCAGAATCAATATCGACAGCCTTTTTTAGAGAACGGCCGGAGGGGCAGAGGCAAAAGAAGAGGCAACAACAGAGTGACCTGGGAAGAGGAAGATCCAGTAGCGAATCACACCCGCAGCAACCAACAGCCAGGAACGAGCGGGATTTGAGTCTGGTGACGAATTTATCGGATAGGTCCCTTACAACCACTGAAACCCAAGTACTGGAGAAAGGCTTAGGTTTTGTCCCGTTGGCTAGGCCGGACAAATTCAAACTACATTGTGAACTTGCGAGCTTTTTTCGAAAACTTAAACTCAAGGCATTTTTTGAAGGTAAGACAGACCCAAACGAGGCTGCCAGGAAAGGAGACACGGGACTCAGACTAAGTTCCACTTTCACCCCTCCTAACCACACTGTCCCGGCAGCTATCACCGCTTTTGAGCAGGCCGTATCCAAGGATCTGGAGATACATCAAACTCCTAGGACCTTTGGTAACTTTAGCACAGCCGAACATCTAGCGCTACGGACATTACAGAATGATACCTCTATAACCATAAAGCCGGCAGACAAGGGCGGAGGGATAGTTATCCAGAATACCGCTGACTACGAAAAAACCTGTAATGACCTGCTGGGGGACACCAGAAACTACACCCCACTTACTATTGATCCTACAGCAGATCTCACCAGAAGGATCACAAACCTGGTCCGCCATGCTGAGGAATGCGAACATCTGTCTAAAAACGAAGCTGACTTCCTAAACAATCCAAGCAAGGTGATTCCATACTTTTACACCCTGCCCAAGATGCACAAGAATCGATTGCCGCCACCAGGACGCCCCATCGTGTCAGGGATCTGTTCACTCCTGGAGCCCCTGTCACAATTTTGTGACTATTTCTTGAAACCTCTGGTACAATCCACTCCCACGTACCTCAAAGACACCAAGAGCCTCTTACAACTTTTATCAGGAATAACGTTCACTGAGAATTCAGTTACCTTAGTGACCCTCGATGTAGAAAGCCTTTACACGAGTATTCCTCAGGACGATACCATCAATGTCCTGAGGAAATCTCTAGATTCCATTGAATGGAACTATCAGACACCTAAAACCTTCATCATTGAATGTGCCACCATAGCCCTCAAAGAGATTTTTTTCTCTTTCAAAGACAGGCTGTACCTCCAATGCTCAGGGACCTCGATGGGTAGTGTCTTTGCTCCCAGCGTGGCAGGGTTATACGTTGCGGATTTTGAGGCCAAATTCATTCTACCCCCCACTGCAACGTTTTCAACTCACATGCTTCTTTGGAAGCGTTATATTGATGACATTCTGCTTCTCTGGACAGGTAGTGATGGTGAACTGGACACATTCCTGACCTGGATTAACACGCTAGATCATAACCTGAGATTCACACACAACACTAGCAAAACAGACATTGTCTTCCTTGATGTGGTCATCTCTGCTGTTGGTACTGGGCTTACGACCAAGACCCACCATAAGCCCACAGCTAAAAACAATCTTCTTGACTTCAGAAGTTTTCACCCTCGCCCCCTTAAAGAGAATCTCCCCTATGGGCAATATTTGAGACTTAGAAGAAACTGTAGTGCCCTCTCTGATTTCAAGGAACAGTCAACCATTCTTACCGAAAAATTGAAAGACAGGGGTTACCCAGCTCCAATTCTGAATAAGGGCCTAAAAAGAGCCAGAAACCAGCCTAGAGAGGTACTCCTGGCTGAAAAAGATAAGAACCCGGATTCGATCCCACTGACGTGTGTAACAACTTACAACAGTCTGTCCAATGTGATGAAAAAGACAATTAACAAACACTGGAAAATCATCACATCCTGTAAAGAAAACTGGGAGAAACCACTGTTTTCTTTCAAAAAAGGTCGAAGCTTAAAAGATGCACTAGTCCACACCAGGCCGAAAGAGAAACTTATCAGTAATGCGCCATCTATAACCGCAGCGTGGGGCCTACCAAAAATTATAGGTCACTACCCATGTTCGGATTGCGCGGTTTGCCACCTGACAGAAGCAACTAAAACCTTAGCTTTGGAACCAGGGAAGGTCTGGGTACAGAGAGAACACACTAACTGCAACACTACCAATGTCGTGTATATGATCACCTGCACTTGCCAGCTTCGCTACATTGGCATGACTACCCGCAGGGTAAAACAACGTATATGCGAACACCGAAGCAACATAAGGTGTAAAAAACTAACCACCAAGCTGAGCCGCCATTTCCTAGACAGCAATCACACACCCAATGATATGAGGTGGACTGTAATTGAAGCACTCCAAGGGACCACCAATATCACAAGCAGACTCTTTGAGAAAGAACAACGCTGGGTGTATCGCTTGGGGACCCATACCACCGGCCTTAACGATGATATCCCATGGAACACTGTATTATCCTGAGTATCAATATGACTATCTGACCCATCACCCTGCATTTTCTGCATTTTGTCTTAAAAAGGACAATTCTAAGCTAATTGCCTGTTCTGTGCTATGTTTTGCTTTTTGGCAGTATGTCTCTCTCCTTTTCCTGCTCCCCACACTGTGTACAGTATCTCATCATATTAATTCTATGGGTGCTCGAGTGCACAACTAGGGCGCTATCTACTGACCTCATCAGTCGCCCTCTCTCTAATAACATTGGCTATATACAGCATTGCTAATTTCTTATTGTTATTTGATCATCTAGCGCCGGTATTCCAACTCAGTACTGCCCATGAAATACGGTGTTATCATTCTCTCACACCGACCCGGGCCGGTGCGTTCCAAGCCTCCTATGCAGATGGGGGGCGGGCGCGTTCCAGGCCTCTCTTTCGTGTGACACGCCCACCAGGAAGGACGCGACGCCTTTCCCAGTCTGGTGCGTGTCAGGCCTCGTTGCAACGGAGGGTGGGCGCGCTCCTGGCCTCTTCCTGGTCGGGCACGCCCACCAGGAAGAACGCAACGCCCGGTGCCCTCGCTCTTATACTCACTCACCGGCCCCGCTCTCCATCGACGGGGTCCGGTCACGAGGGAGTTCCTAGGTGTCTAAGCGGGCTGCGAGCAACGAGGGCGTGAGTGCTGCTGAACGCAGATCGGCCTGGATACAGAGCTAAGTACTACCCGTTTTTCGGGACCGAATGGCTAATACCTCTTCTTTCATTTATAGGATGTGCCAATTTCGCTCCAACCCCCCTCCCGAGACCCATGGTGCAAGTAGCGCCATATTTTAAAGTGAGAATTATGTATGTTATTACCAAACTAGGGGGTCACCGACCCTTTGGTCAATTGATCCCTTCAGAAGGAGTACATAGAGTGTGCTTTTAACTTGTTTTTGTTCCAATTAAGTGTATTTTAAAACACCTTATCACCCCACGTCCCAGAGTTACCGATATCATCCCATTAGGGTTATGTGGATGGTGTTAAACCTACCTGTTACTTTGGGCACGTGAGTTTTGCCACACTTTAAGGAGCACTACAACCAAACGCAATGGCATTTATTAATTATTGTATGTTTGTGTTTGTATGTGTACTTTCACTTTACAGGTGCAGAAATACTCCCGAATTTGGAGTTTTTTTTGGGATTGAGCATTTGCTCTCCCCTTTTTATGCACTTTTTTCACCCACTTTTTTTCACTTTCACGTCCCTTGGTTAGGGTGGACGATTAGAGAGTCCATACCGCCGGGGTTTAGTCCTGAAGAATGCCTTGGCAAATTTAAGCCTGCAAAATGGCAGAAACATGTTGACTGACGAATTTATCCACTGTATTTATCTGAATTTTACCATTCCTAATCCTTGGCAACTAAATTCAGACACATAATACCTGTTAAATCGTGTCTTAGGGATCATTTAATAAAAAAAAATTTTTGATACTCATTTAGACACTTTTAATTTAACTCACCCTCACAGCACGTCCTCCTTCACACAACCAGCTCCGCAGTCTTTCTGGCGTTGTAGCACACCAAAGAGGCACTCGGCCTCTTTGGTGGGGCCCGATGATGAAGCATGACACTGACTAGGTCGGTGTGTGAAGGCTTTCCTTTTCACCCTAAGTGAGTGTGTGATCCCCAGTTATCTCGCTCCAATCTTGTGGCATTATTTGAGATTGATCTGGCCTCTCTCTTTTTGTTTATCTACATTGAACCGGGGATTGAGAGAAGCCGTCTTGACTCTCCCTACCTCTCCCATTGTTGTTTTTTTTTTTTTTTTTTTTCTGGGGAAAAGCCCGCCAAGGAAGTGGGTGTAACCACCCCCCTCCTGGTCCCACCCATAGGGCAGGACCTAGTCGCGTGCCAGCCCCCTTTTCCCAGATAAAGGTAGAGACTGGCCCCCTTCCAAATCAGATCATCTTTGGAATCAAGACACGACTTTCTGCGAAAGGACTTGAAGATTTCCTTCTTCAAGATTCTCCCTTGTGGCTAAGGAGTAGTCACCCTGCATCCGCAGGCACCATCTAAAGAACACTGCGGTCTGCTGTAAGTCCTTCCTCCGGAATCCGACTGCCCAGCTCGACGAGAACCGGCTTCCCTGGCACCTCTGACCTCTACCCACCTCTACAGCCCAGCTGAGAACCGTGGGTGCGACGAGACCTCAAGGGACCGGCCATCTGCAAGACTGCACGACTTCTTTCCAGCAAGCCCGCCGAGTAATCTACTGGTGAGTGCTTTGGGGTCCGAGAAGCCCCGACTCTGAGCAGCTCCAGCTCCGAAGTGCAGCCCCCCAGCATCTCCACGATCTGCGTGGGGCCCTTCTGCTTTCCGCTGCTCACCGCGTTGTTTGGCTACTAGCCCGTTGGCTTGTGGCCTTCCTGACGACGCCCGACGACATTTCTGCTGCTGGTCTGGTTGCTCCAGACTGGCCCTTGCTCCCTTCCAGAAGAGGAGCACCCCGGACCCTCCTGGTCCACTCAAGACGCCATTTTGAGTCCACCGCGTGGGCTTGAATTAGCCAAGGCTTGTTGCCCAATCCTGGGTAACTTCGACGCCAACGACTTCATCCTTCGTGGGACAGCTCGCACCTCCATCCTGGTCGCCGACAACGCCTCCTGGTCCGAGAGACTGCAGAGCCCAGCAGCGCCCACTCACCTGACTGCGGTGACTTCGCCCGGTGCCATCCTGGTGCCCACTTAATCACTGGCTAGTGATTCAAGAACTTGGTCCCCTCTGCTTTCAGGTTTTCTTCTTCCTTGATCCAGGCTTGGATCCATCGAACTTTCCTTCACTGGTCGCCTGCCAGCAACTTCTTCCTTCCAGGCTCCTGGTCCGGCAACGAGATCCCCGACGTCTTTTCAGACCTATGCAGCTGCAGCCCCTGGGCTAGGTAACTTCGGCACTCCGGTGTCCCAGCATAGCCTCACTATCCAAGGGTCAGGATCCACTGTCGTTTTCTCCCTACCAGGTCGGGTTCGCCCGTGAACACTAACTTTGTGAATTCTAGCTTCCATAGACTTTGTCCCGCATCCCGCGTGAGAGTGCACACTCTGCACCCGAGTCCCCTGGGCCTCCTAGTAGTAATCTAACGATTCCCTAGTCCAGTCCTAGCGATTCCAAAGCCTATTAGAACTGTTACTTACCTGCTAGTAATTCGCATTCCACTTTTAGCGTATATGGTTTTTCGTGCCCCTCGGGCATTTGTGTAACGTGCTAACTTAAAAGTATTTTCGTAAGAGTTTTGTTGTGTGCTTAGCTCCCTGTCTCATAAAGAGCCAGGGTAGTCTTGTTATAAATAAATACACTGTTTATTTTCATAACAACTTGTGTGGTGTCCTTTCACTGGGTGTTCAAGGGGTAATGTGATGGTAAAACAGCTGGCTTAACACGCCCTCTAGAGTCTTAGCCTTAGACTGCTCGTATCCATGCTACTAGGATAGCTGGTCTATAAGGTTGACTTACAACCAATCATCAATAAGGGTTGTTTGGACTGATATATAGTGATCACTAGAATAGTGAGCACTGCACATCAGGCCAACTTCTCACACTCTTGAAAGAGCCCGTGGTTGGTATCGGTGGCCATGCTCTGCCGCGGCACTCACGATGACCGTCTTCCATTACAGGACTCTGTGGCCGATGACGACTTCAAGCAGGAAATGACCAGCCTGCAGCAGAAGCTGAACGAGCAGCAGAGCGTGCTCCAGCGCATCGCTGCACCCAACATGAAGGCCATGGAGAAGCTGGAGAGTGTGCGGGATAAGTTCCAGGAGACCTCTGACGGTGAGGACCTCGGGGACATGGGAGAGGGGGGATTCTGAACCATCTTCATTTGAAATGGGTCTATATTGGTTCTGGCCTTTCATTCTTCGTTCCCGTGTTATTGTTTGTTCCCGTGTTATTGTTCGTTCCCGTGTTATTGTTTGTTCCCGTGTTATTGTTCGTTCCCGTTTTATTGTTCGTTCCCGTGTTATTGTTCGTTCCCGTGTTATTGTTCGTTCCCGTGTTATTGTTCGTTCCCGTGTTGATGTAGAAGTGGCTTGCTCCTCTGGCTCTTCAGGGATCGTTTAAGGCTGCCTTGGCTTCACTCGTCTGCCGAGGAGACCTTGAGCATCCTTCTGCCCTCACTCACAGGGAGAAAGTGAACCAAATCCAGCATAACCGCTTCAGCCAGTGTCCTCCCATTTGTTCTTCTTGAACCTGGCGTTGATGCCTTGATCTGATTGAGCCTTACATTGGGTTCGAGGTGACTCCTTCACACTGTACAGGATGCTTAAGTGAGACTCCACTGCGAGTCCGAGGCTTTCACTGGCAGCTCTGTGCCTGATGCCATTTGTGCACCTTGATTATACCCAGGGTTTGATAAGCAGGGGGGGCCTAACCTTGTGGTTTAACTATTGCTCCCTGGTGAAGCCAGTCCATATGACTGGGATTTAGAATATGGGCTTGTGGGATAGTCGTACCACTCATTTTCTCTCCATAAAATGAGTTGAATTTGAAATTGGATTAAGTGATTTCTTTTGCCCACACGCCCATGCTTCTGTCAGGGTCCCCAGGCAGCGTCTTTACACGGCCATGCTTCTGTCGGGGCCCCCAGGCAGCGTCTTTACACGGCCATGCTTCTGTCAGGGTCCCCAGGCAGCCTCCTTACACAGCCATGCTTCTGTCAGGGTCCCCAGGCAGCGTCTTTACACGGCCATGCTTCTGTCGGGGCCCCCAGGCAGCCTCCTTACACGGCCATGCTTCTCTCAGGGCCACAAGGCAGCCTCCTTACACGGCCATGCTTCTCTCAGGGCCACAAGGCAGCCTACTTACACGGCCATGCTTCTGTCAGGGTCCCCAGGCAGCCTCCTTACACGGCCATGCTTCTGTCAGGGTCCCCAGGCAGCCTCCTTACACAGCCATGCTTCTGTCAGGGTCCCCAGGCAGCGTCTTTACACGGCCATGCTTCTGTCAGGGTCCCCAGAGAGCCTCCTTACACGGCCATGCTTCGGTCAGGGTCCCCAGGCAGCCTCCTTACACGGCCATGCTTCTGTCAGGGCCCCCAGGCAGCCTCCTTACACGGCCATGCTTCTGTCAGGGTCCCCAGGCAGCCTCCTTACACGGCCATGCTTCTGTCAGGGTCCCCAGGCAGCCTCCGTACACGGCCATGCTTCTGTCAGGGTCCCCTGGCAGCCTCCTTACACGGCCATGCTTCTGTCAGGGTCCCCAGGCAGCCCCCTTACACGGCCATGCTTCTCTCAGGGTCCCCAGGCAGCCTCCTTACACTGCCATGCTTCTGTCAGGGTCCCCAGGCAGCCTCCTTACACGGCCATGCTTCTGTCAGGGTCCCCAGGCAGTCTCCTTACACGGCCATGCTTCTCTCAGGGCCACAAGGCAGCCTCCTTACACGGCCATGCTTCTGTCAGGGTCCCCAGGCAGCCTCCTTACACGGCCTTGCTTCTGTCAGGGCCCCCAGGCAGCCTCCTTACACAGCCATGCTTCTCTCAGGGTCCCCAGGCAGCCTCCTTACACTGCCATGCTTCTGTCAGGGTCCCCAGAGAGCCTCCTTACACGGCCATGCTTCTGTCAGGGTCCCCAGGCAGCCTCCTTACACGGCCATGCTTCTGCCAGGGTCCCCAAGGCAGCCTCCTTACACGGCCATGCTTCTGCCAGGGTCCCCAGGTAGCCTCCTTACACGGCCATGCTTCTGTCAGGGTCCCCAAGGCAGCCTCCTTACACGGCCATGCTTCCCTCAGGGTCCCCAGGCAGCGTCTTTACACGGCCATGCTTCTGCCAGGGTCCCCAGGCAGCGTCCTTACACAGCCATGCTTCTGTCAGGGTCCCCAGAGAGCCTCCTTACACGGCCATGCTTCTGTCAGGGTCCCCGGGCAGCCTCCTTACACGGCCATGCTTCTGTCAGGGTCCCCAAGGCAGCCTCCTTACACGGCCATGCTTCCCTCAGGGTCCCCAGGCAGCGTCTTTACACGGCCATGCTTCTGTCAGGGTCCCCAGGCAGCCTCCTTACACGGCCATGCTTCTGTCAGGGTCCCCAGGCAGCGTCTTTACACGGCCATGCTTCCGTCAGGGTCCCCAGGCAGCCTCCTTACACGCCTATGCTTCTGTCAGGGTCCCCAGGCAGCCTCCTTACACGGCCATGCTTCTGTCAGGGTCCCCAAGGCAGCCTCCTTACACGGCCATGCTTCCCTCAGGGTCCCCAGGCAGCGTCTTTACACGGCCATGCTTCTGTCAGGGTCCCCAGAGAGCCTCCTTACACGGCCATGCTTCTGTCAGGGTCCCCAGGCAGCCTCCTTACACGGCCATGCTTCTGTCAGGGTCCCCAAGGCAGCCTCCTTACACGGCCATGCTTCCCTCAGGGTCCCCAGGCAGCGTCTTTACACGGCCATGCTTCTGTCAGGGTCCCCAGGCAGCCTCCTTACACGGCCATGCTTCTGTCAGGGTCCCCAGGCAGCCTCCTTACACAGCCATGCTTCTGTCAGGGTCCCCAGGCAGCCTCCTTACACGGCCATGCTTCTGTCAGGGTCCCCAAGGCAGCCTCCTTACACGGCCATGCTTCCCTCAGGGTCCCCAGGCAGCGTCTTTACACGGCCATGCTTCTGTCAGGGTCCCCAGAGAGCCTCCTTACACGGCCATGCTTCTGTCAGGGTCCCCAGGCAGCCTCCTTACACGGCCATGCTTCTGTCAGGGTCCCCAAGGCAGCCTCCTTACACGGCCATGCTTCCCTCAGGGTCCCCAGGCAGCGTCTTTACACGGCCATGCTTCTGTCAGGGTCCCCAGGCAGCCTCCTTACACGGCCATGCTTCTGTCAGGGTCCCCAGGCAGCCTCCTTACACAGCCATGCTTCTGTCAGGGTCCCCAGGCAGCCTCCTTACACGGCCATGCTTCTGTCAGGGTCCCCAAGGCAGCCTCCTTACACGGCCATGCTTCCCTCAGGGTCCCCAGGCAGCGTCTTTACACGGCCATGCTTCTGTCAGGGTCCCCAGGCAGCCTCCTTACACGGCCATGCTTCTGTCAGGGCCCCAAGGCAGCCTCCTTACACGGCCTTGCTTCTGTCAGGGTCCCCAGGCAGCGTCTTTACACGGCCATGCTTCTGTCAGGGTCCCAAAGCAGCCTCCTTACACGGCCATGCTTCTGTCAGGGTCCCCAAGGCAGCCTCCTTACACGGCCATGCTTCCCTCAGGGTCCCCAGGCAGCGTCTTTACACGGCCATGCTTCTGTCAGGGTCCCCAGAGAGCCTCCTTACACGGCCATGCTTCTGTCAGGGTCCCCAGGCAGCGTCTTTACACGCCCATGCTTCTGTCAGGGTCCCAAAGCAGCGTCTTTACACGCCCATGCTTCTGTCAGGGTCCCAAAGCAGCCTGACACTTGCACTCCCTGCCTCACCGCAGACTTGTGATAAAAAGCATTCACAGCAGACTGGAAGGAGGAGAGGCTTCGACAGCTTGAAAGATGCCACTGTTGGTCCAGTGTCGAGAAACGAGCAGACCTAAAGAACAGAGGGGAGAGACTGTTGAAAGCACAAACCTCAACAATCCTTCCTGGGAGGCAGAGCGGACAGGGATGGTGTGAATCATTCAAGATGTTTTGCTCAGGGACTGAATTAGACATGTCTGCAAATGAAGATGTCATTAATATCCCATTTTGATAAGACTGGCTTCCGAACTTGACTCTGTGAGGACGAGTTTGTCAAAAGTACATGCATCAGACGACTGGAGCTCAAGGTTGAACAGGCCATGTTCTGCAGGGCAGCTTCTAGGAGCAGAGTTTGCTTTGCTGGGGTGGTCTGTCGTGCAGGAGAGGGCAGGGTTCCTTAGTCTGTCATGCCGTGGCATAGTGATCGTTCCCTCTTCGTCCTCTCTACTAAGTGCACTGTTTTTTCTTTTCTAGAGTTTGAAGCAGCTCGTAAGCGTGCCAAGAAGGCAAAGCAGGCCTTCGAGCAGACCAAGAAAGAGCGGTTTGACCGCTTCAATGCTTGTTTCGAGTCTGTGGCCACGAACATTGATGAAATTTACAAGGCCTTGTCCAGAAACAGCAGTGCCCAGGTGGGTGACTGCACAATGTAGTGAATGGTGCAACTCTGAGTCTCATGCTCGTCATTTCAGTCTTTCTCTGTCTCCATCTAACTGCCTCATCTCAGCTCAACTCACTTCAGCCTTTCCCTCTGCTCTCCCTTACCCTTCCCACCCCACCTTTACCCACCGCTCGCCCTCTGCCTCGCCCTCTCGCTTTGTGTCTTCTCAGTCTCTTGCGTTCTCATTTGTCTTGTTCTTACTTTTTTTCATCTACTGTTATCTGTGCCTTGGCCATACTTCTCTTGGTTTGTTCTCTCTGTCCTCTGTGCCTTGCTTACTTCTATTTTGTTTTTTGTGTGTTTATTATTAAATCTCTCACTTTTTTTTGTTCTTATCTTGTCCAAACAGTTCTTTCTTTATCTCTTTCTCACGTTCTCCTTGTCTCTTGTTATTTTGTTATTTTAGCTATACGCATACTCTCATTTTAGTTTTGTTCTCATTTTGGTGTTGATCTCACTGTCTCGTTCGTCTTTTGCTGGCTTTGTTTGTGTTTCTTACTGTCTTATTCCCTCATATTCCATCTCTTTTTAGATTTCTCATTTCTTACCTGATTTGATTTCCTCATGTGCTCATCAGTTTCTTGCTTCCTCTTTACAGTTCAGTTTTCTTCTGCGATCCTTTAATGTCACTATCTAGTCCTCCTCGTCTCACTGTCCCTTACTCCCAACCTTTAACAAATGATCTCTCATTTTCCAGGCGTTTCTTGGGCCTGAGAATCCAGAGGAGCCCTACTTGGATGGCATCAATTACAATTGTGTGGCTCCCGGTAAACGCTTTCGACCCATGGATAACTTATCTGGAGGGGAGAAGACCGTAGCTGCGCTAGCGCTGCTCTTCGCTATCCATAGGTAAGATGTCGCCAGTGCAGAACAGCAGCAATCCACGCTGCCTTCCAGGCAGTAGCACCCAGTGCACTGCTTGGCTGTGCACACCCACAGCACGCTCTTTGCTGTGGCGCCCCCGTTCACTGTTTGGTTGTGCCCCCCCCCCCCCCTCCCCGCTATTTGGCTGCAGCACCCCCCCTTACACTCTTCGACTGTGGCTGTGACACACTTTTGCTGTGGTGCCCGCCTGCACATTCTTTGGCTGCACCTGCTCCCCCTCTCCTGCCCCCACACATACTCTTTCGCTACATAGCACTCGGTTTGACTCTGGCGCCCCTGATCCCTCACGCGCTGTGTGGTTGCGGGGCCCCCGTCTGTTTGGCTGCAGGGCTCCCCCTTACAATCTTCGACTGTGGCAGCTGCACACTCTTGCTGTGGTGTCCGCCCACACATTCTTTGGCGGTACCTGCTCCATCGCATCAGCCCCCACACGTGATCTTTGGCTCCAGCATTCCCTTCCCATGCACGTTTTTGTTAAGGCAGCCTTAAAGGAAATCTAGGGGAGACCAAAGGCTCATCTTATTTAAAAAGGGTGGGGGGGAGACGTAAGGGGGAGCTCTTTTTGGCTAGTGTTCATATGCTTTTCTTTCCTTCCAGCTATAAACCATCCCCTTTCTTCGTATTGGACGAGATTGATGCCGCCCTTGATAACACCAACATAGGAAAGGTGAGCACAAGGGGTGGACCGCTGGCCTTGGAGGCTTTCAGGGGACCAGGGGTGCGGGTGCTGAACTAGAGTCGAACCCTGTCTATATTGGGCCCATCATCAGGAGCTAGAAGTGTTGGCGCTTGACTGGAAGTGTGGCTGTGCCATTTGGCTTTCTTCATGATGGTGGTGGTGGTGGTGGTGGTGATGACGATGATGGTCCAGTTCTCTAGGTTACTGTTGGAGGGGGAACTAGGACTGCTAATTGATGACACGTTCTTGTTCCTTCCTTGGATTACTCTTGCCAGTGGAGTCACAGGGCTGATTTTGTGAACCCTGTGTTTTTTTTTTCTTTCTGTAAGTTGCTCCATGCCCACAAGTCCTGAAATTGTGGTATCACTATCAAATTGTGGCTGCAGCAATTCTTTCTTTAAGAATTATTTCTTTTGAGAGTTGTTTCTTGTGACCTACGACTCTGTGGTGACTCCGCTGTCTGACACATGCTATAAAAAAACAAGCTGCTGGGAGAGGGAATGGGAATGGGAGGAGGATGGCCAGGAAGGACGCATCAGGCAATCTGTCTGAAAGCTGCAGGCAGAGAGCTCTGTGACTGCACCGAGCTCTTCACAAAACTAGTGGCCACCTTCAGAAAACATATAGAAACAAAGCCCTCCAATTTGCATAAGCTTCACAAAAACCGAGGCAAGCTTCCCAAAATGTATTGAAACAAAGCCGTACAAAACATCGTGCACACGGGTCACGAATCACAAACAAGCTCTTGGCATTGCTGTGGGGAGGGGGGGGGGGGGGGTAAGAGAAATGCACGGCCTGGCGGCCGTGAAAGTGAAGTGAATAATTAGGGAAGGAGAGTGCACGCTGGGGGAAGCTTCAGATGCAAGTGGGAGGGAGGCTGGGAGGGAGGCTGATTGCTTTGATGTGGACGCACAAATGGTGCCTGTGGGGGAAAAGCGCGTGCTTGTTCTCTACACTGCAGTCACTGGTTCACAGCACAGGGGTCTGATGTAGACTAAGCAGTGTCTACAGTTTGTGAAACATTCGTCAATTGTGATTAAGGCAGCATCAGTTTGCAACACTTTTTTAAAAGCATTTGAAGTCATCACTTTATTCAGTTCGAAAACGAGTAATCGGTGGACCAGATGAAAGTCATGTATGGGGCTGCACAAAACCTCACCGAACATCCCTGACAAAATGGTCAATTAAGCTGGGCAAGTAAACACATTTTAAAGGAGAATATAAGTGTACCTGGTAACATCTTGGAGAGTGCAGGCCGGGGGGGGTGCGGGGGTAAGCCTGTGGGAGGGAAGCCTGTGGGAGGCTGATGCCTTTGATGTGAGACCAGGGGGGAGTAGAAATGCGAGTCACGGCCTGCGGCCGTGAAAAGTGAAGTGAATAATTAGGGTAGGAGAACTGGCAGAGGCCGGCCGAGGGCATGCTGGGGAAGCCTGTGGGAGGGAGGCTGATGCCTTTCATGTGGGGAAATGCGCGTGCTTGTGGCACGTGATGCACGTGAACTGTTGGAAATCCGCTTTTTGAGAGCCTTTTGAGAGCCTTGGGTTTAAGTCTTGGTTTAGCGGTGGTTTAGCGGCATTAGACTCGCATATTCATTCCTGCGGAATGGAATAGGCAAGACCTTATGAACTATTTGTTATAACAACTGACAACCTGAGGACCAGTATTCTGAAATCAATCTGGTCTTCGTGGAGAGTGAACAGTCCAGACAGGTCAGGGATCAGATCATTGCTGTGTCCTCTCCAGACCAGGACCAACCATTGCTGGAGCGGCCCTGAGCCAGTCCCAGGTCTTTCTCATAGTTGTTCCCATGCAGGTCAGGACTGTCCCTTGCTGGGGCCTGGTCTGCTGCAAACCAGGACCAGGCCTCGTTGCTGGCAGTTTCTGCACCGGACCAGGACCAGGCCTCATTGGACATTGTTTCTGTTCGAGACCAGATCCAGGCCTTGTCTGACATTGTTTCTGCTCTTGACCAGTCCAGGCCTTGGTGGTTGTTCTTGCTCCAGACCAGGACCAGGCCTGCTGTTGGCTGTTTATGATGCAGGCCAGAGATGAAATATCAGAGGGCATGACGCTTCCGAACTGCGTTCCAGGACTGCCGGTGTAGTGAGCCAACAGTATCCTTGATCCCTGAGAGCTTGTGTTCCCTCACCCCCTTGTAATATACTTGAAGGCCTACTTGGATGTAGTCTTGATCTGACATCCCCCAAAACTGTCCCTCGGTGTTTGCTGTTATTCAGAGAGCCACCTTTAAAGTGCTGGTTGTCACCGACACTGTAACCTAGTTCTAAGTTCTTACTCCTCGAGCCTGAAGTCTACCAGAAGCCACTGTACGTTTTAGGTGCATCCACCACTCCGATATCAACTGTAGGCTGTTCATTTAAGTCTCCTGTAGTCTGGTACCCACAGCAGGCCAGACAGCACCTTTTATCAAGCACTCGTTCTCCACACTGGCTAACAACCAATTACGGTCATAACTGGTCTCTACCCTGTGACTGCCTAATTCACTAGAATCCACGACTAGTGTGGTTCCCATTGCCTTGTTAACTGCACACAAACATTTGTGTAAACTTGCCTTTATCACTCTGCAAATGTTTTTGGGACTTTATTTTGGGCCCCTGCTCCATTTGGCTTTTGGTTTGTTTGCTGCTCTACCCCATTGTGAGTTTCTGGTTTGTGCAGGGCTTCTGCTCCAGTGTGCTTTTGGGTTTGTGTGAATTTTAGTCTAGCTACTTCTCCACGTTATTTTTTTAACATTTTTTTTACTTGCAGATATTTAAACTGTTTCACTGCAACCCAGCTACATGGGCTCCCACACACTGAGTTATCCCACCTCACACATCCTGGACTGCCAAAAGCAATAGGGAAGAAGGCAAATGTGTCCTACGGAATTTTACACATTGTTGAATGTTGTCTCGCACCTCTGTGTAATTTAGATTAGAGAAAATGCACTCTTTAGTAAACTCCAAAACCTGCAGAGGCCTGGCGGCACGCCTCAAGTGTGCCCGTGGGATAGCATTGGAGTAGAGGAGTGTGAAGGGAAGACTATTCGTTCCTGGGTGAGAGGAAGATCATGAAGTGTGGGTCTTGAGGTCCTCCCTAAAGCCCTGCAAGCAGGAAGTATGTTTTTCAATTTCTTCTTTAAAGTCATAGCGGTAACTGGACATTGAAGTTGTTGCATCATCTATCATGTCTCACTGCATCAGAGTTTCTATTTTCTACCACCTCCTGAAGTGAACTTGGACATCTTGCTCTCACTTCTTTGACAGTATCAAGCACCTAAAGGGAGTGCCCACCTATTGGTGTGCAGTAACATTGTGCCCCTGTGCAAAACTACCCTAACCACCTTAGATACTGCCCTGCTGACACTCCACACCAAAGGATCCCAATAATTTTCTTTAAAGTGACTTCTTAGCTGGAGATTGTGTGGTTGCACGTTGCTAGGTAATGACACGTCTTAGTCTCCTAATGTGAATTACTCTTTCCATGGGGTTTGGGAAATTGTTGGCTGCATCTTATGTAGAGGTGAAACCTTGGTTGCTCCCTGTGGGTTGATCTGAGGCAAAGGTAGACTGGCAGGCGTGGGCTATGTGGTGCTGGATCATGATGCCTGTAGCTCTCATTCTATCACTGTTGCGGGTGTTTAGGTGTTGGCTGCACGTTGCTGAAGGAGGACCCTTGTAGCTCTCATTCTATCACCGTTGCAGGTGTTTCGGTGTTGGCTGCACGCTGCGGAAGGAGGACCCTTGTAGCTCTCATTCTATCACAGTTGCGGGTGTTTGGGTGTTGGCTGCACGCTGCTGAAGGAGGACCCTTGTAGCTCTCATTCTATCACCGTTGCGGGTGTTTGGGTGTTGGCTGCACATTGCTGAAGGACGCTTGTAGCTCTCATTCTGTCACTGTTGCGGGTGTTTAGGTGTTGGCTGCACGCTGCTGAAGGAACACCCTTGTAGCTCTTATTCTATCACCGTTACGGGTATTTAGATGTTGGCTGCACGCTGCTGAAGAAGGACCCTTATAGCTCTCATTCTATCACCGTTGCAGGTGTTTAGGTGTTGGCTGCACGCTGCTGAAGGAAGACCCTTGTAGCTCTCATTCTATCACCGTTGCGGGTGTTCAGGTGTTTGCTGCACGTTGCTGAAGGAGGACCCTTGTAGCTCTCATTCTATCACTGTTACGGGTATTTAGATGTTGGCTGCACGCTGCTGAAGAAGGACCCTTATAGCTCTCATTCTATCACCGTTGCAGGTGTTCAGGTGTTTGCTGCACGTTGCTGAAGGAGGACCCTTGTAGCTCTTATTCTATCACCGTTGCGGGTGTTTAGATGTTTGCTGCACGCTGCTGAAGAAGGACCCTTATAGCTCTCATTCTATCACCGTTGCAGGTGTTCAGGTGTTTGCTGCACGTTGCTGAAGGAGGACCCTTGTAGCTCTCATTCTATCACTGTTACGGGTATTTAGATGTTGGCTGCACGCTGCTGAAGAAGGACCCTTATAGCTCTCATTCTATCACCGTTGCGGGTGTTTAGGTGTTGGCTGCACGCTGCTAAAGAAGGACCCTTGTAGCTCTCATTCTATCACCGTTGCGGGTGTTTAGATGTTTGCTGCACGCTGCTGAAGAAGGACCCTTATAGCTCTCATTCTAGCACCGTTGCGGGTGTTTAGGTGTTGGCTGCATGCTGCTGAAGGAAGACCCTTGTAGCTCTCATTCTATCACCGTTACGGGTATTTAGATGTTGGCTGCACGCTGCTGAAGAAGGACCCTTATAGCTCTCATTCTATCACCGTTGCGGGTGTTTAGGTGTTGGCTGCACGCAGCTGAAGAAGGACCCTTATAGCTCTTATTCTATCACCGTTGCGGGTGTTTAGATGTTTGCTGCACGCTGCTGAAGAAGGACCCTTATAGCTCTCATTCTATCACCGTTGCGGGTGTTTAGGTGTTGGCTGCACGCTGCTGAAGAAGGACCCTTGTAGCTCTCATTCTATCACTGTTGCGGGTGTTTAGATGTTTGCTGCACGCTGCTGAAGAAGGACCCTTATAGCTCTCATTCTATCACCGTTGCAAGTGTTCCGGTGTTTGCTGCACGTTGCTGAAGGAGGACCCTTGTAGCTCTCATTCTATCACCGTTGCGGGTGTTTAGATGTTTGCTGCATGCTGCTGAAGAAGGACCCTTATAGCTCTCATTCTAGCACCGTTGCGGGTGTTTAGGTGTTGGCTGCACGCTGCTGAAGGAGGACCCTTGTAGCTCTCATTCTATCACCGCTGCGGGTGTTTAGATGTTTGCTGCACGCTGCTGAAGAAGGACCCTTATAGCTCTCATTCTAGCACCGTTGCGGGTGTTTAGGTGTTGGCTGCACGCTGCTGAAGGAAGACCCTTGTAGCTCTCATTCTATCACCGTTGCGGGTGTTTAGGTGTTGGCTGCACGCTGCTGAAGGTGGACGCTTGTAGCTCTCATTTGTGTCATTTCTTATGTGCGATCCTTTCAAGCCTCTTCACAGCTGTCCTCTCAGGCACCTCACTCTGAAGACTGCCTTTCTTGTTGCCATCACCTCTGCTCGCAGGATGAGTGAGCTTCAGGCTGTTTCTTCTAAGCCCCCTTTCTTCTCTCTGTGCATCCAGACAAAATGGTGCTTAGGGCAAGACCATTGCACCTTCCTCAAATAGTTACACCTTGATACGTATTACAAACTATTACTCTGCCCACCTTTTTCCCACCTCCACACTCTTCCAAGGAGGAGGAGAGACTCACCGTCCGGATCCAAAACGTCTTTGTCTCAACCGCACTAAATATTTCTGGGTGGACGATCAACTCTTCGTTAGCTATGTGGGTGCCAAGAAAGGCAGGGCTGTCCAAAAGCGTACCATCTCCCAATGGCTGTCCTTTTTATAAAGCTTTGTTACGCTTTAGGTAAAAAGTAGCCTTCAGTGGGGCTGTGTGCTCATTCCAGTAGAGCTACGGCAGCTACTACTGCATTGTCACGCGGAGTCCCACTCATTTGCATCTGCCAGGCGTCAACGTGGGCATCTGGGCACAGAGTAAATGAAGTCCTAGTAAAAGTTACTTATCTTCGGTAAGAATGTATTTGTAAGAGACATAGGTTGGTTATAGATTCCTCACAGCCCCACCCATCCTCCCCACTCTGTGAACTGATTTCTAGGGATAGGATAGGGACTCTTACAGGGCCTAGTTTTGCAGCGTGAATCTTTCTGGATTCACTATGCTGTGCATTATTCCGCGGTCTTGTGGTTGGGTCCGGATTCGTAGTCTTTTCTTTGTTTTTTTTTTTTTCTTAGCCCAGGTGGGCGTCGGCGTCACACCCCCTTGGGTGTATTTCCGGTGACGTCGGCATGCTTCCTGCGGAAGCTCCCACTCTTGGGCGCCATCTTCAGATTCTTTTTTTCCGCGGTCGGGTCTGGATCGTTCCCGTTTGGGCTCCAGACATTTTTGGAGAAAGAAGAAGGAAAATACAGAAAAGACGAGGAGAAGTCACCTGAAGACTCCAGGGGACTTCACCGACGAAAAACAAGCAAGGATAAGGCGTTTTCCATCGAGATCTTCGACGACCGTCGACGAACACGCGACCAGAGAGGCCCTGGACGCTAGAGGATGGACAACACGCCGTTCAAGTTCTGCCGTAACTGCCACCACAAGTACGCGCAGAAGGACCAGCACCCGGTATGCAACCTTTGCCTACCGGTGGACCACGAGAGCGGAGACTGCAACGCCTGTTCCGCCTTCACCCCGAAGACCCTTCGTGTGAGAGAGAGGCAGAGGGTAGCACACGCCGCCCTGCAGGGGAAGGCCCCGACTCCGTCACTCTACGAGCTGGGGATGTCCTCCGAGGAAGAAGACAACGCTGCCGCCGAAGACGACAGCTACACGGTCGTAGAGACCGATTACACGAAGACTTCTGACAAGGTAGGAGACTCTCCGGCCCCCAAGAACCCGAGAGACTCTGAGTCTAGAAAAATCGAGGGCAAGACCCCGAAAGCGCCGACGCCAAAAAAGGCGGCGTCCGCGACTACTCCCAGGCCCAGCGGATCCTCCGAGAAGGAGTCCCCGGCGCCGAGAGCTGCTGATCAGCAGAAAACGTCGAAAATCGTCCCCGAAAAGGATCGATCGACGAGGGAGAAAGACCCGAAACTGACGACGACGACCAGAGACCCGAAATCCGGTTCGACGTCGAAAACTTCGACTCCGAGAGGCACGGCGACGAGCCATCCGTCGAAGAGAGCGGCCGACCCATCCGACGCGGAACACGCGGCCGAGATGGAAAAGAAAAGAAGGCGCCTCGAGGCAGAAATGGAGAACATCATGCAGCGGAAGAAAGATTTCGACGCAAAGATGAAAGCCTTCACGATCCCTCACAAGACCAAGCCACCAGTGATGGAGGTGGTCGAGGAGGAAGAAGAGATCGCCGAAGTCACCGAGCAAGACCAGGACGTCGAGGTGCTCGACGACCAGGAGGAGTACGAGAATCCCTACGAAGGTTACAGCTATGGGGAGGAAGATGAGGGCAGGACAGACACTGAGTCGGCACCCTCTGACCTTCAGGAGGTAGATTACATCGATGTCGACACCGACAGCCCGGAGGAGGTGGTCGACACCTACCCCTCGAGGCCCTCGCCGCCGGACGACATCGGGGCCTACAACTCGGTGATACAATCTGCCGCAGCAGCTTTCAAGCTCAAGCTCGACGAAGAGAAGCAGAAAGCAGACTTCCTTCTGGAAACATTACTCCCAACACAAACGAGGAGCCAGTTCCTTCCAATGCTCGAGAGCGTCTTGGCTCAGGGGAAGGAAGCTTTCAGGGAGCCCGCAACATGCAAGGCAGTAACTCCCAGAACTGAGAAGAAGTACAAGCATGCCACAAAGGACCCGGCCTACATTCAGGGCACGGTCTCCGCAGACTCCATTATCACGGCCACAGCAAGGAGGAGGGCTAACGTACCCACTACCTCGGGCCCACCACCGGATAAGGAGAGCAAAAGGATGGATCTGGTGGGCAGAAGGATCGAACGGAATGCCGCGACCCACTGGCGCATGGCTAATTCCAACGCCCTGATAAACAGGCACATGTACCAAATCATGGAGGGACTGGGGCAGTTGGTGAAGGACTTGCCCCAGGATGCCAGACAAAAAGCCGAAAAGCTGATTGAAGAGGGGAAGAATGCGGCAAATTCTTGCCTTAAGACGGCCCTGGATGGGGCAGACACCGCCAGCAGGCTCATGATGATGGGCGTCACGGAAAGGAGGCACGCCTGGCTCAGGATATCCGGTTTCAAACCGGAGGTGCAACACAGCATCCTGAACACACCGTTCAACGGCAGCACGCTTTTCGGACCAACAGTTGATGAACAACTCAGCCAACTGAAGAAAGATAACGAAACAGCAAGATCCATGGGGGCATTGCAGTTCAGAGGGAACAAGAGGGGCACCCCGTCACGGAGGCCCGGCGGGAGAGGCGGAAACCAGCCAGGTACATCACACCAGGCTTTCCAGCAAACGCACCAGGCAGACTCGCAGACTCACCAGGGTCATCAGAAGCAGCCCTGGCAGTACCAACAAAGAGGCCAGTCCTTTCGAGGGAGAAATGGACGGGGGCAAAATAGAAGAGGGGGCCAGCAGCCCACCTCCAAGTGACTTCAAAAAACTCCGTGTGCCCGCCCGCAAAAAAGAACCCAGGGGGCAGCACGTACAGATGGGTCAAGACAAACTAGACACCTACGACCACAGGACACCAGTGGGAGGAAGATTAAGATACCACCTCCAGGAGTGGAGAGAAATCACATCAGACAAATGGATCCTCAACATTATCCAATTCGGATACTGCATAGAGTTGGAGGGGAGGCCAACAAGCAAAAAACCAAAAAGGAAACCACTAGCAGGCAAACAGCTACAGTGCCTTCAGGAAGAAGCAAAAGAACTCCTGCAGAAGCAGGCCATAGAACGGGTACCCTTCAAGGAAAGAAACACAGGAGTATACTCAACGTACTTCCTGGTACCAAAAGTAGACGAGACAATGAGACCCATTCTCGATTTAAGATTCATGAACAAATTCATAAGAACGCAGAAATTCAAAATGACCTCCCTGCAAGAGGTGCTCCCACAATTGCAGATCGGGGACTTCATGGTCACTATAGACCTCAAAGACGCATACCTGCACATCCCAATGAACAGAAAGCACAAACACATGCTCAGGTTCACCGTCGGAGAAAGCCACTACCAGTTCACGACACTGGCCTTCGGTCTAAAATCGGCACCAAGAGTGTTCACAAAGTGCCTCGCAGCAGTCGCAGCGCACCTAAGAAGGCAAGGGATACACGTATACCCTTACCTGGACGACTGGCTGGTGAAAGCAAACTCATATCAGAAATGCAAGCTGCACGCACATACAGTGACCAGCACGCTCATAAACCTGGGGTTCTCCATCCATTGGAAGAAATCATCAATGGAGCCAGAACAAGTGAAGATCTTCCTGGGAGCACAGATCAACACCTTACAGGGCAAGGTGTTCCCCAGCGAGAAGAGGGCGAGGGCGCTGGTGAAGGAAACTCGCCTCTACCGGAAGGGACAAGCTCGGACAGTGAGGACTGCGAGCAAGATCATGGGGATGATGGCATCATGCATCCACCTGGTACCGAATGTACGACTCCACATGAGACCCATTCAAGAATGGCTACAGGAGCAATGGTCACAAGCTACAGGCAGTTGGGAGGATCTAGTGGTTGTAACGCACGAAGTGCAGAAGGAGATGACATGGTGGACCATGGAGAACATAGCAAGGGGAAAGCCTCTAACGCCCCCAACGCCAACAGTGACCATCACCACAGACGCATCCCTGAAGGGATGGGGCGCTCACATGGAGGAGCTCAAGGTGAGAGGACTGTGGACACCGACGGATGCCACAAAACACATCAATTACTTAGAGTTGAAGACAATCTTCCTTGCACTGAAAGCCTTCCAGACAAGACTGTACAATCACAAGGTGTTGATACAAACAGACAATACCACTGCGATGTTCTACATCAACAAGCAGGGGGGCACCCAGTCAGCCCCGCTTTCAACGCTAGCACAGGAGATATGGAGGTGGGCAATCCCTCTCAAGATAGACCTGCTGGCCATACACCTGCCAGGGAAGGACAACATACAAGCAGATTGGCTCAGCAGGCAGACTTCAGCATCCCACGAGTGGGAGCTCAATGCTCAGGAGACAAGGCACCTATTCGACAGATGGGGAACTCCATCGGTGGACCTGTTTGCCACACGCCAGAATGCAAAATGCCGAAACTTCGCATCCAGGCAGCCCGAGGAGGGGTCACTGGGGAATGCCCTATGGATAGATTGGTCAGGGACATTTGCCTACGCCTTTCCCCCGATACCACTGATGCACAGAGTACTGAGCAAGTGCAGAGCGAGCAACATGACACTGATACTGGTCGCACCACAGTGGGCGAGGCAGACATGGTACTCGCAGATCATGGAGATGACACAGTGTGCACCCCACAGATTCAGCAGGAGGAAAGACTTACTCTCCATGCAGAACGGAGAGGTGCTGCACCCAGAGCCAGAGAGCATGAGCCTAGTAGCGTGGCTCCTGAGGACATAGAGTTCGCACATTTAAGGTTGCCAGAAAGTACACTGAAGGTCCTGCGGGAGGCAAGAAGGCCTAGCACTCGGAAGTGCTATGGGGCGAAATGGAAGAGGTTCACAATATGGTGTAGACAAGAAAGGCTTCACAATAAAATGAAGAGGGACTCCACAGTGCTAAAGTACCTGACGCACTTGCTAGAGAAGAACCTTAGCTCATCCTCCTTGAGGGTTCACTTAGCAGCAATAGTCGCCTACACAAGGGGTGAAACGTGCAGGAGTTTCTTCACATCACAGGTGGTGAAGAGATTCCTAGAAGGGGCGAAAAGGATCGCACCGCCCAAGCGGGTGCCGCCACCGGCATGGAACTTGAACATAGTCCTAACGGAACTCATGAAAGAGCCCTTTGAACCGCTCCACAAGGCGTCCTTAAAGATGCTAACTATGAAAACAGCTTTCCTGGTTGCAATAACGTCCCTACGCAGAGTAAGCGAGCTTCAGGCTCTGACGCTACAAGAACCCTACATACAAATACATAATGACAGGGTTGTGATGAGGACTGACCCAAACTTCATGCCGAAGGTGGTATCTAAATTTCACATGAACCAGTCTATACAGATACCGAGTTTTTTCCAAAAACCAACAACTGCGGCAGAGCGAGCTCTGCACACCCTGGACGCCAGAAGGGCAGTCATGCACTACATCGAAAGGACGAAGGGACACAGGAAGACAAAACAGTTCTTTGTGTCATTCGCCAACAGTTACATGGGAAAAGCAGTAACCAAAAAGACCATTGCACGATGGATCGCACAGACAATCCAACTCTGCCACAAGCGGGCAGGACAAGAGCTAGCAGAGGGGACACGTGCCCACTCCACTAGGAAAAAGGGCGCTACAATAGCCTTCCTGGCTAACACACCCATACAAGACATATGCCTGGCGGCAACATGGGCTTCGGTGCACACGTTCACGAAGCACTACTGTGTGGACATACAGATGAACAAGGAAGCTCAAGTTGGACAGAAGGTGCTACAGCACATATTCAATACCCAACGCTCATCTTCCACCCAACCGCCACAGAAATGAGAAACCGCTACAAAATCTATGCACAGCATAGTGAATCCAGAAAGATTCACGCTGCAAAACGAATAGTTTTCTTACCTGTCGGTGTAGTTTTGCAGCTTGAAGATCTTTCTGGATTCACTAGCGAACCCACCCACCTCCGCCAGAAAGATGAGGCTGGAGAGAGAAGAGGTGGTTAACATAAGAAAGGATATTTAAGAAGTACAGAGCGGTAAAATACCAACTAATTAGAACATTGCCATTACTTCGGAAACGAAAGAAACACGGAAAAAAAGAACCCGAAGATGGCGCCCAAGAGTGGGAGCTTCCGCAGGAAGCATGCCGACGTCACCGGAAATACACCCAAGGGGGTGTGACGCCGACGCCCACCTGGGCTAAGAAAAAAAAAAAAACAAAGAAAAGACTACGAATCCGGACCCAACCACAAGACCGCGGAATAATGCACAGCATAGTGAATCCAGAAAGATCTTCAAGCTGCAAAACTACACCGACAGGTAAGAAAACTATTCGTTCTGGCCCACCAGTGGTCAGTGTCTTTCATGGCTCTGACCTTCTGGCGTGGAAAGTCGTGACAGAACTGACAGTGCGCTGGGGCGCCGTCTAAGTAGGCATCGCAACTTCATCCCAGCGACGGGCACGGAGTCGACCAACGCCACCTACTGATGCACAGGGTACTGCTAAGAAAAAAAGTCTCCGGATCCAGTTTGACACCTGGGGGTAATTCTAAGGTAAGGAATCTATACCCTATGTCTGACAGATACATCGTTACCAAAGGTAAGTAACTTTTACTACAACTTTACTCTCAAAACACAAAATAAATTTAGATACATTCCAATAAAATGGGTAAAAAATAAATATAGATAAATATAGATGGAAATGTTAAAAAAAAAAAAAAAAAAAAACTGGAACCCTATGTATAATGCACCTCTTTTCCTCACTGAGATGCTCTCCGAACAGCAACTTTCCCTGTCCCGCAAAACACATGTCATCTGTTGAGGGCAGAATAACCGATTTCCTCTCATGCTGGGTGGAAGACACATCTGACAAGTTGGTTTTAGATGTCGACCAGCACTGCTCCCGGCTCTAACTCCACACAACCCCACCCTATACATATGCCCGCAGCAACAAACACCTCTCGCTCCTTCAGAAAGAGCATGGCCCCTTAAATAAGGGTGCCCCTCCAACACCAGGGGAGCACTATCTTCCCTCTGCTTTCTTATACCCAAAAAGGGCATCTCTCTCATGACGATCCTTGCCCTCAGGCCCTTCAACTGCTGCACGCTATCAGAACATGTTTACACGAACGCTCTGTAGGATGTGATCCCCCTCCTCAATCAGGTTAGCTTCGTGATGGTGGTCATCCTCAAGGACTCGTACTTTCACATGCTAATCCAGTCTGCTCATTGGCGTTACCTTCGCTTTGTGGCAAGTAGACAACACTTTCAGTTCAAGTTCTCCTTTTCGGGGTCACCACTGCTCCAAGGGTGTTTAAAAAGTGCCTTGACGTGGTGGCTGTACATTGGCAAAGAGAGGACATTCAAGTGTTTCCCTTCCGTGACTATCGGCTGATCATGGATAGCAGCAGGCTGCAGTGTAGTGATCTTTACATGGGTTTACAGGAGACCAGTAGGCTGGACTCGCCCCTGATACTGCAGTGGGTCCTCCCCCTGAATCGTCCATGGAAGAGGATGCTTCCGCTGCTGTGGTCATGAGAGGTGCAGCTGAGGTGCCTGATTTACAGGAGACCAGTAGGTTGGACGCGCCCCTGATACTACAGTGGGTCCTCCCCCTGAATCGTCCATGGAAGAGGATGCTTCCGCTGCTATGGTCGTAAGATGTGCAGCTGAGGTGCTGGATTTACAGCTACCATCTACGGAAGTTCATACTAACGTTCTAAGCAATGTTTTATAACTTAGGCAGGCTTCCGCCGAGCCGTTATTGCTGTTCAGTAAGACTCGGACCGACACAATAACTGACACTGGACCTAAGCCTTATTCTTGCCCACCAATGAACAAGCAAGCACCCAGGCACCCTGACTTCATGACTCAACACCCTTTGCCAGAAGGTCCGTGGGCCCAAGCTTGGACTATGAGGGTTAGCCACAACCCATTCCCTTCCAGACAACCTCCACCCCCCCCCCCCCCCCCCCCCCACCTTTTAGACAGGGAGTCTAAGAGAGTTGAGATATTCAGGAAGCAAATGTTTTCATCAGCCAGCCCAGTCCTCTGGTCGGTCGGTCAGTCAGTCAGTCAGTCAGTCAGTCAGTGCAGCTGTTTGCTTGGAAGCTATTCCCCTGCTTCATGGAATATGGTTTGCAAGATCTTGCCAGCAGCCGAAGGGGATTTTCAGACCAACCTGGCTCAAACCATCCAGGATGATCAGGATGCAGCCAAATATGTAATCCGGTCTGGACTGGACTCTATTGATTGCTTGGGCAGAGCAGTCTTGCATAGATGACCTCCACGGGTTTCTTTGGTGATGTGCAGGTTTCACTTAAGAGTATACGTTTTGACAGATCTTGCCTGTTTGAGTCGTCCACACTAGAACACTTCAAAGAAAACGGTCAGGGCACGTTTCTCGGGCTTCTTTACTTTTTCAGGCCTCGCCATCTCTGTTTAATTCAGACTGTGATCAGATTTTTAAAAGGTTTGACACACATATTCTCCCCCACCAAAAAAACCCTTTCTGATGTCGCAGTGGGATCTTAATTTGGTCCTCACATTCCATATATACAATACCTTTGAACCGATGCACATCTGCTCTCTGCGTTTCCTACCTCTGTAGACTGTGCGGTAACCTCAGCTCGTTGCATGAGTGAGCTTCAGGCTCTCGGTGCTCCGGCCTGCAGCTCCTTTTTTCCAGACAAACTGGTTTGAGGACCAAAGCAGCCTTTTTGCCTCGGTTGTGACTTCTTGTCAGGTAGAACAATCCATTACTTTTCCAAAGTTCTTTGCTCCATCTCATTAGGAGGATTAGGAGAGACTAACGGCTGGACCCCGTTTTTATAACTGTGAGAAAGGGCCTCTTTTCACTACGTAGCTCCCCACATTTTGCCTGTTTTTGTTTTCAATGTAGTGCACAGGATCCCTGCCTACCCGGTTCCCTGTGCCAGTGCTCCTTCCCTAAAGCAAACCCCCAATTGGTGCTTCTGCCTCCTGTAAGCCTCTAGTAAGTGGTACCCAGGGTACCAAGGGCCTGGAAGCTGAAGAGGGTCCCTTGGGACCCACCTCACTGGAACCATGCCACTGCCCTTTCAGCCTGCATGCCCCAGAGAGGGAGAAAACAACAAGGTCGACATGGCACCCTGTCTGGGTGCCATGATGGCTACCACTGCCTGACACATAGGTAAGTTACCCCTCTAACGGGCGGCACAGCCCTAAGGCAGGGTGCACTATACTACAGCGGAGGGCATATCCGCATGAGCAAATATGCCCCTACAGTATTGGGCCCCATTATCTAATATTGTAAGTGCCAATGAAGCCATGAGAAGGTTCTTGGGCTGGCAATGAGATAACTCGAGTTCCACATCACCGTGAGGGCTTTACTGAATAGAGGAGTGTTTGGTACCAAACTACTCTTTTCAATGAAACTGCACTGATGCCTGTGTGGGATTTATTGTACCATGTACCCAGAAGGCACCTCAGAGGTGCCCCCTGAATCCCTACCAACTCTAGTATGGTCTCTGGCCGGCTGTAGGCAGCCATCCACCACCAGACACGTTTCTGGACCCCTGGGTATAGAGCCCCTGCTCTCGGGGACCAGAAACAATGCACAACGTGGGCAGAGGTGCCCTGTCTCCTCCCACAGGATGGGCCAGTGCTCGACGAGGGAAGCTTCAAAGGCCTGCCGTCTAGGTACTGCGACCCCCAGCCTCTGCTGCTAGCAGCCGGTGGCAGCCCCTGGTTTACACCCCCACTTTGGGCGGGAAAACCAGCTGAAAAATTCAAAAAGATAAGTGTGCTCACCCCTGCCAACCCCACCCCTAAGGTGGGCGAAGCGAGGTGAAGCACAACTATCAGTCCCGCCTTCTTGAAGATGGAGATGGGGGACCCCTCCAATCAGGGCTAGGTCTATGCCCCCTCCCACAGGAGGGTGTGATCGAGAGTGTAGTCACTCTGGGTAAGGTTCCTATTGGCCCTACCTGCTACTCCCCTAAAACGCATTCTAAATGTAGTATTTAGGTGTCTCCTCCAGGCCTGGCCCGCAGATCTGCGACTACTTAAGAAGAAAGAAGACACCCAGCAGCAGAAGCCAGAAGACAACTGCCTTGCACCCAGCACTACTGGTGTGTCTCTTGCTTCGACGAACCTGCGACTTGTCTTGCTATAGCGACCTCTGAAACCCCTGAGAGGACTGTTGTCTTCAACAAAGACTCCAATCTCCTGGGGACAGCGGACCTGTCCAGAAGAAACAAACTCTAAAGACTCCTGATTCAAGCTTAACCGCGTCCTTAGCCTACTCTGCTCCTGACGCCCAAGGCCCGAGTCTGAGTGGCTCACCTGTGCGGTGTAGTGTCCTCAGCAATCCTTACCTCATGTCCAGCATTGGCTGACCTCTCCTGCCTACCACAGTGGCGCAGTGAGAATCCAGAGGCTCCCCCTGAATGCGACTGGCTCCAGTAAGAAAACTCCGACGTCGAAGGCACCCCTGCACCCAAAGTCCCTGGGTCTTGGTGAGCTAAACCCCCTCCATCCTAACTTACCTCTGCTGTTGTTGGTCTTCCACCTGCAACCTCCGGCGCACGCCTTCAGCCTGTTTGGCCAAAAAAGAATCCCCATTGAAAAACATTGGGCCACGACTGCGTAATTGCCCCCGGCTGCCCCTGTGCCGCTGGTGGTGTATGTTTGGTGCCGCTTTGTGCCCCTCTCACCCTCTGTACTTAAGCCAACCCCCAAATCTTGGCCCCTGCAACTGATCTACTTGCAAGCAGTGTGTCTCCTTTGGAAATCATTGGGTCAAAGTTCGATTTTGACCTCTGCACCTGGCCGCCCCAGTGCTTCTGGTAGTTCAGTTTTGGTACTCACCTGACCCTTGGCCCGTGCTAGCTTTTTGCCCCGAAGACTGAGATTGTAATTCAAATACTTACCTGTGTAACCGCAATATTGTTTTCCCCCATATTATAACATTAGACTGTATGGAAAAAAAATCTGTGTCGATTTTTCAAAGTGGTAAGTTTTAAAAATTAACCGATACATGACTGATTACGAAGACATGGGTCTTAAAATAAAGTAAAGACAAAGTATAATTTTCTATAATTGTTCTGGATCTCCTTGAGTCGTGTCCATTTTTGCTCACTGTTGTGCAATAAATGTTTTGCACTCCTCTGTGTTAGGCCTAAGGCTGCTCGCCCACACTACCCCTGATCGAGCACTTTGGGTTTACATTGAGCCCTCTACACTTTTGGGGAACCCCAGGACTCTGTTACCACCTAGTGATAATCTCCTGTACAGAGCCAGACGAGCCTGCGCTTAGGTAGTGCATACACCAGAAAGACCATTACCGAGAGAAAGTCACTTTTTTTATTTAGCCTTAAATAAGCTATTATCTTTTCTTGTCTGCATTAAAAAAATCTATCCTTCAATTGCCTTTTTTTATACATATTTATTGAAAGCGTTGGAGGATCCTGCACAAAGGTGTTCTCGTGCTTATGAGTTTAAAGATATTTTCACTGATGCTGAACTAGAATCACAAGTAACTACTTCCTCTCTGTAGGTTGCGAACTACATCAAGGAGCAGTCTGCCATTAATTTCCAGGCCATTGTCATCTCGCTGAAGGAGGAGTTCTACACCAAGGCGGAAAGCTTAGTAGGAGTCTACCCTGAGGTGAGACGAGTGAGAAGTTAGAGCATGTGGAGGGTGCATTAGGGAGGGGTGCAGCGTTTGGGGAGGGGAGGTGGGCAGCGTTGAGGATGGGGAGGTGGGCAGCGTTGAGGGAGGGGAGGTGGGCAGCGTTGAAGAAGGGGAGGTGGGCAGCGTTGAGGGAGGGGAGGTGGCAGGGGAGGTGTGCAGCGTTGAGGGAGGGGAGGTGGCAGGGGAGGTGTGCAGCGTTGAGGGAGGGGAGGTGTGCAGCGTTGAGGGAGGGGAGGTGGGCAGCGTTGAGGGAGGGGAGGTGGGCAGCGTTGAGGGAGGGGAGGTGGGCAGCGTTGAGGGAGGTGAGGTGTGCAGCGTTGAGGGAGGGGAGGTGGCAGGGGAGGTGTGCAGCGTTGAGGGAGGGGAGGTGGCAGGGGAGGTGTGCAGCGTTGAGGGAGGGGAGGTGGGCAGCGTTGAGGGAGGGGAGGTGGGCAGCGTTGAGGGAGGGGAGGTGTGCAGCGTTGAGGGAGGGGAGGTGTGCAGCGTTGAGGGAGGGGAGGTGGCAGGGGAGGTGTGCAGCGTTGAGGGAGGGGAGGTGTGCAGCCTTGAGGGAGGGGAGGTGTGCAGCATTCTGATCCAAGGCCCAGGTGGACTGATCTGGGCAGCCTTAGAACAAGGAAAACGTGGAAGCAGAGAACGAAGCACAAGAAGCGGCTGTTAGACAGGGTGGGTGCCGAAGAGCAGAGTCGTTTGAACAGGACTGTTATACAGGGACGTTGGTCGAGGGGGCAGACTGGAGTTTGACGACACAGCTGGAGGAATGTGAATGGTGGGTGAAGCTTTACTGAGCATTGGGTCTCAGTGCAGGGACCAAGGAAACAGCATACTGAGCCCTACTGCCATACACAGATGTGAGCTGAGGGCACAGACTATGGGCTCGAGGGCACAGTTTACAGAGCCATGCAGTGGTGCTGTCATGTGAAGAGTGGCTGAGGGCTCAGTGCAGGGTGCAATGGCGCAGTGTATTGAGCCCTAATGAATACAGGGATTTAGGACGAGGGCGCCGACTATGGGTCTCAAGGGCTCAATGTACAGAGACTTACCAGAGTATGAACAGTGGGTGAAGTGTCACGAAGCCTGAGGGCTCAATGCATGGCGCAAGGGAACAGGATACCGAACACTATTTTACTTGCGTGTGAGCTGAGACTCTAGTGTACCGAGCTGGGAAGGTTCGGGGAGGGGTACGATACAGTCTTCTGAACCCTACTGTCGGTGAGTTATGTGAACTCAGGGTCCTGTTGTAACATGGGATTGCGTTACCACCCCTGGTTTAGGCAATTGGACCTCTCTCCAGTTTCCTGTTATATTCGTTATTAGTTGTGCGAAGCTTCTAATCGAGGCAGGAAAGTGCGCTGTTCACATTTAGGAAGCTAGCCCTGGGCAGGATTGTTTCTCTCGATGCTCTGGTGGCATCTGCCGCCTATGTGGAAAAGGTTGAGTCCACCGGTGCGTACGGCCTGCCGCCTGGAGTGGTAGCATTTTGTGGGTTAGAATTCATTATTGGATTCTTGATTTGGAATTGGATCAATAGCCCTAAAGCACGCTGGCCAGTACCGGTCTCGTTTGTGCACAGGTTGTGACCTCGCGGATCTCTGGACCTACTAGTGTGACTTGTATGAGTAGAAGAGACTGTTGGAGTATGAGCACCAGGGTCACCTTGAGGGGTTCGTAGGTTTTGTCGAGTGATTGAGCTGTAAAGATGAGGGTTGGCTTGGAGGGAACGAGAGGGAAGCAGAGGACAAACTATTCCTACAAGCAAAGGTGCTGTAGTTTGCAGGGATTAGGGGTGTGGGGCGGGAATTGAAGACAGTCTTGCTACCACCATTCTGATTACACCCCCTGCCATATAATATGCAGCTCTGTCTTTGAAGTTCCTTGCACATATTGTACTAACCCCTTCTCTCATTCCTTCAGCCTGGAGACTGTGTCATTAGCAAGGTCCTGACCTTTGACCTCACGCCGTATCCTGATGCCAATCCGAATCCCAACGAACAGTAACAGCAGCGATGGCCTTCACCTCTTTGTCTTCTGTTGTGACTACTTCCCACACCTTTCCCTGGGCTTGTAGGTTGAGTAGCTCTGCACTTCGTGACCGGGGACTGGCTGACCTTTCTTCAGTAGAACCTGTAGGGTGAAGCTCTGCAGCCCTTCTTGAGACGAGTAGTGGCCGGAATCTCACATTGACGCGGGCTGGCGAGGTTCAGTCCTCACGGATACTGTGCCAGGAAGTCTTGGGTTGAAACCGCAATGCCTGGTGGACTGGCTCAGCACTTCTGTGTGGACATCGGAGATTGAACTCTAGCAGCGAGAGGCTTTTTCTTTTTTAATTTGACTGGTTTTAGGATTTTTTGAGCACTAGCATTCCAGCTCCTACGATGCAAAACAGAAATCATGGAACGGGATCAGTGGACAGGGATCATTAATGAGGAGGTTGCCATTGGTCCCCTATGAGCTTTAAACATGGCGGGTCTCGGGTTTCTCCTCAAGTTTTTAATATTGTTTACTTGTAGTAATGCTCAAGCTCTTTGCCTTGCTTTCATTGCTTGGTCTTTGTGGGCTTTCCGTCTGTTGTCTCCTTTTGTGTCAGAATCATGTTATTGGATCACTTTTTCCAGATCAGCAGAAAGTACGGCTTTTGGCGTTGGACAAGTTTCATAGCAGTCACTTTAGGGTCGCGTTGCAATTATTACTAGCTTTGCAGCTGCCTTCCCACCGGGTGTCAAAGTGGGGTGGGTTCCTACAGCTAAAGAGCGCAGACTCCACAATGGTGAAATCCGTCGCCAACGCATACACTTTTAACTGCATCACTCTGGGGTTGATGTTCCTTACAGCATTGGTACAAAATACTGCTTGTGTGTCTTTTTACATGTCTGTTTGTCTTTTGAGAAGGATTTTACTGCTAATAAAATGTGTCTTCTTATAACTTGTGGTCCTGCTATTCTTTATGAACTATGTGGGTGAAGGTAACTTTGAGAGCGCACGAATCTGAGTGGGATCTGCTCTGGCTATTAGTAGCAAACACACAGCAGACGAGGCTAAGATTTGGGAGAACACAAGTCAACAGGTGAAATGTGTACTGTAGTCACAGTACTCTCTGCATGAGCTTTGACTGGAGGTCTGTCTACCTCGCAGTTAAATTACATGGCGCCGGAGGTTCTCAGAAGACTGTCACATTGACATTGAGTCCAGAGGGACAAAGAAGCGTCTCACATTCGCCAAACTACCTTTTTCCGTTTTTAACATGAGGGCTGCGCTCAGAAGTGTGAACCTGACGAATAAAGCGAACTCAATTTAAAGGCCATTTCAAATAAAAGATGTAATGTTCATATAGATAAATTTAAAGGCAAACATAGAATTGTGGAGGCAGGAAGACAAAAAATTAATGCTTGGCTGAACAGGAAAGTGACGATTGAGGCTTTGGGAAACCATATTTGTAGCCTAATCCTTCATGAATAGTGTTGCAGCTTCAACAGTTGATGGTTCTCGTGTTTGTCATCATCTTGCCATCTAGAGTGTGAATCCTGGAATGTTTAAAATCATTTGGACTTTCATATAATTCACTATTGAAATACTGTATATCCTTGGTGTACTTTAAAATAACATTGAATGGCAGTACCTTGCCCTAAGACACTGAGTGACAAAACTGAAAGTTAGCACACACTTGGGGCGCCCTTTAACGAAATTCGAGAAATGGTTCATAACCAGGACCTCAGACAAACATCTATTGTCAAACATATACGCCTTTTTAATTACACCCACACAGCAAAGTAAGACACCAGCGCAACGCAGATGGGAGACCGAATGCGCGCAGGAATTTTCCCCAAAAAAATGGCAGAACATTGTACACAGAGCTAGAGCCTCCTCCTGTAGCACGGCAATCTGATGGAGACTACTAGCCGCAGATTCCCTAACGTAGAATTATCCCCCGGCGTGAGACTTGACCTGGAATTTTTTTGCCCAGCATCCTTGCGTGCCGGGGGACAGCATCACGCGACTCCGCCCTGACGTCCTCGCACGTGACGTCAGCGAGGTCACATAAGTCCCACCCCGGCGCACCCACGTCGGTTTTTTCCTTGTGCGACGTGGATCCGAATTGTGCTCCTGGCCTGTTTTGGTCCTTTCCCTTTCGCTTGATTGCATGTGTGTGGGAACAGTGTGCGAATGCCTTCGGGCTTTAAGACGTGCTCGTCTTGTGTGCGCCAGATGTCAGCGACGCATCCTCACCCCATCTGCATGTGGTGTTTGGGAGAACACCACGACTCCACTGATTGTGAGGCGTGACAGCAAATGAAACCGAAGTCCCGTCTGGAGCGCCGGATGAAACATTTCAGCCTGCATGTCCAGGTCAGCGTCATCACCACGTCCGGCCCCTGCGACGGGTTTCAGGAATCGCCACCTCTGTCTTCAACATCAGCCTTCCCCCAGGCCGCAAGAGCTCCGCTCACCTTTCGGTAAGTATCGCAGTTTGTCCCCGAGGGCTGGTTCCCAGCCTGTTGGGGGCGCAGGCTCCCCGCGGGTGGTGTGGCGCCGGGTGTCGTCCCACTATCCGCCGTTTCCCGGTGTGGGGGCGTCTAGAGCCCAGATGGAGACATATGCGGCAGCCTTGCAGGCCTCGCTGGCTTCTCCTCCTCACCCTCCTGGGACATCTGCGGATCCCTTGCTGTGTGCGGGGCCCTCCGCGGCGTCACCAGTGGCTCTGGCCCTGGCGCCGACTGGCTCGGATCCAGGTTTGGAGGATGTGGTGCCGTTGGGGTGTGGCCCTTCGGGGGTCCCTCCTTCGAACCACAGCACCTCTGCTTCACCGTAAACTCCTGCGGGAGTCCCTGTGGTGTCGCGGCGTCTCCACTGGCGTCTGACAACTATGTCCTGCTTCAGATTGCGGACTTTACGGCGCCAGGTCGACGTCGGGTCGTTGACTCGTCTGCGGACGCCTCCTCTTCTCCAGATGTCCGGCGCTTGCTGGTTTCATCCTCGCCGGAGACGGGCCGCCGCATCGTGGCTTTTTCCCCGACATCGTCTAAGGACGGCTCCTCGCTGTCACCAAGGCCGCGGTCTTCGCCGGAGGCGCCGCAGGTCCCCCACTCCTTGGTCCCTCTTCCTCCTTTCCAGACCTGGTCCTTCCTTCCTCTGGTTGGCTTGTGGGAAGGCCGCCTTAGCTTGCAGCCGTCACCTACTGAGGAGCTGCTTTCTCCTCCGCGGGGCCCTACAGAGGCGGGTGCTGTCTTTGCTCGTGCTGGTTCCACGGCTGTGGAAATATTGTGCATGGGTGATCCAGCTGCCCATTTCCCTGCGGATCATCTTCTGGAGGTCCTCCATTAGGGTTCTGGTGGTAGGGAGCTGCTGCTCCCCTTCGAGGGTTCGCTCCATTCTTCTCTTGTGGGGGCTTGGGGCTGCGTCGCCATGGCGGAACCGGTGCCCCAACACCTTCTACACCGCCACCATCCGGTGCCGCGTGATCCTGTGTCATTCCCTCCATCCTTCTACCAGGGGCCCTCTTTTGCAGAATGCCTTCCCCTCTCTGCCACCGCTGTTGTCTCCCCTGTCGTGGGAGGCCCGCTTGCTTGACTCCTGGGGGCGCAATATGTTCGCCTGCACCAGCCCAGCCAATATGTTCGCCTCTGATGGCCCTTAACACTCTGTGTTTTGGCTAGGGCCACTTCTTCCTTGTGTGACTCGGCGGAGTCCCTTATGCCTGCCGCTTCTCAGGAGGGTGCCTGTGTTGATCTGCGGCACCACGTGTTGGATGGCCGGGAGCTGGCGGCGTTTATTCTTCGCTCCACTCAGGACATCTCGGAGGTGCTTGGTCGTGCCATGGCTTCTTCGGTCGCACTTCGTCAACATGCCTGGCTTCGGGACAGTGTGTTCCCAGAGAACGTTCGAGAACGGCTGGTGGACCTTCCTTTTGATGGCGCTCTTTTGTTCCACGCCCCTGCGGACTCTGCCATTCAGAGGTTCTTGGCAGGGCTCCGGCCTCCTCCTCCTCCTCCTCCTCCATCTTCTCCCCCTCAGTGACCGGTGAGTTGATCTGGATTTTGAGAGGTGTTCTTCTGTTGTTGGGGCGGATTGCCCCTGTGTGTGTGTTTTGTGTGATTACTGTGCATTCAAGTCCTTTGGTTGGGACTGCGGTGCTCTTGGCTGCTGGTCCGGCCCTCCTTTTTGGATTGCGATTTGTTTTTTAATTAATTTTTTGGGGCTTTTCTTGAGCCGTGTTGGCCCTGATATTAGGCCTTCTGTTGTTCTTATTGGCTGCTTGGCAAGCTGTCTGCGGGTTCCTTTCTCTGCTGCGGAAAGTTTTTTCTAAGAGGGTTCCCATGTCTTGGGACGTAACTTACCCTTTGTGGGGTTCTGTTAGCTATTATATAGCTCTGTCTTGTGCTGGGGAGGTGTGGTCGCCTTCGCGCCTCTGCTCTGTGGCGTCGCGGTATGTCGCAGGTGCGTTCCTCTTGCTGGGGGTTTTGGAATAGCTCCAGCTGCGCTCCGGGCTGTCCCTCGGGCTGTCCTTCTCCGGGGTCGCTGCGTTAGTAGCCTGGCCTGGCCTGCTGTCTTGCGTCATGGTGTGGTAAATAAATTATTACCCTGGCAGAATTTCTAGGCATTAACAAAGTATCATGCATCAAGTGAGAAGCAGAGTCCGTGGTATCTGAGTTAAAATGGGCTTTATTCCAATAACTCGAGTCAAAGGGAGAATCAGTTCCATCACCACAGAGGTTCAGGAAGGGAACTTCTAACATTTAATAAAACATTATATTATATACTTTTCACTCCTTGTACATAGGAGCAGGCGCAAGACAGAAAATGAGATAAGAACATGTGGGTGTACATGAGGGTGTGTACTTTGATGAGTCATAGCGAGGTGATAGGTAGGTGTCATAGGTGGGTGGGTACTTAGAGGAGGAGTTGGCATGACCAGCTCGAACTGTGCCCTAATTGTGCAACTTTGAGCATGACGTGCAATTGACGTGTAACTGGGAGGAGGCTGACTTTCAACCTAGCAGAGAGATCTTTTATGTCAAGGCGACCAGCACATCTAGTACAACTGATATCTAGAGTCAGCAAGCAAAAGAAGCAAAGGTTGTTCGTCACTAAAAGACAGAGAGGGCATATTTATTCGTTCATTGCATGAGGGCTGTGAGCTCTTCTATGGATGCAAGCACCGTGATTTACTTAAATGGAGTCAGAATGGCTAGGCCCTATCTCCCTCGGATAACAGTTATACATAATACAGTCTTGGCAGGCCTCTTGCTGGGCTTCTCTCGGCTGAGCTAGAAGTATGCGAGGTCAGAGGGACGTAACTGCAGCTTCAGTGTGTCAGGAGTCATGAAACACCCTTATTTCAGAAAAGTGGCTCGGGCTGCGCCACAAAATGGGTTCATTACAATATTCATTTAAAAGTGCACAATGCAATGCAAATACATGGGCCTTATGCTAACTTAATGTTTGGGATACTTTGATGACTGGCATTTCTAATGCAGGACATGATTGCAGAGGCCTAGTGATTCAGGCCACTACGGGAAATATGCATGGGTGACATGCACATGACATGTAACATAGGGTATATGTAGAGGACATTTTTGGTCAGGCAAAATATCATTTTCCTCATTCCCTCCTTGTCCCCTACATAACCCTTTAGGATACATCTATATTCATGAGACCGTATAGTTCATCATACAGAATCATTTGTTCATCTTTAACTCTTTGTTTACGTGGATGGGGAACACAGGCAGTGGCACACAGGCCGCAAATCGCCGGACCACACTGCAGACAGAGACAGCAACCAAATACCATAAGTAGGGCCATTCCTAGGAAGGACATAACTTTCCATCCCCATGCAGATATTACACCCCAGAACCAACTGGACCAAGTCCATGTACCTGGATCTTGATGTATGGCATGAGCAATCTTGTGGAGCCTTGTTATTGCTTCGTACACAGATGGTGCATTATCTGGGATGAAAATGCAACAACTAGATCGGATGACTCTACAAGCTCCGCCCCTATCCGCCAAGATGACGTCTAGAACGAGGCGGTTTTGAAGAACGACAAGTCTAATAGCAGACTGTTCCTGGGTCAAGTTCGCCAGGGCAGATGCAGTTACATTTACAACTGTTTCAAGAGTCCTTGTTAACCTGCGTATCTGTTTACTGTTTTGGACGGGACATATGAGGAAAAATAATCCTCTGTTGAAATCTGTATATTGCTCCCAAGCTGTTTCAGTCTGATCGATACCTGCAGAATCTGTCTCTCTCTTTTGTCTAACATGTTCTAGTCGTGGATCTCTATGATAATTTGATGGGGCTAGAAAAACGGGTGGCAATAAGAATGCTATATAACAAGTCCCACCCCAGTCTAAGGGCAGATGTACATAGGCTGTCTGTGAGAAGTTGGCCTGATGTGCAGTGCTCACTATTCTAGTGATCACTATATATCAGTCCAAACAACCCTTATTGATGATTGGTTGTAAGTCAACCTTATAGACCAGCTATCCTAGTAGCATGGATACGAGCAGTCTAAGGCTAAGACTCTAGAGGGCGTGTTAAGCCAGCTGTTTTACCATCACATTACCCCTTGAACACCCAGTGAAAGGACACCACACAAGTTGTTATGAAAATAAACAGTGTATTTATTTATAACAAGACTACCCTGGCTCTTTATGAGACAGGGAGCTAAGCACACAACAAAACTCTTACGAAAATACTTTTAAGTTAGCACGTTACACAAATGCCCGAGGGGCACGAAAAACCAGATACGCTAAAAGTGGAATGCGAATTACTAGCAGGTAAGTAACAGTTCTAATAGGCTTTGGAATCGCTAGGACTGGACTAGGGAATCGTTAGATTACTACTAGGAGGCCCAGGGGACTCGGGTGCAGAGTGTGCACTCTCACGCGGGATGCGGGACAAAGTCTATGGAAGCTAGAATTCACAAAGTTAGTGTTCACGGGCGAACCCGACCTGGTAGGGAGAAAACGACAGTGGATCCTGACCCTTGGATAGTGAGGCTATGCTGGGACACCGGAGTGCCGAAGTTACCTAGCCCAGGGGCTGCAGCTGCATAGGTCTGAAAAGACGTCGGGGATCTCGTTGCCGGACCAGGAGCCTGGAAGGAAGAAGTTGCTGGCAGGCGACCAGTGAAGGAAAGTTCGATGGATCCAAGCCTGGATCAAGGAAGAAGAAAACCTGAAAGCAGAGGGGACCAAGTTCTTGAATCACTAGCCAGTGATTAAGTGGGCACCAGGATGGCACCGGGCGAAGTCACCGCAGTCAGGTGAGTGGGCACTGCTGGGCTCTGCAGTCTCTCGGACCAGGAGGCGTTGTCGGCGACCAGGATGGAGGTGCGAGCTGTCCCACGAAGGATGAAGTCGTTGGCGTCGAAGTTACCCAGGATTGGGCAACAAGCCTTGGCTAATTCAAGCCCACGCGGTGGACTCAAAATGGCGTCTTGAGTGGACCAGGAGGGTCCAGGGTGCTCCTCTTCTGGAAGGGAGCAAGGGCCAGTCTGGAGCAACCAGACCAGCAGCAGAAATGTCGTCGGGCGTCGTCAGGAAGGCCACAAGCCACCGGGCTAGTAGCCAAACAACGCGGTGAGCAGCGGAAAGCAGAAGGGCCCCACGCAGATCGTGGAGATGCTGGGGGGCTGCACTTCGGAGCTGGAGCTGCTCAGAGTCGGGGCTTCTCGGACCCCAAAGCACTCACCAGTAGATTACTCGGCGGGCTTGCTGGAAAGAAGTCGTGCAGTCTTGCAGATGGCCGGTCCCTTGAGGTCTCGTCGCACCCACGGTTCTCAGCTGGGCTGTAGAGGTGGGTAGAGGTCAGAGGGGCCAGGGAAGCCGGTTCTCGTCGAGCTGGGCAGTCGGATTCCGGAGGAAGGACTTACAGCAGACCGCAGTGTTCTTGGATGGTGCCTGCGGATGCAGGGTGACTACTCCTTAGTCACAAGGGAGAAATCTTAGGAAGAAGTCTTGAGTTCCTTTCGCAGAAAGTAGTTTCAGGATTCAAAGATGATCTGATTTGGAAGGGGGCCAGTCTCTACCTTTATCCTGTAAAAAGGGGCTGGCACGCGACTAAGTCCTGCCCTATGGGTGGGACTAGGAGGGGGGTGGTTACACCCACTTCCTTGGCGGGCTTTTCCCCAGCACAGGGTCTGGAGTGACCCTGGAACTGGTTCAAGCCGGCCTATGCACAGTGAGCACCGGGGTGCCACTTGCAGTCACCTTCCTCTAAAGCCCTGCCTACCTACAATACACAAAACCCTGTCTGGGACGGTGCTGGCACCGCCCCTGGCAGGAAACCCTTTGTCCTTATCTCCTGCTCTGGGAGGACTCCCAGCAGCAGGAGGGCAGACTTGTGTCTCGGTGGCAGCATCCATTTTGTGGATGCTAAGGCTCTGTCTGACTTTTAACCGGGTTATAGGTTACAGGCATGTCGTGTCCCTCTAGAAGGGTGGAATGCTAACCCCGTCGCCAGAATTGGCGAGGGGTTAGTATTCCAATTCGTATGACACCTTACTCGACATGTTTTGATAAAGCGATACCAGAGTTGGCACATAACCGCGAGGATTATAATGCACTTAAGAGTATATGGTATGCGATATCATGGAAACGGCTAAGGGATGGATCCCGAAAGCCGCAGACAGGCTCAGCTCATGCTAGAGCACCATCTCACACGATTCCAAGCACTCTGCCTTCAGGATTGTTAAGGCCTGCTATAGGAGTGACTGATAGGAGATCTGTGTGTCCATTTTTAGGGTTAGATATAGGTATACTATATCTAAAGCAAAGGGTGAGTACACCACCTTGCCCCAGCTGTCGTGCAGCCAGTTGTGTCAGTTTTAGTTAGTCAATCCAGGGGTGGCATAATACATGCTTCAGCCCCTGGGAGACTTCTGGGTGCACCTCAGCCCTGGGTACAGGGACTTGGAGAGGGCCCAGTGCCAATTCAGTACCTGAGTACAATTTGGATAGAGAGAACAGCTAGGCTGTGGGTCTGATTAGCAGGCCCACAGCCAGGGAAAGTCGTAAACCAGTGCAGCAAAAAGCAAAAATCTGGGTGATCATAGGATTGCAGACCCTACTCTCCTACATGACCCCCCCCCAAACTTTGGGACAATAAACTAACCTTGACCAGGTGAGTCTTCTTGCTCTAAGTGGAAATACCTGGAGAGCCCATCAGCATTGCTGTGATCAGTCCCAGGTCTATGCTCCACTGTAAAATCCATCCCCTGTAGGGAAATGGACCACCTAAGCAGTTTGGGGTTTTCACCCTTCATCTGATTTAGCCACAAGAGGGGCTTATGGTCTGTCTGAATGGTGAAGTGAGTGCCAAACAAGTAGGCCCTCAGCTTCTTCAGGGCCCAGACCACAGCAAAGGCCTCCCTCTCAATAGCTGACCAATTTTTCTCTCTGGGTGTCAACCTTCTACTAATGAAAGCAATAGGCTGATCATTACCATCAAAATTCAGTTGAGACAGAACAGCTCCCACACCCAACTCAGAAGCATCTGTTTGGACAATGAATGGCTTGGAGTAATCTGGACTCTTGAGGATAGGTGCTGTGCACATGGCCTGCTTTAGGTCATTGAATGCTTTCTGACAGCTTGCTGTCCACTGAACTTTCTTTGGCATCTTCTTGCTTGTCAGGTCATTAAGGGGGGTCACTATGGACCCATAATTTCTGACAAACTTCCTATAGTACCCAGTCAGGCCCAAGAAAGCTCGAACCTGAGTCTGGGTGATTGGAGGAGTCCAGTCCTTGATGGCCTGTATCTTACTCTCCAGTGGCTGAACCTGGCCTCCACCTACAAGGTGGCCCAGGTATACAACCTGTGACTGCCCTATCTGGCACTTTGTGGCCTTGATAGTGAGGCCTGCCTTTTGCAGGGCCTCCAACACTTTCCTCAGGTGGACCAGGTGATCCTCCCAGGTGGAGCTAAAGACAGCAATATCGTCCAGATATGCTGCACAGAAGTCATCCAGCCCAGTGAGGACTTGATTCACCAACCTTTGGAAGGTGGCAGGTGCATTTTTCAGTCCAAAGGGCATTACCACAAATTGATAATGCCCTCCAGGGGTAGAAAATGCTGTCTTGGGTTTGGCTTCCTCAGCTAACCTGATTTGCCAATACCCAGCTGTCAAATCAAATGTGCTTAAGAAGTTGGCAGAAGCCAATCTATCTATAAGCTCATCTGCTCTTGGTATTGGGTGGGCATCAGTCTTAGTGACTGCATTGAGGCCTCTGTAGTCTACGCAAAACCTCATCTCTCTCTTACCACCCTGGGTGTGAGGCTTTGGCACTAGAACTACTGGGCTAGCCCAAGGGCTATCTGAGGGCTCAATGACTCCCAGTTCCAACATCTTTTGCACTTCAGTTTTGATGCAGTCTCTAACATGATCAGGCTGTCTGTAGATTTTACTCTTGACAGGCAGACTGTCTCCAGTGTCAACATCATGGGTACACCAATCAGTTTGGCTGGGTGTCAGAGAGAACATATGTCGAAAGGATTGCAGAACTTGCCTGCAATCCTGTTGCTGATGTTCAGTGAGGCTGCCACAAAAGACAACACCATCAACTGACCCATCATCAGGATTCTGAGTGAGCAGGTCTGGGAGAGGGTCACTCTCTTCCTCCTGTCCCTCATCTGTGGCCATGAGCAAGCTCATGTCCTTCCTGTCAACATATGCCTTGAGCCTGTTAACATGGAGCACTCTGAGAGGGCTCCTGGGAGTTCCAAGGTCCACCAAGTAGGTAACCTCTCCCTTTTGCTCAATGATGGTGTGGGGCCCAGACCATTTGTCTTTCAGAGCTGCTGGGGCCACTGGCTCCAGCACCCACACCTTCTGTCCTGGCTGGTACACAGTCAGTACAGCCTTTTGGTCATGCCAAGCTTTTTGAAGTTCCTGGCTGGCCTCAAGGTTTTTAGATGCCTTTTCCATATACTCAGCCATCCTGGAGCGGAGACCAAGTACATAGTCCACTATGTTGGTTGCAGGCTTTTTGAGAGGTCTCTCCCATCCTTCCTTCACCAAACACAGGGGTCCTCTTACAGGATGCCCATACAGAAGCTCAAAAGGGCTGTAACCAACCCCCTTCTGTGGGACCTCTCTGTAAGCAAACAAGAGGCAGGGGATCAGGACATCCCATCTTCTCCTAAGAGTTTCAGGTAGTCCATGAATCATCCCTTTCAGGGTCCTGTTGAATCTCTCAACAAGCCCATTGCATTGTGGATGATAGGGTGTGGTGAACTTGTAGTTCACACCACACTCTTTCCACATGGCAGTCAGATATCCTGACATGAAGTTTGTACCTCTGTCAGAAACGACCTCCTTAGGGAAACCCACTCTGGAGAACACTCCAACTAGGGCTCTTGCCACTACAGGGGCTGTAGTGGTCCTAAGGGGAATAGCCTCAGGATACCTGGTGGCATGGTCCACCACCACCAGTATAAACTTGTGTCCTGATGCTGTCTGGGGTTCCATTGGACCAACAATGTCAATCCCCACTCTTTCAAAGGGAACCCCCACCACAGGTAGTGGTATGAGGGGGGCCTTTGTTGTGCCACCTGACTTACCACTGGCTTGGCAAGTGACACATGAGCGACAAAACTCCTTGGTATTCTCATTCATATGGGGCCAGTGAAAGTGTGAGACAAGCCTGTCCCAAGTCTTTGTCTGACCTAAATGACCTGCAAGGGGAATCTCATGGGCCAAGGTGAGAAGGAAACCTCTCAGAGACAAGGGGATGACCAGCCTCCTGGTTGCACCAGGCTTGGGGTCTCTTGACTCAGAGTACAGGAGTCCATCTTCCCAGTATACCCTGTGGGCACCTGTGGCATTCCCTGCAGCCTCAGCAGCAGCCTGCTGTCTGAGGGGTTCAAGGGAAGGGCAGCTCAACTGTTCCTTCCCCAGGTCTGCTCTGGAGGGTCCCCCTGAGCCCAGAAACTCAACTTGATCAAGTTCAAGCTCTTTAGGCTCAGTTTCCCTCAGCTCTTCTAGATCAGCCTCCTCAGAGACTTGATCCTCAACCTGGGGCAAGGGGGAAGGCAAAGCCTTACCCTTACTGCTCTTCTTCTTGGGAGGTGTCTGGTCCATCATTTCAGGATCCAGCACCTGTTCAGTGGGGCATTTTCTGGCCTGTGACCTAGTCACAGCAAGCACATGTGCTGGCAAGCCTAACATCTCCATGTGAGTCCTCTGCTCCACTTCTGACCATTGTGATGACTCCAAATCATTGCCCAACAAACAATCAACTGGGAGGTCTGAACTGACTACAACTTTCTTTTTTCCCTTCACTCCACCCCAGGAGAAAGCTACAATTGCCACACTATGACTAGTAGTGACATTGCTGGCATTGGTCACCAGGAAATCAGTACCTGGCATGATCTGTCCAGGGTCCACAAAGTTAGGTGTCACCATGGTGACACTGGCACAAGTGTCCCTATAGGCCTGAGCCATTTTGCCATTAATCAAAGGTGTCTGCCTGTATTTGCCCAAAGTATTGGGACTTATTTCAGGGGACATATCCATATCCCCTGTACAGACAAGGACAGCCTGAGTGAGTGTGCCAACTAAGTTGTCAGACCCCTCAGTACCCAAGGTTAACCCAACTAATGCCTTGGGAGTGACACTACCACTACTGACTGTACTAGGGGGTGCAGTTGCTTTAGGAGCTGTAGTGGCAGGAGTTTGTCCTCCTCCTCTTTTGGTGCACTCACTAAACCAGTGAGATTTACTTTTGCAGTACTGGCACCACCTTTTTGACTGGCCTTCTTGAGTCTTCTTCTTCTGGGAAGCCTGACCCCCACCCTCTTTGGTTTGTTGGGGACCTGGTGAAGACTTCTGGTCATTTTGCTCATTCTTAACATGACCCTTCTGGTCTGCTTTCTTCTGACCACCCTGGTTCTGGTTCTGGTTCTGCTTGATCCTTGTCCTGACCCATTTGTCTGCCTTCTTTCCCAATTCTTGGGGAGAGGTCAGATCTGAATCAACAAGGTGCTGGTGCAGCAACTGGTTCTGACAATTGTTCAAAATTTGTTCTCTCATCATTAGATTATACAATCCTGTGTAATCTGTAACCTTGCTACCCAGCAACCAGCCCTCCAAAGCCTTAGTGGCACAATCCACAAAATCAGACCAGTCCTGAGACTGAGTTTTCTGGGTGTCTCTGAACAGCAACCTGTACTGCTCAGTGGTTAAACCAAACCCATCAACCAGTGTATTCTTCAGGACCTGGTAATTGTTAGCATCCTCCACTCTTGTAGTGAGGAGCTTATCTCTACCTTTACCATCAAAGGAGAGCCACAGTATAGCTGCCCACTGACTCTGGGGAATGTTCTGCACAGTGCAGGCCCTCTCCAGAGCAGCCATCCATTTCTGGATGTCATCCCCTTGCTTAAAGGGGGGCACTATTTTAGTCAGGTGTTTAGTATCTAAACCCTTCTCTCTATCTCTTGGGAGATTGCTGCCACCAGTGGGAGCTAGCCCACTCATCTGCTGCTCTCTTGCCAGGGCAAGCTTCTCTTTGGCCAGGGCAATTTCTTCCCTTTCAATCCTCAGTTCAGCTTGTCTCATCCTAGCCTCATGCTCCTTTCTCTGAGGGGAAGTAAATCTCCTCTGTGGAGGATTCCTTCTCCCCTGAGAAGAGGCATTAGAGTGCAGAGATCTATTGGAGTCCCTAGAAAGAGATCTATCTCTCCTAACTCCAAGGTTAGGCCCACTTCGGGTTAGTACTGGGGGGCCCCCAGATCCTAGCCCAAGTAAGTCTAAGTTGGTCCTAGTTAGCCTTCTGACTACCTCAAGACCCTTGTCTACCTCATCCCCAGAGAGTACCTCCTGATCCTCCTCCTCAACTGCTGAATCAGTGTTGGGGAGGTCTGGATCCCCAGAGGTTCCCTCTAAGGCTGGCATGCTCTCATGTAACTGAGAGAGCTTTCTGGCATCATATGTCTCTAAGAGACCTATCAGAAAGGGAATGGTGGGGTTAGACCCCTGCTTCAGTTTCCTGGAGACACAGATTTGTCTCATCTCCTGAAAACTGAGAGCTGCATATCTTGAAGTGACCTGTGGAGGGTCAACACTGACCAGGGGAGTCTCAGTAGAGTCCCCCTGAGTCGACATGCTTTTCTAGTGAGGTGTAAGTGGTGCACTTACCTACACTATATGTTTGCCTACTGATCCCTTGCTAGAGTTGTAGTTTAGGGTGTGCTAGGCCCTAGGAGCTACAACAGCTGGTCCAGTAGAACTCAGAGTATTCTAAGCTAAGTTATATGTACCTTTAGTACTTATGTGATCTTTCACAAGATATTCTTAGGGCATGTGTGGTAAAACAACAGCAAGCTCAAATCCCCACCGCTGCTCACCAATGTGAGAAGTTGGCCTGATGTGCAGTGCTCACTATTCTAGTGATCACTATATATCAGTCCAAACAACCCTTATTGATGATTGGTTGTAAGTCAACCTTATAGACCAGCTATCCTAGTAGCATGGATACGAGCAGTCTAAGGCTAAGACTCTAGAGGGCGTGTTAAGCCAGCTGTTTTACCATCACATTACCCCTTGAACACCCAGTGAAAGGACACCACACAAGTTGTTATGAAAATAAACAGTGTATTTATTTATAACAAGACTACCCTGGCTCTTTATGAGACAGGGAGCTAAGCACACAACAAAACTCTTACGAAAATACTTTTAAGTTAGCACGTTACACAAATGCCCGAGGGGCACGAAAAACCAGATACGCTAAAAGTGGAATGCGAATTACTAGCAGGTAAGTAACAGTTCTAATAGGCTTTGGAATCGCTAGGACTGGACTAGGGAATCGTTAGATTACTACTAGGAGGCCCAGGGGACTCGGGTGCAGAGTGTGCACTCTCACGCGGGATGCGGGACAAAGTCTATGGAAGCTAGAATTCACAAAGTTAGTGTTCACGGGCGAACCCGACCTGGTAGGGAGAAAACGACAGTGGATCCTGACCCTTGGATAGTGAGGCTATGCTGGGACACCGGAGTGCCGAAGTTACCTAGCCCAGGGGCTGCAGCTGCATAGGTCTGAAAAGACGTCGGGGATCTCGTTGCCGGACCAGGAGCCTGGAAGGAAGAAGTTGCTGGCAGGCGACCAGTGAAGGAAAGTTCGATGGATCCAAGCCTGGATCAAGGAAGAAGAAAACCTGAAAGCAGAGGGGACCAAGTTCTTGAATCACTATCCAGTGATTAAGTGGGCACCAGGATGGCACCGGGCGAAGTCACCGCAGTCAGGTGAGTGGGCACTGCTGGGCTCTGCAGTCTCTCGGACCAGGAGGCGTTGTCGGCGACCAGGATGGAGGTGCGAGCTGTCCCACGAAGGATGAAGTCGTTGGCGTCGAAGTTACCCAGGATTGGGCAACAAGCCTTGGCTAATTCAAGCCCACGCGGTGGACTCAAAATGGCGTCTTGAGTGGACCAGGAGGGTCCAGGGTGCTCCTCTTCTGGAAGGGAGCAAGGGCCAGTCTGGAGCAACCAGACCAGCAGCAGAAATGTCGTCGGGCGTCGTCAGGAAGGCCACAAGCCACCGGGCTAGTAGCCAAACAACGCGGTGAGCAGCGGAAAGCAGAAGGGCCCCACGCAGATCGTGGAGATGCTGGGGGGCTGCACTTCGGAGCTGGAGCTGCTCAGAGTCGGGGCTTCTCGGACCCCAAAGCACTCACCAGTAGATTACTCGGCGGGCTTGCTGGAAAGAAGTCGTGCAGTCTTGCAGATGGCCGGTCCCTTGAGGTCTCGTCGCACCCACGGTTCTCAGCTGGGCTGTAGAGGTGGGTAGAGGTCAGAGGGGCCAGGGAAGCCGGTTCTCGTCGAGCTGGGCAGTCGGATTCCGGAGGAAGGACTTACAGCAGACCGCAGTGTTCTTGGATGGTGCCTGCGGATGCAGGGTGACTACTCCTTAGTCACAAGGGAGAAATCTTAGGAAGAAGTCTTGAGTTCCTTTCGCAGAAAGTAGTTTCAGGATTCAAAGATGATCTGATTTGGAAGGGGGCCAGTCTCTACCTTTATCCTGTAAAAAGGGGCTGGCACGCGACTAAGTCCTGCCCTATGGGTGGGACTAGGAGGGGGGTGGTTACACCCACTTCCTTGGCGGGCTTTTCCCCAGCACAGGGTCTGGAGTGACCCTGGAACTGGTTCAAGCCGGCCTATGCACAGTGAGCACCGGGGTGCCACTTGCAGTCACCTTCCTCTAAAGCCCTGCCTACCTACAATACACAAAACCCTGTCTGGGACGGTGCTGGCACCGCCCCTGGCAGGAAACCCTTTGTCCTTATCTCCTGCTCTGGGAGGACTCCCAGCAGCAGGAGGGCAGACTTGTGTCTCGGTGGCAGCATCCATTTTGTGGATGCTAAGGCTCTGTCTGACTTTTAACCGGGTTATAGGTTACAGGCATGTCGTGTCCCTCTAGAAGGGTGGAATGCTAACCCCGTCGCCAGAATTGGCGAGGGGTTAGTATTCCAATTCGTATGACACCTTACTCGACATGTTTTGATAAAGCGATACCAGAGTTGGCACATAACCGCGAGGATTATAATGCACTTAAGAGTATATGGTATGCGATATCATGGAAACGGCTAAGGGATGGATCCCGAAAGCCGCAGACAGGCTCAGCTCATGCTAGAGCACCATCTCACACGATTCCAAGCACTCTGCCTTCAGGATTGTTAAGGCCTGCTATAGGAGTGACTGATAGGAGATCTGTGTGTCCATTTTTAGGGTTAGATATAGGTATACTATATCTAAAGCAAAGGGTGAGTACACCACCTTGCCCCAGCTGTCGTGCAGCCAGTTGTGTCAGTTTTAGTTAGTCAATCCAGGGGTGGCATAATACATGCTTCAGCCCCTGGGAGACTTCTGGGTGCACCTCAGCCCTGGGTACAGGGACTTGGAGAGGGCCCAGTGCCAATTCAGTACCTGAGTACAATTTGGATAGAGAGAACAGCTAGGCTGTGGGTCTGATTAGCAGGCCCACAGCCAGGGAAAGTCGTAAACCAGTGCAGCAAAAAGCAAAAATCTGGGTGATCATAGGATTGCAGACCCTACTCTCCTACACTGTCTGACCACAAATGAAATAGGTATGGCGTGATGTTTTGAAAGAAGATAGTCCGTTATCATCAAACTCTACTACAGTGATACACTTGCTGTGTCCCATATGTACTGAGCCTTTATTACTAACACATAAATCACCTTTTGCTGGCAGGACTGATATAAACGGTGGACCTGTGTTTTGCTTGGGCTGAACGTTTAACATTATAAAATTAACAGATGCATTTCCCTGTTCGTACTCTTCATTCTCTAAATCGGATCCCTTTCTTTGGGGGAATCCGTCTTTGTCTGGAAAGCATGCTTCATTCATTACTTTATTCATGTTTCTGTATATCCAGCCACCTGGATAAGCTATGTACCTTCTATCTATTGATGTCATTAGAGCAAACCATGCTCCACACGAACCATTGTGTGAGAACGGTAAAGGGTAGAATGGCAGAACTCCCTTCGTTTCTTGATAAGGAGGCAGTTGGCCACATACCCAGCAATCGGTCGCATTGCTGGTCTGATGAGAATGGTGTAACATTCGAATAAATGTATTGTTACGTAGTGCAAGTCGATATGACAGTTCATGGGGAGGCAGGTCACTAAATGTATGCTCTATGGTACTGTTACTGGAAGAGTGTATATGTGAGGAAATGGGAAAGAAAACATGTAGCAATAAACTAACACCAATTATAACAATGCACAGAATAAAAAGGATGATCAAAGTAACTATACATCTACTGCGTAATACCTTGCAGTACTTTTCCTTCTTATCTCTTCTTGCTATCCTCATATGTGATCTTATACATGTCAGAATCGAGTCTAACCGATTCACCACCGGGTGGGCTTAAACAATTAAACTACGTCTGACTTACTAGTTCTTAATCTAGACCTATACTCTTGCTGAGGGGTATTTTCTAGCAAAGGTCAGTGTTCTTTATTAAAAGTTTCAAAGTTCCAAAGTGTCTTTTGTAGTGATGAAGGTGAGTTCGGCCTTTACGTCCTTCCACGAACTTCGGCGTCTTCCAACGTGGCTCAAGGGGACTTGAACGATCAAAGATCCTGAGGAGTCCAAATTCTCCTGGTGCTATGGCATGTTCCTTGACCTGGGTGTTGTCAGGGAAGGCGGCAGCAACCTGTGAATGAAAAGAGAGTAGTGCAGAAATCAAGGAAGCCAGGTAATCTGTCAGCATGTTACTGTCAACATCAGTTATTTACTTAAGCATAGGTGTACCCCACATATGGAATGAGCTACCATTCACATGTAAAAGAGGGCAACCGGCAAGGCCACCATCCAATCCACGCCTATTTCTGTACAGATCTTAGCAATTTTGTCTTAATTGTCTGATTTTGTCTTTCTACAAGGCCTGCGGCTTCTGGGTGTCTGACACAATGGAATTTCCATGTATAACCTAACAGAAGGGACACTTGTTTCATTAGTTCAGAGGAGAATGGCTGATCGTTATCTGAATAGATCACATGAGGTAATTCATATCTGGGGAAGTACTGCGCACTACTTGTCTGGCTGTTGTAACAGCAGTATAATCTGGAACTGGATATGCTTCTGTCCATCTAGACAGTGCACACACAACTACTAGGACATACTTGTAACCTTTACATCTGTCCATTTGGATATAATCCATCTGGAGAACTTCAAAAGGGTGGTCAGGAGGATGAAATCCGCCTTGTTCCACCGGAATGCCTTTACCTGGATTGAACTGACAACAGATCATACATGTTCGCTGCTTGTTAAACCAAATGTTCTGTAAGCTGTCTAGCATTGCCTTCTCTCCCAAGTGTGTTGGACTATGTGCTGAGAAGAAAACAATGTACCTTTTCCCCTAGTCATCTAACCTTGGTTAGTCTGGACCCCTCCTTGTTCAGTCCAATGCTTTATCTCATCTGTTGTGGCATGTGTCTGTATGTCAAGTACAACCTGAGTGGGATCCCTGACTGTCATACATGTTGTCAGTAATGGTACCTCTGTCCTTGTCGTGTCTGTTGGTGTCTGTACCTTTGGTATGAGCTTTGCATTTCAGGATAGAAATGGCTGTAGGTAAATGTATGGCCTCTAACAGGGCCTGAATAAGCTGGCCATGCTGAATCATGGTCCCATGGGAGGTCAAGACTACGCCAAAGGCATATTGTGAATCCGTATAAATGTTTACTTTCAAGTGCTTTGCTCTTATGCAGGCTTGTGTCAGAGCAATAAGCTCTGCTGCTTGAGCAGACAGTGTGTCTATTTTCTGTGTCTCTATGACTTCAGTGGTCACGGCATACGCTGCTACTAAGTCTCCTGTACTTGTTCTCATGCATGAACCATCCACATAGAGTGTCAGGTCTGGGTCTAGAAGTGCAATATCTGTCAGGTCTTGTCTTGGTCTTGTCATTACATTCATAACATCCACACAGTCATGTGGTGATGCATCTACTGTACTTGAGGGCAAAAGCATTGCAGGATTCAGAATATTACAACGTCTGATCTCTATGTGTGGTTGAAATAATGTCAGTTCATATCCTGTCAGTCTCGTTACAGTCAAACGTAAAAATAAATAAAAATAAAAAAGCATAAAATGTTTACTGTAACATGGAGTCGCTTAAAACTGGCGCTTGACATAATGCTCTTTTTAATTCCTCAAATGCCAAGGTGTGTTCTTGTGTCCAAGGGTGAACAGTCAAAATGGCTGCCTCCTGTGTAGTTAACTGTATGAGTGGTTTGGCTAGATATGCATACTGGGGAATCCATTGCCTACAGTAAGAAGTAAGGCCAATAAAGGCACGTACTTCCTTTTGTGTCCTGGGCTGTGAAAGGTTAGTAATGAGCTGTATGATTCTTGTGTTAGCTGTCTACCGTGTTAGCTGTATACCTGGTGTACCCTCCTTGGAAAGCAAGTGTTGTACACCACTTGCTTTACACAGAAAGTGCAAGACTGTCAGAGATGCAATGTCACAGTCTGGTTCTGATCTTGCTGTAATTAGAATGTCGTTTATGTACTGTATCAGTGCTGTGTTGGTAGGCATGTAAACACTGTCCAGCCGTTCCTTTAATGCTTGACTGCAAATGCTAGGGCTCACTGTCATCAATCTAGCAAAAATAAATGACATAGAAATAAACAAATAAAGAAAAATGAATTTTCAATTCAAAAGCTCTGCAGTTTACAAAAAAAAAAAAAGAAATCTTACTCTAGATCTTGGGAACAGTATGACCATACTACCTACAATATGTTCTCTAAATGTATTTGAATAAAATCCACATTATTCTTGTCATAAACAGAAGGCCTAGAAGCCTCGATACTCCTCACTCCTTTGAGAAGCAGCCCCTCCCTCTAGAATTATGTTCGCGCTCGGAGCTTTGAATCAACTCCAAGCCGGGCTACACTGAGATCTACAATTGAATGACTGCCAGATGCTGAACTCATTGCAAGAGCAAGACTCTTGCCAATTATTCAGTTTACACTATTTTAAACTATACATTTGCAAGCGTGACTTATCTGTAAGGAAGAGCAACTTTTTGTACACAAGTCAGAGGGGCTGGGGAGGTAACTTCGCTACGACCTCACTCCTTGCTAACCTACCCCTCCCCTCAGAGCCAGGAGCGGCCTCAGTGTCAAACATCACTAAGAGGAGATAAGCCTCTCACTCGTCTCTGCTTCTCTAAAATTGGGTCGCTGCCAACGCTGAGCTCATTGAAAGAGCCAGGCGCCTGCCAAGTTTCTTAAAGAGTGAGCTGCAAGCCTCCTCCCTCCACATGCGAAGGAAGCTAGTGTAAGTCTGATGAGCAGTGGCCCTCCCTTTACATAAACAAAGGGATCGCGGAAAGAATTGGGTTATGGCCAACAAGACAGGCACTGCTCGCTCCAAGAGGGAGTAGCCCTCCCTTTACATAAACATTTACTGGGAGCCAGGCCATCTCGGTCTCGGACGGACTGTCTCAAGGTTAAAAAACACATTCCTTGTACGTCGTAACATATCTCTTCCCAGGCCAGAGCTTTTCTAACTTTAACTGAAGCAAACTTTAAAACGTGTTAAAAAGTAAATTAATAAAGACATATATTTTTCTGTAACTGAGTGACATGCTAGCATTTTAAATAATTCTGTACTGCTACTAGCTGCAAGGGAAACAATAAACAGAACAAAACAATCATGGCATGGAAACACACCATATTTTACTTTTTTTTGAAAATAACATGTCGAACTCCTTAATTTCTGCATTGCATAACCAATATTTTCATAAGTAAGTGTGCAAGCTTTTCTATTCTACCTATTAAAAGGGCCAGATTCATACTTTTTTTAAAAGGCCATCTTTTCTAATTTTAGTGGGGACTGTTCTCTGCACATATCAATTGAAGCAGCCTGTCATCACGCCATACCTATTTTCCAAGTCTTGTTTAATGAACACTGCTTTTACCGTGCAATATATCACCATTCTATCAGCAGCCTGTCAAAGTACATAGGTGAGCCTTGAAACTGAATGAGCGCATACTAAACTAATGTAGGGGACTCTTAGCAATGCACTAACATGGTAGTGTATTGTAGCTATCAAAAAGGGCCACGTTCATTAATTTCACAAATAGCCACTTTCCTAAGTGAGTGGGATAACTGTCACACGCTAAAGGGCAGCTTGCATTGGGAAAAATAATAATTCATATTTTGTAGAAACATCCCTATTTAAACAAAAAACAATGTTGCATTACACTAATTTAAAGCACATTCTCTAAGATCGATCTGTTTCATATTTTCTTTCCAACCGCGAAAACATTAAAGCACTCTTCGTGGTGCAAACCCTTATCTCAATTCGACTGGTCTATTTACAACTATACCGACCTCTGAGCCAAACACATTAAATCAAGTGTTCCAAGGCAAACCTTTACAAATACACTCCTTTACTCTCCATGCAACATTTACCCAACGAATCTGCAAACTGAATACGCCCATTGGATAACATGGCAAATCGCACCTCCACACAAAACATGCTTTTTTCACCACTTCCACAGCTCAGATCCTTTTCAAATTTGGCATCACAGTAGTCCAAGCTATTTCCTAAATCCTCACCAAAAAGCAACTAAATCCCTCCACTGGAACGGGTACGAATTTCCGCTCAAAAACACGCCCCCCCCGCAAACACCAAAAACGCCAAAATCCCTCAACACCTTGTTGATCAGCATGTTAAAACAAATACTGCCTACTCAGTACAAGATATTAACTCTTTGGCAGCTGAAGCACAATCATTCCCCAATGACTGCAGTACATGGGAAAGTCATGAACTCATCTCTCCACAGAACACGTACGCACATCTTCAAAACATTTTCTCCAAGTACTTGAAAGAGATCCAGCTCTCTCCTGACTAACGTAATGATAACAAGCTCTGCACAAAACATAACCACATGGCGCTATTCACAAGCCATATTTACAAGAAACTCAACAAGTCACAAAAATGACACGCTATTCACAAGGCATATTTACAAGGAGCTATACTTAGGAAAATTCAACATACTACTCACAAGTCTTAATCACAAAGCGCAATCACAAATAAACCAACTAGTTACTCACAAGGCACTTTCGCAGTCCAGAAGGGACTTGTCTAGATACAAGGAAATGAATGCTTCAGATGCTGTCGGCTTTAATTCTACATACTCTAAAGGGTACAGGTGGTGGCGTTCTCTACCTACTGGGTCCTTCTGAGGTGGTCACTTTAGCTAGTTTTTCTGACAGAACGGGATAAATACCAGTTAACAACGGCATTTCTTGGCTTGTTTAGTTCTCTCTGCTTTATTGAATTCTTTCTCTGTTCTCCTATGTCACTCTTTGCGCCATAACTCAATGGCATCTTTCTGAGAGGGTCTTGACTTCTTTTTCCAAATGGCGTCTAGCCCATGCTTATTATACATAAAATGACCAGGTGTGTCTCTAGGCCGGATTTTAACTGTCTATTCTAGTATACCTTTTCTGGTCCCTATCTGACGTAATCTTGAAAACAGAAACCAATACAATGGAAACACAATACACAAAAATAGACTGTAACAATCAACAATCATTCACACTAAACAATTTAAACACTGAAACAGATACAGATACAACCTAAACTGATACAGAGAATTAAACATGTACTTGAAAAACAGTTTGTGCACTGAAAATACAGTACAACCATACCGGTCTCAGAAATGCGACACGTCTTTACCGGGCCCACGTTTAACTTAACCGTGGACCCGTCTTGACCGTTCTCATTTAAAATGAGCCCGTCTTGAAACTAGATACATTTCCCATAGTGGTACTCACCGGGAAAGTAGAACTTGAAACTTGAAGGCCTCGGAAACTTGACTTGACTACGCTTGCGCCTTGGAACAGGTGGACCTCTGGAGACCTCGGACCTTGCTCTCTCACGGGCTGGGCCTCTGGTTGAGACGACCCGCGTTCCTCACCGCCTCACATGGATGCCTGGTCGCAGTCCGTCCTCCTCCTGGGCCTGAGGGAGTGGCAGGAAGACCTGCTGGAGCGCTTTGAAGTCCGTCACGGCTGTAGAAGGGGGCAAAGACTAGACCGACAACTCCGGCGAGTGGGGAAAGGGATATGTCCCTGTTTGGGCGCCAAATTATGTGGTAAATAAATTATTACCCTGGCAGAATTTCTAGGCATTAACAAAGTATCATGCATCAAGTGTGAAGCAGAGTCCGTGGTATCTGAGTTAAAATGGGCTTTATTCCAATAACTCGAGTCAAAGGGAGAATCAGTTCCATCACCACAGAGGTTCAGGAAGGGAACTTCTAACATTTAATAACAAAACATTATATTATATACTTTTCACTCCTTGTACATAGGAGCAGGCGCAAGACAGAAAATGAGATAAGAACATGTGGGTGTACATGAGGGTGTGTACTTTGATGAGTCATAGGGAGGTGATAGGTAGGTGTCATAGGTGGGTGGGTACTTAGAGGAGGAGTTGGCATGACCAGCTCGAACTGTGCCCTAATTGTGCAACTTTGAGCATGACGTGCAATTGACGTGTAACTGGGAGGAGGCTGACTTTCAACCTAGCAGAGAGATCTTTTATGTCAAGGCGACCAGCACATCTAGTACAACTGATATCTAGAGTCAGCAAGCAAAAGAAGCAAAGGTTGTTCGTCACTAAAAGACAGAGAGGGCATATTTATTCGTTCATTGCATGAGGGCTGTGAGCTCTTCTATGGATGCAAGCACCGTGATTTACTTAAATGGAGTCAGAATGGCTAGGCCCTATCTCCCTCGGATAACAGTTATACATAATACAGTCTTGGCAGGCCTCTTGCTGGGCTTCTCTCGGCTGAGCTAGAAGTATGCGAGGTCAGAGGGACGTAACTGCAGCTTCAGTGTGTCAGGAGTCATGAAACACCCTTATTTCAGAAAAGTGGCTCGGGCTGCGCCACAAAATGGGTTCATAATAATATTCATTTAAAAGTGCACAATGCAATGCAAATACATGGGCCTTATGCTAACTTAATGTTTGGGAGACTTTGATGACTGGCATTTCTAATGCAGGACATGATTGCAGAGGCCTAGTGATTCAGGCCACTACGGGAAATATGCATGGGTGACATGCACATGACATGTAACATAGGGTATATGTAGAGGACATTTTTGGTCAGGCAAAATATCATTTTCCTCAATGGCTCTGCCTGGTTCCACTTCTTTTGTTGTTTGGGCCATGTGTCTCCCCCCTGAGGTGTGTTCTGGGCCTTCTTGGCCTTCCTGGCCTCTGTCTTTGGCTGGCGGCTGGCTTGCCCTGGGTGCACCGTTCCGTGCTGTTGCCTGCAGCGGGCGGTGCCTGTGGTGCCGACCTGCTGTTCTGTTGCATCGCTGTGCCTCCTGGCACTTTAGCGGGACGGTCGTCCTTGCCTTGTCCGCTGCTTGAGGCTGGGGTGTGTTCGACCTCCTTCCAGTGGGTCCTGTCTTCAGTTCTCCCTCTCCTCCCTAGGGTTACGGTGGTTCTGGAGTTTCTTGAGTTTCTTGTGCCTACTCGGGCGCTGTCTGTCCCTGTGGGGTGTTGGGCGTTTTACCCAGGGCGACCTCGGCCTCCCCGTCTGCTCCGCCTGCCTTATTGCCGATAGCGCCGTTCTGTCTTGACCATTGCCTTCCGGCTGTGATAGGCTCAGCTGCCCTCTTCACTGGGTGTTCCAGGTTGGGGGGTGGGAGGGGCTTGCCTTCACTCTACCTCTTTTCCTTGGAGTCTAGGTTGCTTTTCTTCCACGGTGCTCCTCTTCATTGTTGGGCCTTGGGGCTCCTGATGGAGATTCTTGATACCCTGAATGGGGTGGGGCGCATGACCTCCTTTAGCCTTGCCCTAGTTTCTCCTGCTGTTTGGCGGCGGGCTGCCTCTCTTCTTGTCTTCCCGCATCCCCTTGGGGTTGGGGGTCTTCTGGAGGCGGGGGTTCCCCTTGCCTGGGGGGGGACAGGGCTCCTTTTACGGGCCTCGTCCCCTGTGGGACTTTCTATTATGTCCTGGCTTGTGGGGTCCTCTTGCAGACCCTCCTTCCCAGGGGGTATTGCTGGGGTATCTATTCTACGTTAAGCAATCTGCGGCTAGTAGTCTCTATCAGATGTACGAGTTCCTTACCTTCGGTAACGATGTATCTGGTAGAGACGATTCTAGTCGCAGATTCCTTCACGGCCTGCCCTTCTTCCCCGTTCTGCAAGGACCTTTGACTTGGTCTTCTGTATTCGTCTCCCTATGGGCGGCTATGTCTTCAGTGAGTGCACTCTGTTGCTCTTTCTGACAGGATGTTCGCCCTGTCTATTTGTTCCTTTCCTCCTTCCTTTTTGGCACGTTGGAGGGAGGTAGGGTTATGGGTACTTCTGTGCCCTTGTGCTCTAGTTGCCCCAGGTTGGGGCCTACACCCCCCTACTCCCTTTCTGCCCCTGTTCCTTATGGGGGTTGTCACATTCTGTGATGGAACTGTCTTGGAGTCCTGTTGTGCCTTGTCCCAGACTGGTTCCCCTTCATTGTTATTGGTTGGGGTTGTAGTCCTGCTACACGTTATCATGACATTTTTTCATATGTTCTTTGGGGGGGTGGGGGCTATTTCCGTACTGGCAGCGTTACTGATCAGGGCGCTACTCTGTTTCTTATTCATTTCCCTGCCCTTCGTTGCTGCAGTGTCTGGCACTACCTCTTATGGTGTTGTTCATCATCATTCCTTTTCTATGTTTCTGCTCTTCCGCACACTGTTCCTTTACTATTCTATTTTGTCTGATGGCTCCGCGTTGTGGCGCAGAAAAGTTCTCCGAAGAAAACTGACGTAGGCGCGCCGGGGTGGGACTTATGTGACCTTGCTGACGTCACGTGCGTGGACAACGTCAGGGCGGAGTCGCGTGATGCCGTCCCCTCGGCGCGTGCAGGGATGCTGGGCAAAAATGTTTCTGGCTCCAGTCTCGTGCCTGGGTATAATTCCACGTTAAGGAATCTGCAGCTAGAATCGTCTCTACCAGATACATCATTATCGAAGGTAAGTAATTCGTACGGCAAGATGTTCCTCAAAATAGCGCATTACTGGTATTACACCCCAGATAGGGTGGCGTGCTGTAAACTGGGGTTAGAGGCTCACTGCTGGCGCCACTGTGGCCAAGATACAGCCCTTCTGGGACTCAATATTGCCTGACATAAATACTACTTAACATACCAACCTGCCACAATTTCCACGTTACGTATTACTAGGCATTCCGACTGCCTTAACATCATGCAGGGGAAGAGCCATTACGGGAGCCATGGGGGCTGCCAAACAGGTGCTACTGACTAGGTAGGGTAAGGAGGGCGTCCCAACCAGGTTGGACTGGTTACATAAGTTATGGACGGTGGTAGGAATGGGGAAGATCACACCCAGCATATCACACAGACTCCCCCGTTTTGATAAAACCTGGAAATCCACACAGGAGTTTTTAATCCACTGAATTCAACGAACTTACATGCCCCATGTACCCCCATGTACCCCATGTACCCATGTGTGCATGGACTTAATAGTCCTTCCAGGACTCGAAGACTCCCCTGTAGCAGGAATGCAGGAAATAAAGAGGCCCACTAGACATGCACGACAAACGTTAGTGCTAATCGCCCCACACCTTTCTACTTTCCCTCGCCCTCTGCCTTTTTCTATTTTCTATCCCGTTTCTCTTTATTCTATGATGTTTTCCCACGGCCTGTAAGACGTAAACCATAAAATAATATTGAATAGCTCATTTGGTGTTGTAAGCTGTCGACTTCAACGTTCTTTTTTTTTATCTTTCAACCAATGAGGTGTACAGGTTTGAGCTCCACCATTGGAAGCCAGATTCTTATGGCAGGCTGACGGTTCTTTTTTATTTTTTTATTTCATGTTTCTGAAAGAAATATAGCTGGTAAATTATAATTCTGTGGCCCCCCATATATTAAGGATACATTCCTTCGGTGACAGCAGAACTGGCTTTCCCAGGGAGTTTCTAATCCTTCGGACAACCCCCCCCCAGAATTGTATTATCGGACAATCCCACAAGACATGATAGAATGTGCCAGATAGGCCGCAGCCCCTTAAACACAGGTCGTCAGGATGCCTGCCGATTCTAGCCAATAATGTAGCAGACATGTAGGCCCTATGTAATACCTTCAATTGAATCAACCGGAACCTATGGTTGATTGCTGTCTCTCTAGGGGACATTAGGGCCGCCCGCCAGTCCTCCCCTTCCAGGGGACCTAGGTCAGCCTGCCCTTTGTCTCGCAGGGACTGAAAAGTATCAGGGAGATTGTTACATAGTTTTCGGTAGGTGTAGGAGATGGCCTTTGAGGGGAGAGGTTCCGAAAGCAGTCTGTCCTCCAAGGGGGAGATCTCAGGCACGGAGGAGAGATCGGGTATAGCAGTGAGGATAGCATGCTTGATTTGGTGGTAGCGAAACAATTCTGTTTGTGCAAGGGAATGCTTGGTCGTAGATCCTCAAATGTCAATAATTTGCCTTTATGTATTAGGTCCCCCACCGTCGATATTCCTATCGTGTCCCAGCGGTCGAATCCCAAGTGGAAGCAAAGGGAGCCTAACTTTTGCGATGACCATAGCGGCGTCGCCTTGGTGATTTTGTCCGACCAGCCCAGACACCTATTGGCCCTATGCCAAATTGTGACTGTTTGTGCCATTGTTCCCACGTACCTGTTTCTGACTGGTTTACTGTAGAGGGCCCCGAGGTAGCTCTCTCGCCCCGTTTGGCATCTGTCTAGGTGGAAGGCTGGATTCAGGGGTGACCCATGGATCCATTGGTTGGTGGCCACCAGCTGTGATGACCAAAAGTAAAGACGCAGTTTAGGCAAGGCGATGCCCCCGTCATACCAACTCTGGGTGAGCTTTTGGAGGGCAATACGGGCCGCTCCGCCGTCCCACAGTAGAAGGCGTATGTCACTGTCCACAGCGTTGAAATAGGAGTCAGGAATCAGGAAAGGACAGTTCTGCAGGGCATACAAGAAACGCGGGAGCGCCAACATCTTAAATAATGCCGCCCTGCCAGGGAGGGAGAGTGGTAGGGATCTCCAGTGGGCTACGTCACTATGTAGCCTTCGCAGGGGGCCCAGTAAATTCCGGTCGTAGAATAGTGTGGAATCTGTGGTGATAAAGATACCAAGGTATTTAAAGCCATCTTGAGCTATCGTAATAGTAAATCCTCGGGGTACACGGGGTGGGGGGCCGTGTAGCATGTATAGTGTTGATTTAGACCAGTTGATCGAATAGCCCGAATATTTCCCGAAGTTGGTGAGGACATGAAATAGGCTATTAATTGAGGAGCGGGGGGAGGTGACATATACCAGGATGTCGTCGGCATAAAGGGAGATTTTGTCGGTTGTCTCAGCATTCCATTGGAGGCCTCTGATGGAAACATCAGTACGGATCCAGTGGGCCAGGGGTTCCAGGGTGAGAGCGAAGAGTAGTGGCGACAGGGGGCAGCCTTGTCTGGTCCCCCTGTGCAGTTCGAACCGGTGAGAACTGTGATTATTCACCATCACTTGGCCCAATAGGCCTGTGTAGAGGTGCCGTAACCATTGGATGAATTTGGGTCCAAAGCCATATCTGAGCAGGACCTCAAAAAGGTAGGACCACTCAATTGAGTCGAACGCCATCGTGGCGTCCAGGGACAGAATGGTGGCGTCTTGCTGTAAAATAGGTTGCCGACTCAGTACATTATTGACTCTTCTTAAATTCAGGGCCGTATTTCGTCCCAGAAGGAAACCCGACTGGTCGTCGTGGATGAGAGAGGGAAGCACTACGAGGAGCCAGTTGGCTAGAAGCTTGGCAAGGACCTTGGCCTCCGCGCAAATCAGAGAGATCGGTTTATAGGAGTTGCAATTAGTGGGTGATTTATTCGGTTTGAGGATGACCGCTATGGAGGCCAATCTTTGATCAAGTGGCAGAATGTCCCTGTCCAAGCGGTTTTCAAACATATTCTTGAGATGTGGGACAATGCTGGGAGACATGCCCTTAAGGAATTCAATGGGGACTCCGTTAGGGCCCATTGCTTTGCCAGAATTGACAGCATCGGCGTCTAGCGTTTCTTTGTCAGGCTCCGAAAGGGTAGGTAGGCGCATCTCCTCTAGGAGTTCTCTGGACTCCTCCGAGTTATAATACGCCCCAGCTGTATAGACACTTGCCAGATGGTCGGCGAAAGCGTCTGCTATTTCCTGTGGGTCCGCGGTTGACGTCCCATCCGGTCTCGCAATAGACGACACCCATTTAGCACCCTGTTCTCGCCGTTCCAACCATGCAAGCATCCTCCCCGCGCGGTCACCGAATTCATAGACGCAGTGGCGCGTGTGAAGTAATCGAGCTTGTGTCTGTTCCCTCGCAAGAGCTTTATAGTCAAGTTGTTGGGCTCGGAGACGACGGGCCGTGTCGTCCGAGGGGGCAGTGTTATGGGACGACTCTAGACGAAATAAGTTAGATTCGGCCTGATGGATCGGGTCATTATGTTTCCGGATATAGCCAAGTTTGAGCGCCAGAGCTTTGCCTTTAATGACCGCCAGATATGCTTCCCAGATCGTGACCGCTGAATGCACAGAGCCGACGTTTTCAGAGAAATAGAAGTTGGTGTGTTCTATCCGGCAGTCCTTGATGGGATTTGTAGAAGCCAAGGATTGATAATTATGGGGGCCTCGGGTGTATTGGCGGTGGTAAGTTAAGTCCACAGTAAGGTGCGAGTGGTCAGAGATGCCCGAGGGAGGCCCCACGGGCTCACAAAGTATCCGACATCTGTCGAGGGGCAGGAAAAATAATCAATGCGGGACATGCTGTGATGGGCGTTAGAATAGTGAGTAAAATAAGGTGTGTCTGGGTAATGGGTTCTCCAGACATTTTCAAGACCCATGGCTTGTACAAACTCTGATAGAGCAGAGCCCTGCTTGTGTGAAGCGCGACTAGGGTGTCGGTCGTGGTCATCATCCATTGTCATGTTAAAGTCACCCCCAATGAGAAGAGTACCGGTGGGAAGGCCTGTCAGTCGGGTGCCCAAGTCTCTGAGGGAATCACGACCCAGATTAGGTGGAAGATACGCTCATATGATGTTCAAGGGGCGTCCTTCCCAGGCGGCTTCAACGAGTGCAAAACGGCCCAGAGGGTCAGCCCACGTCTTTGTGTAAGTGAGCGCTAGGCTCTTTTTAACCAAAATCCCTGTACCCAGAGGTGAACCCCGTGTGTACCAGCAGTTTATAGCCGCCTCTTTGAAGTGCCTGACAAGTGTTGCCCACCAAATGTGTCTCCTGCAACAATACTATGTCGGGGGAGTTACATCGTAGGTATTGGAGGACTATACCCAGTTTGATTTTGTGCCCTAATCCGTTGACATTCCACGACATTACCGTGATGGTTCTAGGAAGGGACTGTGACATAAAGGTGGATATTGTGAGAGCTATGGAGGAGTGACAAGAGGGGAACCAACCTGCGTAATTGAGTGGGCGTGGTAAGACTGATCGTGGGATCAGGGGCCTTCAGGACCCCCTGAGGAGTCAATAACACCTGAAGGATGCAATATGCCATGGTTGGACCCCGCGAAAGACTTGGAATGTGATGGAAAAAGACTAGTGTAAACAAGAAATGTAATAACTGACAAAACCAAAACAAGCAGTACAATGCAGAAGCTCGAACCCTGTGGCTCACGTGTTACCAAAGTAGCTAGGTCCAAAGTATAAAGTAGAATGCCACAAGAAAAGACTCTGATACAGAGAAAACAGACGGTAAGTAAAAACAAGAACATCCCCACCCTCCTCCCAACTTCCCTCCCTGCCCCCCTGCCCGCGGATTTAAAACTATCCACTCCCCAACTAGGCAGAGTGCCTGTCGCCCTCCCACTCATGAATGGGGTGCTTGGTGAGCCGGAAAGGCCCTCGCCGTAAAGTATCACAGTATAACAAATAATCAAAATCAAATATCAACCAACCTGCATGCACAGATATATCAATAAAAGATCATAACATACGGTTTGGATGAGCGTCCCCCCCCACCCCCCCGAGCCAAATAGGCGGGGCAATGCTATGCAACAATGAAGTCCCCATTGCTTGCCACTGGTAGGGCCGCCACACTGGACCACAGCAGCTCCCAGGGCGGCAGTCCTAGTGAAAGTCCCCCAGTTCTGGATGGAGATGTAATTTTTCGGTCGAGTCTTCCTCTGTCCCGTTGTCTCGTCGCTCCGGAGGACGGACTCGGCGTTCGCCCGCTTCTGGGCCTCCGCGGCTTTTTCAAGGATTCTCAACCCTGCGCCAGCCCTCCAGCCACTCCCACGCCACGTCTGGTGAGTCGAAAAACCAGGCTTTGGCCTCCGCCTCCACTCGGAGCTTTGCAGGGAAGAGCATGGAATATTTAATGTCCTTGTCTCGCAAGGCCTTCTTTACCTCAAGGAAGCTGCGCCTGCGGGCCTGCACCTTTATTGTAAAATCCGGGAAGAATGTAATGTGAGCCTCTTCCAGCCGGAGAGGTCCCCCGGTGCGGGCCGTTTGGAGGATGGAGTCTCTGTCTCGGAAGTTCAAGACTCTTGCTATGATAGGGCGTGGGGGAGCCCCCGGTTTCGGGCAGCCCCCGGGGACTCTGTGCGCCCGCTCGATTGAAAAATATGCAGAGACGTTTGGGTTTGAGGTGTTTTTGGATGAGGTCCTCCACGAATAAGTCTGTCGCCTGCCCCTCCATTCGCTCCGGAACTCCCAGAATGCGGACGTTATTGCGTCTAGATCTACCTTCATAGTCATCCAGTAGTTCACCCATGAGGAGCTGTTGTTTTTGCAGGTGCGCCATTTGTTGTTGGAGGACCGAGGTGTCATCAATTAGGCCAGCTGTCTTGATTTCGACATCTTTAACTTTGGTATCCATCTTACAGAGGTCTGCCTGCAGGAGGGTGACCTCTATATTTCCGGAGTCAATACGAGTTTCCAGAGAAGACCTCACCCCTGCAATCGCCTCCATAACGTCTTCTAGCGTCGGCGCCCTCGTCGCAGGTGAGGAGGGCGCACCCCCTCGGTCCCCTCCAGCGGTGGGTCCTTGCCATCCCCTTTAGACGTCCAAGTGAATTTAGTTATTTGTTTCTGGGTGGTCTGTTTGTTCCCCCTGTTGCCCGCCATTTGGAGGGTCTCGGCGTTGGAGCCTGGTCACCAGGCAGGTATCTCTCGGATTTCAACCGTGACCGAGGCGGAGACCGATGGCTATGTCCGAGTGGTCAGAACAAGCCGGCCAAGTGGGCCCGTCGGCAAATGCGGCACCCTCAGTATTCCAGCAAGCGGCGGGAGGAGAGGCCAGTAAGGGAGGTACAGTCAGCTGTACACTGCGGTGGCAGTCGTGTGTTGGTCTTTTGTCTTTAGGTCCGTTGGAGTGGAGGACCAGGTCCCAGGTCGTCCTCCAGGGAAGGGCGTCGGCGACAAACGGTGTCACCCCGGGCACTGCTCCCACCGGCCACGCGCTTTGTATTCCACCTCTCCGTAGTCCCCCAGAACCTCACCCGGGGCAAGGGGGTCAGCAACCGTTGCTGTCCTTGCGATCAGCACTGGGGCCAAGGATCATCCGCTGTGTCGGAAGGGGCCCCGCGTTGCCAGTATGTGGGCCCAGGGCGAATGCGGCCGCGTTGGTCAAGCCCAGCCAGGCGAAGTCCAACCCCGGGGAGCCAGGTCACCAATCCTCTGTTTACTTGACCTTGGGAAGAGTGGGGAGGCCTGCCACAAATCTTCGGGGTGGTCGGCAAGTTCTTTTGGGGTTATGAAGCAGTGGGCGCCGGGTAGCTTCAGTCTCGGAGAAGCACACCAGTCGAGGACGCCAGCGGAGTTTGTGTGGCGGGCTGGGGCCTTGAATATAGATCCCCTGTAGTCTCAACGACCGTCTAGGTTGTGGGGCCTCCTGATGTTGGCGGGGGGGGCAGCTATGCCGGGCATGGGCAGCCCAGAGACTCCACAGCAGTGTTCGCGTGAGTCCCGGCGTTAGGCCCGAAGCCGGGGACTCACGTAGTAATGCAGGCCGGCAACGGGGGCAATCCACGTTCGGGTGTCCAGGGCCCAACGGTGTCAACCCGCTGGGAGCAGGACTCACCCCCCGGGCAGGTCAGCGCCCTCCGCAGCTCCGATCGAGACGAAGCGCCGCAGCGGGAGTCACAGGCGCCGTGAGCGGTGTCAACAGCCACACCGTCCGCCACTGCCGGCCGCGGCCGCAATCTTATGGAGCGCCGTCCCGCTCCGTGGTCTTCCGAGTTTCACCGCCGCAGCCAGGCAGGGCAGCACGGAAAGGACGCTCGGGCACAGGTTGTTGAAAGGGCGATCCTCAAGGGTGTTTTCGTAAATTATCATTCTTAATAAGACACCTTTCTGTGACTCACAGATCTGATTTAATAGTGTTCATAGGGTTCCCTTAACGTTTTCTCTCTCTCCCTTCTGTATCTAAGGAAAGCAGCCTTCTTCCAAGGGTGGCACTGGTTGAGGGTGCAGCGACCGCCTTTGATTTCTTCTGGCTAAGGTAATGTGATGTAGAAGTTATGAAAGACAGTTTATGGAAAATCCGTCATCTGTAATTGAGAGCTGTATGGTTCAAGGCATGCGGTGCTCTAGATACACATGCTGTGCATACTCCTACCATCTAGTGTTTTTCCCAGATTTGTGCAATGTGTTATTCTTCGGAGAAGTGTTCACAAATCACAAGGTACAGTGACTCCACTTACTGTTGTACCGCTTTGGCCACCATAAGTTGGCAGGGTATGCTCAGACGTGAGTCCCTTGCTCACTTTGCCACTGGATTCAAGCAAGCCGGGCTGAAGACGGCTGAAATGCCAGAAACTGGTCCAAGGAAAGCTTGTTTACGGTCCAGGGAAGGCATGGCTTGGCAGTTCGGACTGGACTGTTCCCATGAGGCACAGGGTCAGACTGATTTGCATATGGCCATGTCTGAACTGGGGTGGCAGAGTGGGCTAAAGAACGGTGATTGTTTAAACCCAGATCTGTTCACTGGGCGTGAGTGTTTGAATGGTTCAGATGCTCCGTCCATCACCACCCCCTTTTGTACCGCTTTGTTTGCCATAAGTTGGCAGGGTATGCTCAGACGTGAGTCCCTTGCTCACTTTGCCACTGGATTCAAGCAAGCCCTGCTCAAGACGGCTGTAATGTGAGAAACCGGTCCTCGGAAGCTTGTTTCCGAGCCAGGGAAGGCATGGCTTGGCAGTTCGGGCTGGACTGTTCCCATGAGGCACAGGGTCAGACTGATTTGCATATGGCCATGTCTGAACTGGGTTGGCAGAGTGGGCTAAAGAACGGTGATGGATCAAACCCACATTTTTTGACTGGGTGTGAGTGTTTGATTGGTTCAGATGCTCCGTCCATCACGACCCCCTTTTGTACCGGTAATGCGCACAGGCATCAGCTTTAGTGTTAAATTGTTTTCTTTCTGCTGCCTGGTTCGGATGTGTGCGACAGAGCTACAGGTCAGCGCTGTTGCGATGATGTCTCAGAGCCCTCTCGGTTCCTCTTCCCTTCAGTCAGTATTGTTTTGCTACTGCTGTCTCTTTTCTCACCTAAGTTTGACGTGTGTTGCTGCACCCGGGTTGTTGTGGCCTTGCCCTTCGGAGCCTACCCAGTTTGCTTTCTCTACGTCAAGCAGGTCTTGCCTGTGATGGAATAGGCGCTGTTCAGATACTGTCCTCGGTGTATGCCAAGAACCTCTGGACTGACATCCACCAATTCTCTAACATCTGGCTATCTCCCGAACATGACAAGGCCTCCTGCTCATGCTGCTTTAAGAAGATTCCTATGGTACTGTTGAGCTCATTGTCTCAAAATGTTGCGGAGACGACACGCCAGCCCTCTTCGGCTCCCACGACTTTAAAGGGGAACTTCAGCTGGAACCGTCCTGGAGATTGAAGACCTACTGGATACAGGTAGTGACTACGATCCCTCCTTACTTACCCCCTCGAGACAGCTCACACTTTAGCAAACCGCGCCTAGAGGCCTGACATCCAGTCTTGATGCACAGAGACAGACCTCCTGTCCACCACTGGCATCTGGCCATGGAAGGTGCCAAACATCCGCTTCGGACACCATGCCCAGCCTTGGCTCGACGCCAATGAAAATCTTGAAGTCATCACACAGTGCCGACCACCTCCATCCGAGCGACACCAAAACGCCCTTCGAAGCCGAAGCCTTCGACACCAAAGACCTGTTCGGCTCGGACAACTGGCACTGAAACACTGCGTTGAAACCAACATCTTTCTCCACTCTGCGGGACCTGTCCTCCAGAAGCTACAGGATGAACTTTACACCTGTTGACGTCATATCGTGAACAATCCTTCTGGCCGAATCATCGTCCAGCCATCGGCGTCCACCACAGATGGATCGAAGCAGAAGTTCAGCTTCAAGGAAGCCCTCGAGCTCCCGCTGTCGCCTAAACAACACAAGAGACAGGCTACCAGCCCTCTGCCACGGGCTCATCCAGCTACCCCCTCCCCCCCTCCCCTTTAAAGGCACCCATCTCCCTCTACCTGCACCCCCTCCTCTACGTGCTGACCCCACTCCTTACACTCCATAGGGGTCCCACAGTCTTGCTTTGGGGTGGGGGGGTGCAGCCTCTGTCACCCGGGGGACCAATATAACATGGCCCCAGAGGATGATCTATGGGTTCTATACAATGTTGATCCTCCAGGGAACACAGAACCTGACCTATATCCCGCCCGTCCCGCCAGATGACACTCCCTCCGACCCTGAGGTCCTTGCTAGGGCGGCCTCGTTTCATAAGATGGAAATGCACTGGGGATCCCATTGAGGAGGATTTCCTATATTTTAAGGATGCAATTACAGCCTAGGTGGTCAAGTCTAGGACGGACAAAAAATATATGGCTTGGGCGCCCTTCTGACCCAGTCTAATTCAACAGTCCTCTCCCTCCTGACTCGGTGGGGGTGTACTCTGTCCCCCAATAAAAATCAGTGCACAGGGCACCGACGATGCACCCCTGTCGGATAAGAAAAACAGCATATTGACTCAGCTAGCACATGTGTTGCTGTGCAATCAGCCAACCACAGGTGTCTTCCCAATTCCCTCGGCTTGCTGTCCTGCCATGATCGGGCTCACTGGGACGAGATGGAGAAGTTCCTCCAACATCTCCCAGATGAGTACAGTAAAAGGTAACAAGAGCTAGTCTCAGACGGTAAGCTCATCCCTGATGTCACCGTCAGGTGTGCCCTTGATGCTGGCCATACTGCAGCCTGACCTCAATTCCAGCAAGCTTACCGGCAGGCCTGGCTCTGCATCTCCAGCTTCAAGCCAGATGTCTAGCTGCATCTCCTCAACCTGCCCTTTGACGGAGAGCATCTCTTCAGCCCCCAGGTGCCTTGTAGGTGTGATGGCACTGGCTCTACGGCACCCTTGAGCAGTAGCACGTCTACCTCTTCCTGAAGCAGGCGTTGGTGCTGTGGGAGAGGACATGTTTGTGGGGTGGAATATTAGAAGGAGTGGACCTGAGCTCCAAACAATGTGTGGGATGATAACTAATACTCACTGGTCTGGGGTAACCTGTTGCCAAGTGGGGACGAAACCTTGACGTCGATACCCAATAGGTCTTGTGTGGTTGGGGGGGGATGGGCAAGTCCCTGCTTTGCAGGGGAAGTTTCCTTGGTGGAACCGTCTTTGCCTTTGGAGCTGTTGCATTGGTAGGCGCTACAGAAGGAACTCCTAGTGGAGGGCTGTTGGGACTGCTGGCACCACCATTCGTGGTTCTGGGGCTTCCACAGACTTCCCTAACGCTCATCTTGGTGGCTCCCAAGTGGGTCAGACAACCTTGGTTATCAACACTCCTCAAACTCTCGGTGGTTTCACACGGCGGCTCCCCAACAGGCCAGACCTTCTCACATAGAACCATGGAGGAAACCGGCACTACGACCCCAGGACGCTCAACCTTGTAATATGGCACCTGAGATTTTAGTGTTTGGTTATCTTAACATTCCTCAGGAATACATGAAGATTCTTAAGGAAGAATGCAGACACTCCACTAGCGCTTGCAACGCAGCAAAAGTGGAAGCATTTTGCACCCTACTATCTGGCTGCTAAAGGGTCGTCAAAGTGCAGTGCAAGTGTCCAAGACATTCTACAAACTGTGGGCTAGCTTACACTTCTATCTGGTCCACTTAGCCGCAGTGGCTGCCTACCTTAAAAATAGAGAACACATATCCCTCCTCAAGATTCTTGTCACCAAACTTTTTATGTAGAATTTGAAGTCATTCCACCACGGATCTCCTCCCCATGTGGAATCTCAACATCATTCTCACTTGACTGAACGGTCCTCCCTTGTTAGCCCCTAGATTTATGCCCCCTTCAGTTCCTCTCCTGGGAGGTAGTCTTTCTTGTCGCAACAACCTCTGATGTGTCAGTGAGCTCCAAGCAATATTGTTGGAAGAACTTTTCTTTCAAGTCCACTGGAATAGGGCTGTCTTATGTACTAATCCTAAGTTCCTTCCTAAAGTAGTCTCACCCTTCCACCTTAACCAATCCCTAGAGCTGCCAATTTTCTTTCCCCACCTTAATTTGGTTGCGAAACAGGATCTCCATACTCCAGATGTCAAGTGTGCTCTAATGTACTATGTAAGGTAGAACTAAGGCCACAGCTTTTTGTTTCCTTCTCAAAACCCCACATGGGCTCTTTCCACATCCGGCACAGCCAGGTGGATAGTGGAATGTATCCAAGCGTGTTCTGCAAAAGCCAAGAGCCCGTTGCCTATCCCTCGTAGAGCGCACTCTACACGTATAAAAAAGAGGCTGACCTCTGTAAAGCAGCCGCCTGGTCCACACCACACACCTTCACAACATTCTATTGTGTGGATGTATTGGCGCGCCAGCAAGCTAATGTTCGCCTGGCTGTACTACGTATACTTTTCCAGTCCTCCAGAACATCCTCAGGCTAGCCACCACTTACGGTAGGACTGCTTCACAGTCTGCACAGAGTATTAACAGCCACACACACCTCTTACTGAAAATGTTGCTTACCTTGTAAGCATCTGTTTGTGGCCTGTAGTGCTATAGGTTCACCTGTGCCTGCCCGCCTCCCCGAAAAGTTTTCAATGTGGTAGATGTCTTTTACTTCTGCATAGTCCACTCTTTCTGTATCACTCGGCTCCACTTCCACCCGCACCTGCTGTGCTGCAGACAGTTAACAATGGAGCCGATGCCCGTGCGCATTAACAGCAATAGCTGGAGTCGCTGGGGAAACATCATTTACCACGAAGGCATTACCACTACTAACATTTACCACGTGACACTTACCACGCAGGGTGCCTTCCACGCAGGGTGCCTTCCACGACGTCTTTACCACGGGCTGTGGGGGAGATGTGGTATTCCTTCGAGTCGTTCTGCGTGGGTTTGGGGGGCAGAGGGGGGCTGGGGGGGGTCTCCCCCCCCAAAAATAACAAGCGGGGGGCAGAGGGGGGCTGGGGGGGGTCTCCCCCCCAAAAAATAACAAGCAGTTTACTTTAAAAAAAAAAACGAACATAATTTTAAAAGAAAAAGGAAAGAGCCTCCCCCAAAGACGTGCCGTGTACGTCAAAAAAACAGTCCTTTTTTATTTTGGTATACGTGTTTTGACGCTTGTTTCAATGGAGGATGGAAGTAAGGGCTCGTAGAGAAAGACGTGCAGGTAAGACGTTTCTAGGCGTAGTAAAATCCTACGTTGTAAATACCAGCGTGGTAAAGCCACTTGCGATGTAAAATTCGCGTGGTAAAGCCATGCGTGGTAATTGAAATCGTGGTATAATCATATATTCGAGTCGCTGTACCTCGTGACGACTTCGAGGACAAACAGCTTGCACACATCCGGGCCCAACACTAGACTGCAGGAGTATGCACACCATGTGAATCTACAGCTCTACATGCCACCAACAGATGCTTACAAGGTTAGTAACATGTTCCTGAAAGATGACTGTTTTTAATGGATGTACTGCCTGTACTCTCACCAGATACCAGAGGAACGTGTTTTTTTTTCTGCAGACTCTAGAAAAAGAATACAAAGGAGACATGTTTTCATAATTGGAAGCACAGTCTCATTACTCTCTGAAGGGAATAAAGTGAAAGGCATTGATTGACCCAGATCTCAGATTTTGCAGACTGAGGATGATTTGTCCACTTGAAGTTCAACAAAAAGCATCCCATCGATGGGGCCATTTACCAATGGACTGTCAGGTTCCAAGCGTACCTCATTTATTCCTTTAATTGCGGTCTTCTGTAGTGCCGCTATACCTGAATAGGTGAAGTACGATTGAGAAACAACCAAGAAAGTACAAAGTAGAGAAGCAAGGAAGACCAACTTGATGGGGCGAAGGAATACGGGGCAACCCCCTCAGAACTGCGTCCGATCAGTATATCACTGTACTCATAAAATGACGAACTACTCAGTGTCCCTGCGCTAAGTAGGTCTGTGGACAAGTCGTACACAAACACGTCATCTAAATGTATTTTCAAACAGCCAAGTCTTCAAATGGGTTTGAAGGAACGTTCTTCCTCTATTGAGCGGAGGAGAGTTCCACTTGGTCACTGCAAGGAGCGAAAGGGGTGAAAGCCCCACTTGTTCCTCTTGGTCCTCGCGACCCCTGCCAACTGTGCATTGGAAGAGTGCTGGGGTCGGGCCGGCCGATGAGGTTAATCCTTTCCATTGGGTACCGTGGGCCAGAGTCAGGACATGACCCTAAAACTGGGCCATCTTTGATGGGAAGCCAGTGTAGCTGCCCAAGATACTGCTGCATGTGGCTTCTTTTGGGCACCTTTAAAAGAAGCGGAGCTCCGCGTTCTGGGCGACCTGCAGTCTTTTCACTTGGGATGCTGGTAGCCCCAATAAAATGCGTTCACGTAATCACGTCGGACGTGACGAGGGCATAAACTATCATTTTCAGATAGTGCCACGAAAGCAGGCAGAGGAATTTCTTCAAGGATCTCAGAAGGTTATAGCACGTGCCAACAACTGCACCAACCTGAGTGTTCAAAGAGATTTAAATATCGAGTTTTTCATCTGAGATTCCTAGCAGCAGCGGTAGGGGCCGGCGGAGGAGGAACGTGACCAGGCCAACAATGTCTTGATTTTACTAGTGTTATTTTGCAAATTGCTCCTGCACATCCATTGAAATACAGTGGACAGGCGAGCCTTGAAGTTGATTGGGTAGCTGGGAGGATTTTTGTCCCACGTGAGGACAATCGGAGTGTCATCGGCGTATGACACCCCTTGTACGCCAAAGTTTTTGATAAGCACCTCCAGTGGTGCCATGTACACGTTGAAGTAGGTCTCCGAGCCGACCCTTGGGGAACACCGAACACTAAAGGCTTAGGTTATCACAAATAATGCACCATCCAGACCGCCTGACTGCAGTCCGAACGAAAGGAGCGGAGCCAGACCAAGGCGGATCCACCGACCCCCAATGTTTCCTAATCGGTGCAGTAGGGTGGAGTTGGACACAGTAGCAAAGGCAGCTGATAGATCCAGGGGCAGCAATGCCACTTGCACCCCCTGCTCCACCTTCATCCTAATGGTATCCAATGCCTCGAACAGAGTGGATTCTGTACTGAATCCTGATCTGAAACCAGATTGGGAGGGGTGTAGTAACTGGTGTGGTTCTAGGTATGCAAAGAGTTGTGTTCCTGTAGTCTACGCCAGAGGGGATTAGGGCAAGGGCCTCGGTTTTCAGTTGTTTGCGGGTCTGAAGGAGTTTGTTTTCTTTCAGGGTATAAAGGAAGCAGTTTGCAGAAATGCTCATTTTGTTAATCTGTGGAATTTGTTAGATTGCCATCAATAGTGAAGCTTAATAATTTTTGTATGTAGCCTTATTTTAGCATTTTAGATACTTTTGAATCTATTTCCATGCTCTAGATACTGTTTGACTAATTAGGTGTTCGGTGCACTTGCTGTTTTGATGCACTTTCAGTTTTTTGATTTTGACTAGTTTTTGCTTTTTGGAGGCAATTTGAGCAGGGGACCAGTGGTGTGTTAGACCATGGGGTCTCTGCTCGTATCATTGGCATCCACCATTTTGGGGGTAGTGCAGGACGGGAACAGGAGTTTGCGGTCTATTTGTAGAATGGCTTGAGAGATTTAAGGCGGGCTTCGTGTGTCCATGCCGTTGGCACGTAGAAGGGGCATCAAAGCAATGCCCTTCTCGTCCCGATCGATGCAAGTCGCCAGGACCCCTATGAAGGAATGAATGAATGATGCGCATTTGTAGAGCGCACGGCTACTCAGCAAGAGTGTCCTGGCACTAATGGTCCCCGTCAAACAGACCAGACGCTACCCGTAGCCCTGGAGAAGCCATGTTCTAAGAACGTTCTTAAATATCGCAGGTCAGTCGTAGATCTGAGATTAGCCAGGAGTCGGTTCCAAGCTTGAGCTCCCACGAGCCTGAAAGTTCTTCCACAGACCGGACTAGGCGTATTCTGGGGTCGCAGGCCAGGCCCACGGAGGATGACCTCCGATTCTGGCTGGCAAGTAGTGCCTAACTCTCGTACTGAGGTATCCAGTGCCCCTTCAATGAAGGGCTATGAGGAACAGTACCAGGGCCTTGAATTTGATGCTTTTACTGCTAGGGAGCCAGTGCAAGGCCTTCAGGCGCGGGACCTGTGGGTTCTGGGCTTCAGCATAAGGACCAGTCTGGCCGCAGCATTTTGAACCACCTGGAGGCGCAGGAGGGTACATTTGGGAATGCCCAAGTACAAAATGTTGGCATAGTCCAGTCTGGCGGTAACCACTGCTTGGACCACCGTTTTCCTGGTGTCCAGTGAGAGAAGTGGAAGAAATGTCCTCAACAGACGTGGCATGCCAAAGCAGATGCCACTACAGACAGGATTTGAGGTCTCATCGTGGGATCACTGTCCATAGAGATGCCCAGATGTTTCCTGTGGTTTGGGCTAAGAGAGGCGGAGACGTCTCCTCCGGCCACCAGGGTCTGCATTCTTCCACGGACGGAGGGCCAAAAAAGATGATTTCCGATTTCTCTGATTGACATTTCAGTTGGTTCCTCCTAAGCGAGTTGAACACCACAGTGAGTCGCGATCTGACCTTTTCACCATCAAAATCCGCTCTTATCACAGGTGAAAATCAGCTGAGTATCATCAGCGTATGATAATATTTTAGCCCCCCAAGCTTCCGCCGGAGATGTGAGGGACGAGATGTATACATTTAAAAAAGTGGGGCTCAAAACCGATCCCTGAGGGACCCCCACTTTCAAGCTGGGAATGGGGGAGGCGAATGGAGGCGTCCACATTTCCTGGCTTCTGTCCTCAAGAAAGGAAGACCGCCATTCCAGTGCCGATCCGCCTATTCCAAGGTCACTCGGCCTCTCCAGGAGCCTGTCATACGGGACCGTATCGAAGGCCGCCAGCAGGTCTCCTAAAATAAGGATAACTGTCTCCTTGATCAAGCTTTTCTTTCATGTGTTCAGTCACCTACAACCGAGCCATTGCCATGCTAAAATCTGCCCTGAAATCAGATTGACTGATGTGCAGATTATTATTCTCTGCCTAGTCAGAAATGACCCTATTCACATATTTCTCCCGCACCTTAGAGAGAGACGTCCTAGACCTGCAACCACAACCCAAGCCACAACTCTACAACTGTAACTACAACCAGGCCAGGCCTAGAACTGCAACCACAGCCCAAGCCACAACTCTACAACTGTAACTACAACCAGACCAGGCATAGACCTGCAACCACAGCCCAAGCCACAACTCTACAACTGTAACTACAACCAGACCAGGCCTAGAACTGCAACCACAGCCCAAGCCACAACTCTACAACTGTAACTACAGCTGCAACCACAACTCTGAAGCAGCAGAACTATGATTACAACTGTAACTACAACCAGACCAGGCCTAGAACTGCAACCACAACCCAAGCCACAACTCTACAACCGTAACTACAACCAGACCAGGCCTAGAACTGCAACCACAGCCCAAGCCACAACTCTACAACTGTAACTACAACCAGACCAGGCATAGACCTGCAACCACAGCCCAAGCCACAACTCTACAACTGTAACTACAACCAGACCAGGCCTAGAACTGCAACCACAGCCCAAGCCACAACTCTACAACTGTAACTACAACTAGACCAGGCCTAGAACTGCAACCACAGCCCAAGCCACAACTCTACAACTGTATCTACTGCTGCAACCACAACTCTGAAGCAGCAGAACTATAATCACAACTGTAACTACAACCAGACCAGGCCTAGAACTGCAACCACAGCCCAAGCCACAACTCTACAACTGTAACTACAACTAGACCAGGCCTAGAACTGCAACCACAGCCCAAGCCACAACTCTACAACTGTAACTACAACCAGACCAGGCCTAGAACTGCAACCACAGCCCAAGCCACAACTCTACAACTGTAACTACAACCAGACCAGGCCTAGAACTGCAACCACAGCCCAAGCCACAACTCTACAACTGTAACTACAACTAGACCAGGCCTAGAACTGCAACCACAGCCCAAGCCACAACTCTACAACTGTAACTACAACTAGACCAGGCCTAGAACTGCAACTACAGCCCAAGCCACAACTCTACAACTGTATCTACTGCTGCAACCACAACTCTGAAGCAGCAGAACTATAATCACAACTTTAACTACAACTAGGCCAGGCCTAGAACTGCAACCACAGCCCAAGCCACGACTCTACAACTGTAACTACAACCAGATCAGGCCTAGAACTGCAACCACAGCCCAAGCCACAACTCTACAACTGTAACTACAACCAGACCAGGCCTAGAACTGCAACCACAGCCCAAGCCACAACTCTACAACTGTATCTACTGCTGCAACCACAACTCTGAAGCAGCAGAACTATAATCACAACTTTAACTACAACTAGGCCAATCCTAGAACTGCAACCACAGCCCAAGCCACGACTCTACAACTGTAACTACAACCAGACCAGGCCTAGAACTGCAACCACAGCCCAAGCCACAACTCTACAACTGTAACTACAACCAGACCAGGCCTAGAACTGCAACCACAGCCCAAGCCACACCTCTACAACTGTATCTACTGCTGCAACCACAACTCTGAAGCAGCAGAACTATAATCACAACTTTAACTACAACTAGGCCAGGCCTAGAACTGCAACCACAGCCCAAGCCACAACTGTAACTACAACCAGACCAGGCCTAGAACTGCAACCACAGCCCAAGCCACAACTGTAACTACAACCAGACCAGGCCTAGAACTGCAACCACAGCCCAAGCCACAACTCTACAACTGTAACTACAACTAGACCAGGCCTAGAACTGCAACCACAGCCCAAGCCACAACTCTACAACTGTAACTACAACTAGACCAGGCCTAGAACTGCAACCACAGCCCAAGCCACACCTCTACAACTGTATCTACTGCTGCAACCACAACTCTGAAGCAGCAGAACTATAATCACAACTGTAACTACAACCAGACCAGGCCTAGAACTGCAACCACAGCCCAAGCCACAACTCTACAACTGTAACTACAACTAGACCAGGCCTAGAACTGCAACCACAGCCCAAGCCACAACTCTACAACTGTAACTACAACCAGACCAGATCTAGAACTGCAACCACAGCCCAAGCCACAACTCTTACAACTGTAACTACAACTAGACCAGGCCTAGAACTGCAACCACAGCCCAAGCCACGACTCTACAACTGTAACTACAACCAGACCAGGCCTAGAACTGCAACCACAGCCCAAGCCACAACTCTACAACTGTAACTACAACTAGACCAGGCCTAGAACTGCAACCACAGCCCAAGCCACAACTCTACAACTGTAACTACAGCTGCAACCACAACTCTGAAGCAGCAGAACTATAATCACAACTGTAACTACAACCAGACCAGGCCTAGAACTGCAACCACAGCCCAAGCCACAACTCTACAACTGTAACTACAACCAGACCAGGCCTAGAACTGCAACCACAGCCCAAGCCACAACTTTACAACTGTAACTACAACTAGACCAGGCCTAGTACTGCAACCACAGCCCAAGCCACAACTCTACAACTGTAACTACAACTAGACCAGGCCTAGAACTGCAACTACAGCCCAAGCCACAACTCTACAACTGTATCTACTGCTGCAACCACAACTCTGAAGCAGCAGAACTATAATCACAACTTTAACTACAACTAGGCCAGGCCTAGAACTGCAACCACAGCCCAAGCCACGACTCTACAACTGTAACTACAACCAGACCAGGCCTAGAACTGCAACCACAGCCCAAGCCACAACTCTACAACTGTAACTACAACCAGACCAGGCCTAGAACTGCAACCACAGCCCAAGCCACAACTCTACAACTGTATCTACTGCTGCAACCACAACTCTGAAGCAGCAGAACTATAATCACAACTTTAACTACAACTAGGCCAATCCTAGAACTGCAACCACAGCCCAAGCCACGACTCTACAACTGTAACTACAACCAGACCAGGCCTAGAACTGCAACCACAGCCCAAGCCACAACTCTACAACTGTAACTACAACTAGACCAGGCCTAGAACTGCAACCACAGCCCAAGCCACAACTCTACAACTGTATCTACTGCTGCAACCACAACTCTGAAGCAGCAGAACTATAATCACAACTGTAACTACAACCAGACCAGGCCTAGAACTGCAACCACAGCCCAAGCCACAACTCTACAACTGTAACTACAACTAGACCAGGCCTAGAACTGCAACCACAGCCCAAGCCACAACTCTACAACTGTAACTACAACCAGACCAGGCCTAGAACTGCAACCACAGCCCAAGCCACAACTCTACAACTGTAACTACAACCAGACCAGGCCTAGAACTGCAACCACAGCCCAAGCCACAACTCTACAACTGTAACTACAACTAGACCAGGCCTAGAACTGCAACCACAGCCCAAGCCACAACTCTACAACTGTAACTACAACTAGACCAGGCCTAGAACTGCAACTACAGCCCAAGCCACAACTCTACAACTGTATCTACTGCTGCAACCACAACTCTGAAGCAGCAGAACTATAATCACAACTTTAACTACAACTAGGCCAGGCCTAGAACTGCAACCACAGCCCAAGCCACGACTCTACAACTGTAACTACAACCAGATCAGGCCTAGAACTGCAACCACAGCCCAAGCCACAACTCTACAACTGTAACTACAACCAGACCAGGCCTAGAACTGCAACCACAGCCCAAGCCACAACTCTACAACTGTATCTACTGCTGCAACCACAACTCTGAAGCAGCAGAACTATAATCACAACTTTAACTACAACTAGGCCAATCCTAGAACTGCAACCACAGCCCAAGCCACGACTCTACAACTGTAACTACAACCAGACCAGGCCTAGAACTGCAACCACAGCCCAAGCCACAACTCTACAACTGTAACTACAACCAGACCAGGCCTAGAACTGCAACCACAGCCCAAGCCACACCTCTACAACTGTATCTACTGCTGCAACCACAACTCTGAAGCAGCAGAACTATAATCACAACTTTAACTACAACTAGGCCAGGCCTAGAACTGCAACCACAGCCCAAGCCACAACTGTAACTACAACCAGACCAGGCCTAGAACTGCAACCACAGCCCAAGCCACAACTGTAACTACAACCAGACCAGGCCTAGAACTGCAACCACAGCCCAAGCCACAACTCTACAACTGTAACTACAACTAGACCAGGCCTAGAACTGCAACCACAGCCCAAGCCACAACTCTACAACTGTAACTACAACTAGACCAGGCCTAGAACTGCAACCACAGCCCAAGCCACACCTCTACAACTGTATCTACTGCTGCAACCACAACTCTGAAGCAGCAGAACTATAATCACAACTGTAACTACAACCAGACCAGGCCTAGAACTGCAACCACAGCCCAAGCCACAACTCTACAACTGTAACTACAACTAGACCAGGCCTAGAACTGCAACCACAGCCCAAGCCACAACTCTACAACTGTAACTACAACCAGACCAGATCTAGAACTGCAACCACAGCCCAAGCCACAACTCTTACAACTGTAACTACAACTAGACCAGGCCTAGAACTGCAACCACAGCCCAAGCCACGACTCTACAACTGTAACTACAACCAGACCAGGCCTAGAACTGCAACCACAGCCCAAGCCACAACTCTACAACTGTAACTACAACTAGACCAGGCCTAGAACTGCAACCACAGCCCAAGCCACAACTCTACAACTGTAACTACAGCTGCAACCACAACTCTGAAGCAGCAGAACTATAATCACAACTGTAACTACAACCAGACCAGGCCTAGAACTGCAACCACAGCCCAAGCCACAACTCTACAACTGTAACTACAACCAGACCAGGCCTAGAACTGCAACCACAGCCCAAGCCACAACTCTACAACTGTAACTACAACTAGACCAGGCCTAGTACTGCAACCACAGCCCAAGCCACAACTCTACAACTGTAACTACAACTAGACCAGGCCTAGAACTGCAACTACAGCCCAAGCCACAACTCTACAACTGTATCTACTGCTGCAACCACAACTCTGAAGCAGCAGAACTATAATCACAACTTTAACTACAACTAGGCCAGGCCTAGAACTGCAACCACAGCCCAAGCCACGACTCTACAACTGTAACTACAACCAGACCAGGCCTAGAACTGCAACCACAGCCCAAGCCACAACTCTACAACTGTAACTACAACCAGACCAGGCCTAGAACTGCAACCACAGCCCAAGCCACAACTCTACAACTGTATCTACTGCTGCAACCACAACTCTGAAGCAGCAGAACTATAATCACAACTTTAACTACAACTAGGCCAGGCCTAGAACTGCAACCACAGCCCAAGCCACAACTGTAACTACAACCAGACCAGGCCTAGAACTGCAACCACAGCCCAAGCCACAACTGTAACTACAACCAGACCAGGCCTAGAACTGCAACCACAGCCCAAGCCACAACTGTAACTACAACCAGACCAGGCCTAGAACTGCAACCACAGCCCAAGCCACAACTCTACAACTGTAACTACAACTAGACCAGGCATAGAACTGCAACCACAGCCCAAGCCACAACTCTACAACTGTAACTACAACTAGACCAGGCCTAGAACTGCAACCACAGCCCAAGCCACACCTCTACAACTGTATCTACTGCTGCAACCACAACTCTGAAGCAGCAGAACTATAATCACAACTGTAACTACAACCAGACCAGGCCTAGAACTGCAACCACAGCCCAAGCCACAACTCTACAACTGTAACTACAACTAGACCAGGCCTAGAACTGCAACCACAGCCCAAGCCACAACTCTACAACTGTAACTACAACCAGACCAGACCTAGAACTGCAACCACAGCCCAAGCCACAACTCTTACAACTGTAACTACAACTAGACCAGGCCTAGAACTGCAACCACAGCCCAAGCCACGACTCTACAACTGTAACTACAACCAGACCAGGCCTAGAACTGCAACCACAGCCCAAGCCACAACTCTACAACTGTAACTACAACTAGACCAGGCCTAGAACTGCAACCACAGCCCAAGCCACAACTCTACAACTGTAACTACAGCTGCAACCACAACTCTGAAGCAGCAGAACTATAATCACAACTTAAACTACAACTAGGCCAGGCCTAGAACTGCAACCACAGCCCAAGCCACAACTGTAACTACAACCAGACCAGGCCTAGAACTGCAACCACAGCCCAAGCCACAACTGTAACTACAACCAGACCAGGCCTAGAACTGCAACCACAGCCCAAGCCACAACTCTACAACTGTAACTACAACTAGACCAGGCCTAGAACTGCAACCACAGCCCAAGCCACAACTCTACAACTGTAACTACAACTAGACCAGGCCTAGAACTGCAACCACAGCCCAAGCCACACCTCTACAACTGTATCTACTGCTGCAACCACAACTCTGAAGCAGCAGAACTATAATCACAACTGTAACTACAACCAGACCAGGCCTAGAACTGCAACCACAGCCCAAGCCACAACTCTACAACTGTAACTACAACTAGACCAGGCCTAGAACTGCAACCACAGCCCAAGCCACAACTCTACAACTGTAACTACAACCAGACCAGACCTAGAACTGCAACCACAGCCCAAGCCACAACTCTTACAACTGTAACTACAACTAGACCAGGCCTAGAACTGCAACCACAGCCCAAGCCACGACTCTACAACTGTAACTACAACCAGACCAGGCCTAGAACTGCAACCACAGCCCAAGCCACAACTCTACAACTGTAACTACAACTAGACCAGGCCTAGAACTTCAACCACAGCCCAAGCCACAACTCTACAACTGTAACTACAGCTGCAACCACAACTCTGAAGCAGCAGAACTATAATTACAACTGTAACTACAACCAGACCAGGCCTAGAACTGCAACCACAGCCCAAGCCACAACTCTACAACTGTAACTACAACCAGACCAGGCCTAGAACTGCAACCACAGCCCAAGCCACAACTCTACAACTGTAACTACAACTAGACCAGTCCTAGAACTGCAACCACAGCCCAAGCCACAACTCTACAACTGTATCTACTGCTGCAACCACAACTCTGAAGCAGCAGAACTATAATCACAACTTTAACTACAACTAGGCCAGGCCTAGAACTGCAACCACAGCCCAAGCCACGACTCTACAACTGTAACTACAACCAGACCAGGCCTAGAACTGCAACCACAGCCCAAGCCACAACTCTACAACTGTAACTACAACCAGACCAGGCCTAGAACTGCAACCACAGCCCAAGCCACAACTCTACAACTGTATCTACTGCTGCAACCACAACTCTGAAGCAGCAGAACTATAATCACAACTTTAACTACAACTAGGCCAATCCTAGAACTGCAACCACAGCCCAAGCCACGACTCTACAACTGTAACTACAACCAGACCAGGCCTAGAACTGCAACCACAGCCCAAGCCACAACTCTACAACTGTAACTACAACCAGACCAGGCCTAGAACTGCAACCACAGCCCAAGCCACAACTCTACAACTGTATCTACTGCTGCAACCACAACTCTGAAGCAGCAGAACTATAATCACAACTTTAACTACAACTAGGCCAGGCCTAGAACTGCAACCACAGCCCAAGCCACAACTGTAACTACAACCAGACCAGGCCTAGAACTGCAACCACAGCCCAAGCCACAACTGTAACTACAACCAGACCAGGCCTAGAACTGCAACCACAGCCCAAGCCACAACTGTAACTACAACCAGACCAGGCCTAGAACTGCAACCACAGCCCAAGCCACAACTCTACAACTGTAACTACAACTAGACCAGGCCTAGAACTGCAACCACAGCCCAAGCCACAACTCTACAACTGTAACTACAACTAGACCAGGCCTAGAACTGCAACCACAGCCCAAGCCACACCTCTACAACTGTATCTACTGCTGCAACCACAACTCTGAAGCAGCAGAACTATAATCACAACTGTAACTACAACCAGACCAGGCCTAGAACTGCAACCACAGCCCAAGCCACAACTCTACAACTGTAACTACAACTAGACCAGGCCTAGAACTGCAACCACAGCCCAAGCCACAACTCTACAACGGTAACTACAACCAGACCAGACCTAGAACTGCAACCACAGCCCAAGCCACAACTCTTACAACTGTAACTACAACTAGACCAGGCCTAGAACTGCAACCACAGCCCAAGCCACGACTCTACAACTGTAACTACAACCAGACCAGGCCTAGAACTGCAACCACAGCCCAAGCCACAACTCTACAACTGTAACTACAACTAGACCAGGCCTAGAACTGCAACCACAGCCCAAGCCACAACTCTACAACTGTAACTACAGCTGCAACCACAACTCTGAAGCAGCAGAACTATAATCACAACTGTAACTACAACCAGACCAGGCCTAGAACTGCAACCACAGCCCAAGCCACAACTCTACAACTGTAACTACAACCAGACCAGGCCTAGAACTGCAACCACAGCCCAAGCCACAACTCTACAACTGTAACTACAACTAGACCAGGCCTAGAACTGCAACCACAGCCCAAGCCACAACTCTACAACTGTAACTACAACTAGACCAGGCCTAGAACTGCAACTACAGCCCAAGCCACAACTCTACAACTGTATCTACTGCTGCAACCACAACTCTGAAGCAGCAGAACTATAATCACAACTTTAACTACAACTAGGCCAGGCCTAGAACTGCAACCACAGCCCAAGCCACGACTCTACAACTGTAACTACAACCAGACCAGGCCTAGAACTGCAACCACAGCCCAAGCCACAACTCTACAACTGTAACTACAACCAGACCAGGCCTAGAACTGCAACCACAGCCCAAGCCACAACTCTACAACTGTATCTACTGCTGCAACCACAACTCTGAAGCAGCAGAACTATAATCACAACTTTAACTACAACTAGGCCAATCCTAGAACTGCAACCACAGCCCAAGCCACGACTCTACAACTGTAACTACAACCAGACCAGGCCTAGAACTGCAACCACAGCGCAAGCCACAACTCTACAACTGTAACTACAACCAGACCAGGCCTAGAACTGCAACCACAGCCCAAGCCACAACTCTACAACTGTATCTACTGCTGCAACCACAACTCTGAAGCAGCAGAACTATAATCACAACTTTAACTACAACTAGGCCAGGCCTAGAACTGCAACCACAGCCCAAGCCACAACTGTAACTACAACCAGACCAGGCCTAGAACTGCAACCACAGCCCAAGCCACAACTGTAACTACAACCAGACCAGGCCTAGAACTGCAACCACAGCCCAAGCCACAACTCTACAACTGTACCTACAACTAGACCAGGCCTAGAACTGCAACCACAGCCCAAGCCACAACTCTACAACTGTAACTACAACTAGACCAGGCCTAGAACCGCAACCACAGCCCAAGCCACACCTCTACAACTGTATCTACTGCTGCAACCACAACTCTGAAGCAGCAGAACTATAATCACAACTGTAACTACAACCAGACCAGGCCTAGAACTGCAACCACAGCCCAAGCCACAACTCTACAACTGTAACTACAACTAGACCAGGCCTAGAACTGCAACCACAGCCCAAGCCACAACTCTACAACTGTAACTACAACCAGACCAGACCTAGAACTGCAACCACAGCCCAAGCCACAACTCTTACAACTGTAACTACAACTAGACCAGGCCTAGAACTGCAACCACAGCCCAAGCCACGACTCTACAACTGTAACTACAACCAGACCAGGCCTAGACCTGCAACCACAGCCCAAGCCACAACTCTACAACTGTAACTACAGCTGTAACCACAACTCTGAAAGCAACAGAACTATAATCACAACTTTAACTACAACTAGGCCAGGCCTAGAACTGCAACCACAGCCCAAGCCACAACTCTACAACTGTATCTACTGCTGCAACCACAACTCTGAAGCAGCAGAACTATAATCACAACTGTAACTACAACCAGACCAGGCCTAGAACTGCAACCACAGCCCAAGCCACAACTCTACAACTGTAACTACAGCTGTAACCACAACTCTGAAAGCAACAGAACTATAATCACAACTTTAACTACAACTAGGCCAGGCCTAGAACTGCAACCACAGCCCAAGCCACAACTCTACAACTGTATCTACTGCTGCAACCACAACTCTGAAGCAGCAGAACTATAATCACAACTGTAACTACAACCAGACCAGGCCTAGAACTGCAACCACAACCCAAGCCACAACTCTACAACTGTATCTACTGCTGCAACCACAACTCTGAAGCAGCAGAACTATAATCACAACTGTAACTACAACCAGACCAGGCCTAGAACTGCAACCACAGCCCAAGCCACAACTCTACAACTGTAACTACAACTAGACCAGGCCTAGAACTGCAACCACAGCCCAAGCCACAACTCTACAACTGTAACTACAGCTGCAACCACAACTCTGAAGCAGCAGAACTATAATCACAACTGTAACTACAACCAGACCAGGCCTAGAACTGCAACCACAGCCCAAGCCACAACTCTACAACTGTAACTACAACTAGACCAGGCCTAGAACTGCAACCACAGCCCAAGCCACAACTCTACAACTGTAACTACAGCTGCAAACACAACTCTGAAGCAGAAGAAATATAATCACAACTGTAACTACAACTAGACCAGGCCTAGACCTGCAACCACAGCCCAAGCCACAACTCTACAACTGTAATTACAGCTGCAACCACAACTCTGAAGCAGAAGAAATATAATCACAACATGCCTAGAACTGCAACCACAGCCCATGCCACAACTCTACAACTGTAACTACAGCTGCAACCACAACTCTGAAAGCAACAGAACTATAATCACAACTTTAACTACAACTAGGCCAGGCCTAGAACTGCAACCACAGCCCAAGCCACAACTGTAACTACAACCAGACCAGGCCTAGAACTGCAACCACAGCCCAAGCCACAACTCTACAACTGTAACTACAACTAGACCAGGCCTAGAACTGCAACCACAGCCCAAGCCACAACTCTACAACTGTAACTACAACTAGACCAGGCCTAGAACTGCAACCACAGCCCAAGCCACACCTCTACAACTGTAACTACAGCTGCAACCACAACTCTGAAGCAGAAGAAATATAATCACAACTGTAACTACAACCAGACGACCAGGCCTAGAACTGCAACCACAACCCAAGCCACAACTCTACAACTGTAACTACAACCAGACCAGGCCTAGAACTGCAACCACAGCCCAAGCCACAACTCTACAACTGTAACTACAGCTGCAACCACAACTCTGAAGCAGCAGAACTATAATCACAACTGTAACTACAACCAGGCCAGGCCTAGAACTGCAACCACAGCCCAAGCCACAACTGTAACTACAACCAGGCCAGGCCTAGACCTGCAACCACAGCCCAAGCCACAACTCTACATCTGTAACTACAGCTGCCACCACAACTGTAACCCAAGGCACATCTATAATCACAACTGTAGCTAGAACCAGATCAGAGCTCGGGTGCATGTAAGTGGAACTTCTATAGCATGAACCTGGCAAAAAGGCAGCGGAGTGCTGTAGATGGTCAAAGGCAACCTTCAAAGTTAGCAAGCAATAGTAGAGGCAGCTGAGTTGTGGACGGTTGATGCCCTGCGACGAACTGTTCTTTAAAGAGGAGAGTCTGCAAGTCTTTCCGAAATTGGAACAGCCTTGGGAGGGACTTGGTGGCCAATAATATATGTCAGTGGAGTGCCGTTCCATTTATATAGCGCCACGATTACGTGAAAAGGGCCCTGGTGCTGTGATTTTAAAAAACTATCACCAGAGCTAAAAAAAAGAAACAAAAAGAAGCAAACCTGGTGGCTGTACATCTAGGTTTTAAGACCCTCCTTATAGAAAAAGAGATCAGGAATAGAAAGAAGAGAAGGCAGGCTGCACAATAACGAGTAGCTTGCACGGAGCATGCTTTGCCCCCCAGCCGAGACCATTTCAGTGTTGGTTGGAACAGTAGGCTAACCTTCGACAAGCACCAACCGCCAGTAGAAGAGTAGTGCTGGATATGGGGCTGTAAATAGCCAGGGCCGGTCCCACGAAAGGTTCTGCGCACAATGCACAGAGGTTTGAATAGGATTGTTTTGGGCGCATGAAGCCAATGGAGTTTGTCTAGAGGAGAAGACGCCGAAGAGGGACAAGAAAGAGACCGAGCTAGTCTCGTTGCTGCCATCTGAACTCTGTGCAGGAGTTTAATTGAAAAGCCATCGCTCTGAGGTATCTTGATGACCTGCAGTGGCGGCTGGTGACATTTGGAAGAGGTGAGGCATAAAGGTTTGGTATGACTTTTGTGTAGTGAGCGACTGTGGCAAGCTTAAAGGACAAAGGTGGTGTCCAAGTGGCTCCACCTGCAGAGAAACAAATTGAAGAAAAGATCTGCACATATTCAACCACCTCTCTTTCCTCTTCAGCACCCTCTTTTCACTCATCCCTGAATGCACGTTGTTGCATCTCCCTCACTGCACCACTTCCAAACATACACTGCGCTCACTCACATTTAAGCAATTTGTTTACTTTTGCCCTGTAAATAGTTTGACATCTGTGCACCCCCTTGACACACATTTTCACAAAATTGCAATTACAACTGGAATACATGACCAGTGATGTGTGTGCTCTGCAGAGGGGCCAACCCACTGACGGGCCCTTTGTTTTGGCTTCAGCGTCAGAGCTCTCAATCAAAGCCCCTCACAAACACCCGCTCAGCTCAAAGTATGTACGGAAAAAGAACCACAGAAAGAAACACAACAGGATTAACTAGCTAACTCTTGAGGAAGGCAAGATTAAATACAACTTCAAATAAGAGGAACTAAATTGCTGACCTGCATTGCCTTAACTTTTTTATCACTTTGTTTGTAAATCGATCCATGTTTTTGGCATTAATGTTGTTAAGGGCATGACGATGGGGCCAGTTTTAATGTCATACAGCAGGTAACCGTCTACTGTAAGCACATATCTCTCGCTTTGTGCTCGACTCATATTTGGATCAACTTTACAAGGGAACAAGGACCCTGGCCTGCTCGTCTTTTGGATCCATTCCCTGGGGGAACAAATGCAGCAGCTTCACTTCGATTCGATTCGATTAGCTTTATTCGATTTTGAGATATAAAAGCACATTACATATATATACACCATTACATTTCATTACACAGTAAATAACATTATATTAATATAGCATTAAATCTTTGAGGGGAATCAGCTAATCATAAAGTTCATTGCGAGGTATACCAAAACAGTCTGGAAATTATCAGCCCTCACCCCGGGCCCGTTTCTGCCCATCTGTAGGGTACTCTCTTCAATGGTCTTGATTGGGGGCGGAGTGATGCTCTGGGGTAAAAGTCAGATAGTTCCCAGGTATGTATAGGTCCATCTCCTATTTGTGGCTGCCAGGTTTGAAGGTATCGGACAACGTTGTTATTTCTAAAGTTTATTAATACCAGGTCGCCGGGTATATCTTTCCGGAGCGGACCTAGCCAGCCCACCCTTCTAACACTTCGTATTCTTCCATCAATATCGGGAGACAGGGGTCTATTTTTTGTTAGCCAAAACACCACATTGTTTCTTAAGTCCTGTTCGCTTTCAGATTTTCCGTTTGTAAGTGCAGGCACTCCAGAGAGGACGCACACAAACGGGGCAGCCTCCGGAGGTAATTGAATATGATTAGATTTTCGTGACCTGTTCCCTAGATTAGAAAGTGACCCTTTATGGGGGTATGAGTTCTTTGTTCAACCCTATTCTGGGGGAAGAGCTATGTGTTATTATTGGTTTTGCCAATGCTTTCAGGGTGTTTGAAGGTAACGTGTGTGTGACTGCTGGTTGGTTTTGGTCAATGTTGCTATGTGGAGATGTTGAGGGCGCTACAGTGGTAGATAAAGAGTGTAAATGGTTGGAGCCTGAGATACTTTTTAAGAGTAGCAAGTTAGCCTTGGCCATTTCCTCTAAACCGGCAATCCTATCCCCTAGATTATTCATTCTATCTATCAAGGGGGATATCATAGAGTTGATCATGGTTTCTATCTGGGCCAACAAAGTTGGTGGGGTAGAGGGTGTAGAAATTAGTTGTTTCATAGAACCCTTATGTGTTTTAGGGCTACAGATGAGAGGCAATGACGGGCTCAAATTCACTTTTTTCTGTTTTGCTAGGCTCCCTGTGTGTTTGTCCACATTTTGTTTTCTTTTACCCGAAGGCTCCTGCAGAGACATGGATTTCGTATTACCTTTTGCAGGTAGACAAGGGGGAGTGCCCATGGGTCTTTCTTTCGGTTGGGATAGTGCACTGGACTGGGGACTTGTAGTGACTGTATGGCAGTAAGAAGCACTAAGTTGCTCGGTTCTCGACTCGACAGCCGCATACTTAGATTGACATAAACTATTGAGTTCCTCCAGCAATGATATATTTTGTGCTACGGCGACTGTCTGTGGGGGAGATTGGTCACTGGAGATATAGTCTGTAGACAGTCGTCGTTCTGTTCTCTCAATTTGATGGACAGTGGGTGTTGTTGTTTTGTTTAAGTAATGGTCCAGAGTCCCCTTGGCCATATCCCTCGTGAGAATTGAATTTTTATATGCCCCCTTGCATGTCATGATGTAATTTGGCACAGAAACTGCGATAAACACCTAAATGAGTCTAACAATGTGACGTATCACGATGGGGTTTCCCTTGGAGGGGGCCGGAGTGAGCCGAGGAATATAAAGGCAAGTTCTTTACCTCCTTTTGTTGCACGGCCAGGGGGGGTGACCCGGCCTGGCCTCTTCTGGCCTTAGATGGCCGCTGATGGCCCCGCCCTTGTCCCGGGCTTCTCCCGGCGCCGACCTGCGCGCGATCCCGCGACGCGGGGGCTGGTCTCCTTATCAGGCGCCTCCTGGCGCGGGAATCGTGTGTGGCGGCGTGTTGCGCCGCTCGGGCGTCTGGGAAATGTAGTCCTCGGGGCTCCCCTCACGCTGCAGCCGCTGGGGTGGGCAGGCGGCGACAGCTGGGAGCGCTGCTGCTGGGCGCTGGGTCTGGAAATGACCCCCAGGAATTCTGCTATTCACTTCTAACCGGGCCAACGCCGTGCTGCCAGGGCTGGGGTGTCACAGTGGGGGAGACTAGCGTGGCGAGGGGGGGTCTCAGAACAATATACATAACAGCAGACTAGCATTCTAACACTTACCATTACAGAGAACAAGGCACCAAAACACACGTGCTTGCTTCCACTCCTACATGTGACGAATGGGAAAGGGTGGGATCTCTGCCTGTGAATGACGGACGGCTGCACTCACGCAGGGACGGGACGGAGACGGGTTCATTATGAAGGGCTTTAGAACAGGGAGCCCTGGGTGCGCATCTCAGGGCAGAAAGTGGATTACTGCCTAGCTTCTGTCTCTTGCTTCAGAGCGAGGCGGGGCAGGCAGCCTAGACTCAAATACATTGGTTTGTTTAGAGGTATGATGGAGTCTCTAAATAAATTGATGTATTTAATATTTGTACGAGAATGTAAAGGACACATTTCCCGGGGCGGGGGGGGGGGGGCGCAGCCCCTGAGCCCTAATGGAGAATCCGCCCCCTAATGACCTGGAAGGAAGCCAAGGTGAACGCACCCTGATAGAGATGGTACCCTCGTCGCCAGGAGAGAAGTTTCACTCCAGGGGAGCAGCGGGGAAAATGATGGGTTTATTATGGACTGAATGGTTTATGTAAATACCCAAGTGTAAAGGTGTGATGTATACATACTGTTAAATGCCAATGTACTGTATATACAACTCTGTTAGGTTTTACAAACAAGAAAACCTATGAAATCTTTATGAGAGGAAAAATAATTGAGGTGAGCCCAATAATGTCAAATTTCCATAATAACCAGCTCAAGATTGTTACTTGACCACCAAAGACAAGAGAGGAACAGAAAGGTGCAGGTGAATCTCCGGCAGAACCCCCAGGAGAGCAAAGAGGAGGCAGCAACTCATTGTCAGGACATCGAAGCTTTGGAGCAGCAGGGAACCCCAGTCTTGTCCGCATCAAGCGTCACGCATTCTGCGGCGGCCAGTGATGGATTTTGCGCATACAAAGGAGACATTCTTGGAAAGGCGCAGGTGTTGATTGATTCACTGCAAAAATGACCTGCGTAAAGTCTGTATAGATCATAAAGGCAATGCCATGGTCTTGAGTCTGCTTGTCACCAAGTGTTGGATATGAATCAGGGTGAGGCTCAAAGAGGAGCCCTGAGGTACCCTCTGATCACCAGGCCTTGGTAAGAGGGAAGATTAACCGCTTGAGCTGTGCTAGAGAGATGTGATCTGCACCATTCCCAGGCTGTACCCCGATGCCGATATCCACCAACCTAGAAATCACGACTGTGGGAATCTATGTCAAAGATGGGAGCGCTGCTATCTGGCAGCTTGGCAGGCATGACGTTGACATGGTGGCCTGCCCATCCGACATGGCAAAAGGGGTCCGTCGGTGTGCACGGAGCCCTCTCGGTGAATCGGGGTGAGGGGAATCTCAAAGTTTGATGGCTGCGCAAGCAGTTCCGGGATCAATTTACCAAACTTCAAATGACTCCTTAGCCCATCTGAGCCAATATTCAGGCCAGAGACTCCCAATTTGTTAAGCAAAATATAGCTTTTTGTCTGACTCCCACCTGAAGTCGCCTCTGGGGGGAATACATTCTCCAGATTGTTTTTTCAACCCCCCCTCTGTCCTCTTCTAAAATGTTGGCCTGTATGCCTTACCCTGCCCCTTTCCATGTAGGTGATAACCTCCTCCAATGACGCAGCTCCCCTGTGCTAATGTGTGAGATGGTGTGTGACTGTGCTCCCATGTGCAAGGGTTGCCATGGTGTGTGGGATGGCGCTTCCATGTCCAATGGTTGAGCGGGTGCTTCCATGTGCAAGAGCTAAGCTAGCGGGTGTAGGAAGGGGGAGTCTCTAGTTGGCGCAGTGCAGCACTGGCGGACAAGCAGGGACTCTCTGTTCCCCGTCAGGGCTGAGGGTTACCTTCAAGACAACCTCTGCTTACCCTCTAGGTAGTGTGGCTTAAGCAGTCTTAGGCTAATCTCTGGGGCACATAGGGTTAAACATTTGCAATATCACACCATCACAACCAACCCACCACACAATGACACCAAACTGTATTTGTAAAAATATATGTTCTTTATATAAATTTCAAGCAGGCTTGTAAATACAGTCTTGGTTACTTCAAATGCAGGTTCCAGTTACTCTTTATGAAAAGGCACAGTTCTTGAATAATGCGGTCTTGTGGGCCTTCTGCCCTGGTTTTGAACAAGGTTCAGTGGTTTGCAAGGCCTCCAGGCGCTTTCCGCCGTCTCCGCTCTTGCTCGGAGTCACCCGTCGGGCTTGACTCGAGGGGAGGGGGCCGCGGGCCACAGGGAGCGTCAAGAGGGGCCTCGGGGGCCAGGAGCAGAGCGAGCCTCTGACTCAGGGGCTGCTCGCGCTGCAAGCAGATAGCAGCTGCGAGGTTCCCGGGGCGCCCAAGCTCACACGGTGTGGTGCAAAGTCACTGTACCTTGGGGTTCTCGGGGAGCTGTCCCACGTCGCGTTGTCTTCCTGCGAGTCTCAGCGCAGGTCACAGGGCACCCGGGATGGCGGTGCAGATGCGGGGCAGGATTCTCCGGGGTCAGGTTCGCTCACACTGAAGAGGGAAGCTGCAGGCAGGCGGGGCTGAGGGGGGTGCACTCCACGGAGCGTGAGGCACAATTCAGGCACGGCTCAGCAGCGAGTCACTTCCAGCTGCGGGGGCCAGGGGGTCTCAGCGCCCAAGTCACGAAGGGCACAATCTTGGCAATGCCGGTCTTTGCGGAGCAGCCTGTACCTCGGGGGTCACACAGGCGGCGATGCTTGGACCGGGCAGTTCCTCCCTTTCCTTTGCAAGGGCGGCTCAGCGCGGACAGTCACGGCGCTCAGACCAGCGTGGGGCTGGTCCTTACTTTGCGGCTGGCTCACGATTAGGCCACCGTCACGGTGGTCGGGGGAAGGGCACGGCTGCACAAATTGTCAGAGAGCGGGGCGGGAGGCACAGCGCTCTCAACTCTCCTTTCCTTGGCGCTGTAGAGACACACAGCACACGCCAGCAGCAGCTTTTCTTCAGAGGGGTAGCGCCCACTGTTCCTGGGGCGCTGGTCAGGGGGCAAGTTCACAGGCAAGCCCTTGGAGATCTTTCAGCAGAGTTTGGCACAAAGTTTCAATAAAGCAAAAGTCTCTTGTAGTCTTTTCTTTCCTCTCCTTTGGCAGCAAGGCACCAGACACAGGCCAGAGACAGCGCTCCTCCTTGTAGTCCTTCCAGGTCCTTCTCTTCGGGCAGAGTTTCTTCTGTAGCGCAAACAGGATCTAATTTACAAGGAGCAGGGCTCCTTCTTTTATACCCAGTTTCTTTTGTTCTAGCAAGCCAGGGGGGCCTCTGCATAACTGCTCCAGTCTCTGAGCACTTGTTGTGGGTACTTCTGGCTTCTGCATGCAGTGTGAGGGCAGGCACATCAGCCGCTCCCCAGGGGGGCGGAGCCGGCATTGTGAAGACAGAGGCAGCTTGAGCACTTTGTTGACAAGCTTCGGTCCTTCCTGGGCCAGGTGCAGGCTGAGTCATCAGTCGCTCCCCAGGAGGGCGGAGCCAGCATTGTGGTGGCAGAGCACAGCCTGATGCATCATTCAGGGGAAACTCCCACCACCCACTAAGGTGTCATCTGGCTATTCACTACCTGTCAACTCCCAGCCCTGTCACTCACACACACCAGACAGTCAGATCCACATCCAAGCAGAGGCGGGCTGAAATGGTTAGGCCAGCAAATGCTAACTTTCTAAAAGTAGCATTTGCAAACACAGGATATTAAAATAAACTTTACTAAAAGAAGTGTTTTATTATTCTGAGTTCAGGCATACTAAACATTAATTTCTACCATGTTCCCTGAGCCTGCTGGGATTATAGAGTGTAATAATTCCAGCAGCCCATCTGGCCTAAAGGGAACTGGTAGGCTTGCAATAGTGAAAAACGAATTTGGCAGTAATTCACTATTAGAACATGCCACACACATCAGGGCATGTCCTACCTTATACTTACAATGCACCCTGCCCTCAGGCCTACCATAGGGGTGACTAATATGAAGTTAAGGGAAGGTTTAGGGGTGGGCAAGTGTGTGCACTTGCCCAGCCAGCATGACAGTACCAGACTGCACGCAGGTTCTGCAATGGCAGACCCTAGACACATTTTAAGGCTGCTTCTGTGGGTGGCGCAACCAGCGCTGCAGGCCCACTAGCAGTATTGGCATTCACAAGCCCTGGCACTCCTGGTGCACTTTACTAGGGACTAACAGTAAATCCAATGAACCAATCATGGACATCAATCACATGTACACTTTACAGTAGGGAGCACTTGCACTGCGGCACGGGTTGGCCGTGGCGCAGTGCCCTGAGTAGCAGACACCAGCAAAACATTTGAGGCACAACAGCAAAAAGTGGAAGGGAAACTCACGCCAAGGTGCCAGGTCTAACAGCGGGTAAGATGGCGCTTCCATGCGCAGAGGTTGGATGGTGCGTGAGATGGCGCAGCCACGTGCAAGGGTTCAGATGGATGCGTGAGATGGCGCGGACACGTGCAAGGGTTGAGATGGATGCGTGAGATGGCGCGGACACGTGCAAGGGTTGAGATGGATGCGTGAGATGGCGCGGACACGTGCAAGGGTTGAGATGGATGCGTGAGATGGCGCGGACACGTGCAAGGGTTGAGATGGATGCGTGAGATGGCGCGGCCACGTGCAAGGGTTGAGATGGATGCGTGAGATGGCGCGGACACGTGCAAGGGTTAAAATGGATGCGTGAGATGGCGCGGACACGTGCAAGGGTTCAGATGGATGCGTGAGATGGCGCAGCCACGTGCAAGGGTTGAGATGGATGCGTGAGATGGCGCTTCCAGGTGCAAGGGTTGAGATGGCGCAGCTACGTGCAAGGGTTGAGATGGATGCGTGAGATGGCGCGGCCACGTGCAAGGGTTGAGATGGATGCGTGAGATGGCGCGGCCACTTTGCAAGGGTTGAGATGGATGCGTGAGATGGCGCAGCCACGTGCAAGGGTTGATCTGGTGTGAGATGGCGCAGCCACGTGCAAGGGTTGATCTGGTGTGAGATGGCGCGGACACGTGCAAGGGTTGATCTGGTGTGAGATGGAGCCTCCCTGCACTTGGGATGTATGTGAGGACTAGTGGGTTGCATGGGTCTGTGAGGGCTGTGTGAGGGTTTTCTAGTGGGAGGAGTCTCAGCAAAAGTAGCCAAGGAGTGCCCCTGATTATTGAGGTGTCACAGTAGTGGTTGAGCTTTAAGGTGTGAGGTATATTCAGGTGCCAGACCTGTGCTAGGATATGTGTTGGTTGGAGTAGTACAGTGTGCACCTATGAGGAGCTGTGTTGGTTAGGGCATAATTTTGTGACTTTGCTATTGTTTTGCTGACTGGTGTGCTGTAGTGTGTAGTTTTGTGGTGTTATAAGGTAGATGTGCCCAACCTGTTTTGATTTGAGGCTGCACAAAGTGCAGGTGTGTGAGGGTGATTGCGTGGGAGGGTTGAGGTGCTGAGTGAGGCTTATGAGGTATGTGCAGCAAGAAGGTGTGTTGTGATGAAGCAGCCTGCCTGGGTTTGAGGAATGTTCTTTGCTTTGTAAGGAGTGTTGGGGGGTGGTGAGGTTTTCATATAATGTTGTGGAACTGGCTGTGAGAGGGGTGTTACACCCTGGGCTCAAAAGGATGGAGTCGGCACGCTGCTTGTGGGGACGGTGTCCGAAGTCTAGCTGAGTGCGGATTGTGTAGGGCGGCTGCTGGTAAGGGTGGAGGTACAGCTGGGAATGGCGTTCCGGTGATTCTATGGGGTTACATTAGGGGTGGAGATGCAGTTGTGAAAAGGGCTGTGGCTTGGGTTTCGCTTGTGGTTGCAGCTATATTTACAGCTGGGGTTAGGGTTGTGGCTTGGGTTACAATTGTATTTGCAGTGCTAGGTCTGGTTTGGTTGTTGTTACAGTGGTGATTAGAGCTGTGCCATAAGTTTCAGATGTGTCTTATGGCAATTTGCAGCTGTAGTTGCAGTTGTGATTTTGTTTGTGGCATGGGTTGAACCTGTGCTTGCAACTGCAGTTATCGTTGTGATTGTAGATTTTGCTTGGGCTATATTTGTGGATGTACCAATAGTTACCGTTCTAGAGTTGGGGTTTACGTTACAGTCGTGGTTGCAGCTGTAGTTGATGGTAGGATTAAACCTGGTCCTTGGGTTATGGTTGCAAGTTCTAGGTCTGGTCGTAGTTACAATAGTGATTATGATTCTGGCTTAGATTATTGCTTGGCTGTAGCTGTGATTTAACCCATGCATTGGGTTATGTTGGTATTTGCAGCTCTAGTTACAGATGTGGCTTCGGGTGTAGCTGCAGCTGAAGTTACAGTTGTGATGAGATCTGTGGCTTGTGTTACAGTTGTGGTTGTAGTTGTACGCCTGGTCTAGTGCTACTCACAGTTGCAATTAGGGTTCTGCCATCAGTTACGGTTGCAGCTGTAGTTACAGTTGCGATTAAAGCTTTGTCTTCAGTTATTGTTAGTAGGTTTAGTAACAGCTGTTATTCAAACGTGTACCTTTCACTACATACGTTTATGGTTGTTGTACCATCAGTGATGCCACTAACCTAAGCAGAACTCTGTTCAAGACAATCGGGCGCTCCATGGATCCCCGGCCAGACCCACCTTTATATAAAGAAACCTGCTCTGGACTCTGATGACCTTGCCAACTACTGGCCCATCATTCACCTACCATTAATAGGCAAGATGATTGAAAAGGGGGTCTACGTTCAAGATCATGGTAATGCTAACCGTGTCCTGCATGATTGCCAGTCTAGCTTCAAACTATGCCTCAGCATGCAAGCGGCCATGTACACATTGTAGACGATGCCCTCTTGACCACAGATGAAGATGATCTATGCGTCCTGATATTGCTGGACCTCTCAACTGACGCAGTCGAACATCCTATCCTCATATCTACCCGCGAGTCGCAAATGAGATTCACCAGCAATGTCTTTCACCGGTTCTCCTTCTAGATTTCCAACGGAGGCCAGACTCTTCACATGGCACCTCCAGCTCACAACAGATCGCACTCACATTTGGAGCCCCCCTTTCCACAGATCGTACTATGTCTACACACCGAGAGACTGCTGGAGGTGCGATCCGATGATGGCGCTATCGGTTCTTAGTACTTCGCGGAGAGAACATACCGCAGACGGACAATAGCTGTTAAGGGTCTCAATACAATTTTAAAAAGAGACTCTAGCTTTGTACTATCTGCCCTGTTTGCCGATGTATCCACTTCTCTGTGCTGCCATTGATCTGTCCCTGGCTCTTCCCCTGGTGTCTGTGCTGCTGTTGGTCTGTCCCTGGCTCTTCTCCTGGTCTCTGTGCTGCCGTTGGTCTGTCCCTGGCTCTTCCTCTGGTCTCTGTGCTGCTGTTGGTCTGTCCCTGGCTCCCCCCTGGTGTCTGTGCTGCTGTTGGTCTGTCCCTGGCTCTTCCCCTGGTCTCTGTGCTGCTGTTGGTCTGTCCCTGGCTCTCCCCCTGGTGTCTGTGCTGCTGTTGGTCTGTCCCTGGCTCTTCCTCCTGTCTCTGTGTTGCTGTTGGTCTGTCCCTGGCTCTCCCCTTGGTCTCTGTGCTGCTGTTGGTATGTCCCTGGCTCTCCCCCTGGTCTCTGTGCTGCTGTTGGTCTGTCCCTGGCTCTTCCCTTTGTCTCTGTGCTGCTCTTGGTCTGTCCCTGGCTCTTCCCTGGTCTCTGTGCTGCTCTCGGGTTGTCCCTGGCTCTTCCCCTGGTCTCTGTGCTGCTGTTGGTCTGTCCCTGGCTCCCCTCCTGGTCTCTGTGCTGCTGTTGGTCTGTCCCTGGCTCTTCCCTGGTCTCTGTGCTGCTCTTGGTCTGTCCCTGGCTCTTCCCTGGTCTCTGTGCTGCGCTCGGGTTGTCCCTGGCTCTTCCTCTGGTCTCTGTGCTGCTGTTGGTCTGTCCCTGCCTCTTCCCCTGGTCTCTGTGCTGCTGTTGGTCTGTCCCTGGCTCTTCCTCCTGCCTCTGTGCTGCTCTTGGTCTGTCCCTGGCTCTCCCCCTGGTCTCTGTGCTGCTCTTCGTCTGTCCCTGGCCCCCCCGGTCTCTGTGCTGCTGTCGGTCTGTCCCTGCCTCTTCTTGTCTCTGTGCTGCTCTTGGTCTGTCCTTGGCTCTTCCCTGGTCTCTGTGCTGTTGTCGGTCTGTCCCTGCCTCCTCTTCTTGTCTCTGTGCTGCTGTTGGTCTGTCCCTGGCTCTCCCCCTGGTCTCTGTGCTGCTGTTGGCCTGTCTCTGCCTCTCCCCCTGGTCTCTGTGCTGCTGTCGGTCTGTCCCTGGCTCCTCTTCTTGTCTCTGTGCTGCTGTTGGTCTGTCCCTGGCTCTCCCCCTGGTCTCTGTGCTGCTGTTGGTCTGTCTCTGGCTCTTCCCCTGGTCTCTGTGCTGCTGTTTGTCTGTCCCTGGCTCTTCCTCTAGTCTCTGTGCTGTTGTCGGTCTGTCCCTGCCTCTTCTTCTTGTCTCTGTACTGCTGTTGGTCTGTTCCCCTGGTCTCTGTGCTGCCGTTGGTCTGTCCCTGGCTCTCCCCCTGGTGTCTGTGCTGCTGTTGGTCTGTCCCTAGCTATTCCCCTGGACTCTGTGCTGTTATTGGTCTGTCCCTGGCTCTTCTCCTGGCCTCTGTGCTGCCATTGGTCTGTCCCTGGCTCTCCTCCTGGTCTCTGTGCTGCTGTTGGTCTGTCCCTGGCTCTTCTCCTGGTCTCTGTGCTGCCGTTGGTCTGTCCCTGGCTCTTCCTCTGGTCTCTGTGCTGCTGTTGGTCTGTCCCTGCCTCCTCTTCTTGTCTCTGTGCTGCTCTTGGTCTGTCCCTGGCTCTTCCCCTGGTCTCTGTGCTGCTGTTGGTCTGTCCCTGGCTCTCCCCCTGGTGTCTGTGCTGCTGTTGGTCTGTCCCTGGCTCTTCCCCTGGTCTCTGTGCTGCTGTTGGTCTGTCCCTGGCTCTCCCCCTGGTGTCTGTGCTGCTGTTGGTCTGTCCCTGGCTCTTCCTCCTGTCTCTGTGCTGCTGTTGGTCTGTCCCTGGCTCTCCCCCTGGTCTCTGTGTTGCTGTTGGTCTGTCCCTGGCTCTCCCCTTGGTCTCTGTGCTGCTGTTGGTATGTCCCTGGCTCTCCCCCTGGTCTCTGTGCTGCTGTTGGTCTGTCCCTAGCTCTTCCCTTTGTCTCTGTGCTGCTCTTGGTCTGTCCCTGGCTCTTCCCTGGTCTCTGTGCTGCACTCGGGTTGTCCCTGGCTCTTCCCCTGGTCTCTGTGCTGCTGTTGGTCTGTCCCTGGCTCCCCTCCTGGTCTCTGTGCTGCTGTTGGTCTGTCCCTGGCTCTTCCCTGGTCTCTGTGCTGCTCTTGGTCTGTCCCTGGCTCTTCCCTGGTCTCTGTGCTGCGCTCGGGTTGTCCCTGGCTCTTCCTCTGGTCTCTGTGCTGCTGTTGGTCTGTCCCTGCCTCTTCCCCTGGTCTCTGTGCTGCTGTTGGTCTGTCCCTGGCTCTTCCTCCTGCCTCTGTGCTGCTCTTGGTCTGTCCCTGGCTCTCCCCCTGGTCTCTGTGCTGCTCTTCGTCTGTCCCTGGCTCCCCCCGGTCTCTGTGCTGCTGTCGGTCTGTCCCTGCCTCTTCTTGTCTCTGTGCTGCTCTTGGTCTGTCCTTGGCTCTTCCCTGGTCTCTGTGCTGTTGTCGGTCTGTCCCTGCCTCCTCTTCTTGTCTCTGTGCTGCTGTTGGTCTGTCCCTGGCTCTCCCCCTGGTCTCTGTGCTGCTGTTGGTCTGTCTCTGGCTCTCCCCCTGGTCTCTGTGCTGCTGTCGGTCTGTCCCTGGCTCCTCTTCTTGTCTCTGTGCTGCTGTTGGTCTGTCCCTGGCTCTCCCCCTGGTCTCTGTGCTGCTGTTGGTCTGTCTCTGGCTCTTCCCCTGGTCTCTGTGCTGCTCTTGGTCTGTCCCTGCCTCCTCTTCTTGTCTCTGTGCTGCTGTTGGTCTGTCCCTGGCTCTTCCCCTGGTCTCTGTGCTGCCGTTGGTCTGTCCCTGGCTCTTCCCCTGGTCTCTGTGCTGCTGTTGGTCTGGCCCTGGCTCTTCCTCTAGTCTCTGTGCTGTTGTCGGTCTGTCCCTGCCTCTTCTTCTTGTCTCTGTGCTGCTGTTGGTCTGTCCCTGGCTCTTCCCCTGGTCTCTGTGCTGCCGTTGGTATGTCCCTGGCTCTTCCCCTGGTCTCTGTGCTGCTGTTGGTCTGTCCCTGGCTCTTCCCCTGGTCTCTGTGCTGCTCTCGGTCTGTCCCTGGCTCTTCCCCTGGTCTCTGTGCTGCTGTCGGTCTGTCCCTGGCTCTTCCCCTGGTCTCTGTGCTGCTGTCGGTCTGTCCCTGCCTCCTCTTCTTGTCTCTGTGCTGCTCTTGGTCTGTCCCTGGCTCTTCCCCTGGTCTCTGTACTGCTGTTGGTCTGTCCCTGGCTCTTCCCTGGTCTCTGTGCTGCTGTCGGTCTGTCCCTGGCTCTTCCTCTAGTCTCTGTGCTGTTGTCGGTCTGTCCCTGCCTCTCCCCCTTCTCTCTGTGCTGCCGTTGGTCTGTCCCTGGCTCTCCCCCTGGTCTCTGTGCTGCCGTTGGTCTGTCCCTGGCTCTTCCCCTGGTGTCTGTGCTGCTGTTGGTCTGTCCCTGGCTCTACCCCTGGTCTCTGTGCTGCTGTCGGTCTGTCCCTGGCTCTTCCGCTGGTCTCTGTGCTGCTGTCGGTCTGTCCCTGGCTCTACCCCTGGTCTCTGTGCTGCTGTTGGTCTGGCCCTGGCTCTCCCCCTGGTCTCTGTGCTACACTTGGTCTGGCCCTGGCTCTTCCCCTGGTCTCTGTGCTGCTGTTGGTCTGTCCCTGGCTCTCCCCCTGGTCTCTGTGCTGCTGTTGGTCTGTCCCTGGCTCTTCCCCTGGTCTCTGTGCTGCTCTTGGTCTGGCCCTGGCTCTTCCCCTGGTCTCTGTGCTGCTCTTGGTCTGTCCCTGGCTCTCCCCCTGGTCTCTGTGCTGCTGTTGGTCTGTCCCTGCTTCTTCCTCTAGTCTCTGTGCTGCTCTTGGTCTGGCCCTGGCTCTTCCCCTGGTCTCTGTGCTGCTGTTGGTCTGTCCCTGGCTCTTCTTCTTATCTCTGTGCTGCTGTTGGCCTGTCCCTGCTTCTTCCTCTAGTCTCTGTGCTGTTGTCGGTCTGTCCCTGCCTCTCCCCCTTCTCTCTGTGCTGCCGTTGGTCTGTCCCTGGCTCTTCCCCTGGTGTCTGTGCTGCTGTTGGTCTGTCCCTGGTCTCTGTGCTGCTGTCGGTCTGTCCCTGGCTCTTCCCCTGGTCTCTGTGCTGCTCTTGGTCTGGCCCTGGCTCTCCCCCTGGTCTCTGTGCTGCTCTTGGTCTGGCCCTGGCTCTCCCCCTGGTCTCTGTGCTACTCTTGGTCTGGCCCTGGCTCTTCCCCTGGTCTCTGTGCTGCTCTTGGTCTGTCCCTGGCTCTCCCCCTGGTCTCTGTGCTGCTGTTGGTCTGTCCCTGGCTCTTCCCCTGGTCTCTGTGCTGCTCTTGGTCTGGCCCTGGCTCTTCCCCTGGTCTCTGTGCTGCTGTTGGTCTGTCCCTGGCTCTCCCCCTGGTCTCTGTGCTGCTGTTGGTCTGTCCCTGCTTCTTCCTCTAGTCTCTGTGCTGCTCTTGGTCTGGCCCTGGCTCTTCCCCTGGTCTCTGTGCTGCTGTTGGTCTGTCCCTGGCTCTTCTTCTTATCTCTGTGCTGCTGTTGGCCTGTCCCTGCTTCTTCCTCTAGTCTCTGTGCTGTTGTCGGTCTGTCCCTGCCTCTCCCCCTTCTCTCTGTGCTGCCGTTGGTCTGTCCCTGGCTCTTCCCCTGGTGTCTGTGCTGCTGTTGGTCTGTCCCTGGTCTCTGTGCTGCTGTCGGTCTGTCCCTGGCTCTTCCCCTGGTCTCTGTGCTGCTCTTGGTCTGGCCCTGGCTCTTCCCCTGGTCTCTGTGCTGCTCTTGGTCTGGCCCTGGCTCTCCCCCTGGTCTCTGTGCTGCTCTTGGTCTGTCCCTGGCTCTCCCCCTGGTCTCTGTGCTGCTGTTGGTCTGTCCCTGGCTCTTCCCCTGGTCTCTGTGCTGCTCTTGGTCTGGCCCTGGCTCTTCCCCTGGTCTCTGTGCTGCTGTTGGTCTGTCCCTGGCTCTCCCCCTGGTCTCTGTGCTGCTGTTGGTCTGTCCCTGCTTCTTCCTCTAGTCTCTGTGCTGCTCTTGGTCTGGCCCTGGCTCTTCCCCTGGTCTCTGTGCTGCTGTTGGTCTGTCCCTGCCTCTTCCTCTGGTCTCTGTGCTGCTGTTGGTCTGCCCCTGCCTCTTCCTCTGGTCTCTGTGCTGCTGTTGGTCTGCCCCTGCCTCTCCCCCTTCTCTCTGTGCTGCTGTTGGTCTGTCCCTGCCTCTTCCTCTGGTCTCTGTGCTGCTGTTGGTCTGCCCCTGCCTCTTCCTCTGGTCTCTGTGCTGCTGTTGGTCTGTCCCTGGCTCTCCCCCTGGTCTCTGTGCTGCTGTTGGTCTGTCCCTGCTTCTTCCTCTAGTCTCTGTGCTGCTCTTGGTCTGGCCCTGGCTCTTCCCCTGGTCTCTGTGCTGCTGTTGGTCTGTCCCTGGCTCTTCCCCTGGTCTCTGTGCTGCCGTTGGTCTGTCCCTGGCTCTTCCCCTGGTGTCTGTGCTGCTGTTGGTCTGTCCCTGGCTCTTCCCCTGGTCTCTGTGCTGCTGTTGGTATGTCCCTGGCTCTTCCCCTGTTCTCTGTGCTGCTCTTGGTCTGGCCCTGGCTCTCCCCCTGGTCTCTGTGCTGCTCTTGGTCTGGCCCTGGCTCTTCCCCTGGTCTCTGTGCTGCTCTTGGTCTGGCCCTGGCTCTCCCCCTGGTCTCTGTGCTGCTCTTGGTCTGTCCCTGGCTCTCCCCCTGGTCTCTGTGCTGCTCTTGGTCTGGCCCTGGCTCTTCCCCTGGTCTCTGTGCTGCTCTTGGTCTGGCCCTGGCTCTTCCCCTGGTCTCCGTGCTGCTGTTGGTCTGTCCCTGGCTCTCCCCCTGGTCTCTGTGCTGCTGTTGGTCTGTCCCTGCTTCTTCCCCTGGTCTCTGTGCTGCTGTTGGTCTGTCCCTGGCTCTTCTTCTTGTCTCTGTGCTGCTGTTGGTCTGTCCCTGCCTCTTCCTCTGGTCTCTGTGCTGCTGTTGGTCTGTCCCTGCCTCTGCCCCTGGTCTCTGTGCTGCTGTTGGTCTGTCCCTGCCTCTTCTTCTTGTCTCTGTGCTGCTGTTGGTTTGTCCCTGGCTCTCCCCCTGGTCTCTGTGCTGCCGTTGGTCTGTCCCTGGCTCTCCCCCTGGTCTCTGTGCTGCTGTTCGTCTGTCCCTGGCTCTCCGCCTGGTCTCTGTGCTGCCGTTGGTCTGTCCCTGGCTCTTCCCCTGGTGTCTGTGCTGCTGTTGGTCTGTCCCTGCCTCTCCCCCTGGTCTCTGTGCTGCCGTTGGTCTGTCCCTGGCTCTTCCCCTGGTGTCTGTGCTGCCGTTGGTCTGTCCCTGGCTCTCCCCCTGGTCTCTGTGCTGCTGTTGGTCTGTCCCTGCCTCTTCCTCTGGTCTCTGTGCTGCTGTTGGTCTGTCCCTGCCTCTTCCTCTGGTCTCTGTGCTGCTGTTGGTCTGCCCCTGCCTCTTCCTCTTGTCTCTGTGCTGCTGTTGGTCTGTCCCTGCCTCTGCCCCTGGTCTCTGTGCTGCTGTCGGTCTGTCCCTGCCTCTCCCCCTTCTCTCTGTGCTGCTGTTGGTCTGTCCCTGCCTCTTCCTCTGGTCTCTGTGCTGCTGTTGGTCTGCCCCTGCCTCTGCCCCTGGTCTCTGTGCTGCTGTTGGTCTGTCCCTGGCTCTCCCCCTGGTCTCTGTGCTGCTGTTGGTCTGTCCCTGCCTCTTCTTCTTGTCTCTGTGCTGCTGTCGGTCTGTCCCTGGCTCTACCCCTGGTTTCTGTGCTGCTGTTGGTCTGTCCCTGCCTCTTCTTCTTGTCTCTGTGCTGCTGTTGGTCTGTCCCTGGCTCTACCCCTGGTCTCTGTGCTGCTGTTGGTCTGGCCCTGGCTCTTCCCCTGGTCTCGGTGCTGCTGTTGGTCTGTCCCTGCTTCTTCCTCTAGTCTCTGTGCTGTTGTCGGTCTGTCCCTGCCTCCTCTTCTTGTCTCTGTGCTGCTGTTGGTCTGTCCCTTGGTCTGTCCCTGGCTCTCCCCCTGGTGTCTGTGCTGCTGTTGGTCTGTCCCTGGCTCTCCCCCTGGTCTCTGTGCTGCTGTTGGTCTGTCCCTGCCTCCTCTTCTTGTCTCTGTGCTGTTGTTCGTCTGTCCCTGGCTCTTCCCCTGGTCTCTGTGCTGCTGTTGGTCTGTCCCTGGCTCTTCCCCTGGTCTCTGTGCTGCTCTTGGTCTGGCCCTGGCTCTTCCCCTGGTCTCTGTGCTGCTCTTGGTCTGGCCCTGGCTCTTCCCCTGGTCTCTGTGCTGCTGTTGGTCTGTCCCTGGCTCTCCCCCTGGTCTCTGTGCTGCTGTTGGTCTGTCCCTGCTTCTTCCTCTAGTCTCTGTGCTGCTCTTGGTCTGGCCCTGGCTCTTCCCCTGGTCTCTGTGCTGCTGTTGGTCTGTCCCTGCCTCTTCTTCTTGTCTCTGTGCTGCTGTTGGTCTGTCCCTGCCTCTTCCTCTGGTCTCTGTGCTGCTCTTGGTCTGTCCCTGCCTCTGCCCCTGGTCTATGTGCTGCTGTTGGTCTGTCCCTGCCTCTTCTTCTTGTCTCTGTGCTGCTGTTGGTTTGTCCCTGGCTCTCCCCCTGGTCTCTGTGCTGCCGTTGGTCTGTCCCTGGCTCTCCCCCTGGTCTCTGTGCTGCTGTTGGTCTGTCCCTGGCTCTCCCCCTGGTCTCTGTGCTGCCGTTGGTCTGTCCCTGGCTCTTCCTCTTGTCTCTGTGCTGCTCTTGGTCTGTCCCTGCCTCTCCCCCTGGTCTCTGTGCTGCCGTTGGTCTGTCCCTGCCTCTGCCCCTGGTCTCTGTGCTGCTGTTGGTCTGTCCCTGGCTCTCCCCCTGGTCTCTGTGCTGCTGTTGGTCTGTCCCTGGCTCCCCTCCTGGTCTCTGTGCTGCTCTTGGTCTGTCCCTGGCTCTCCCCCTGGTCTCTGTGCTGCTGTTGGTCTGTCCCTGCCTCTTCTTCTTGTCTCTGTGCTGCTGTCGGTCTGTCCCTGGCTCCCCTCCTGGTCTCTGTGCTGCTGTTGGTCTGTCCCTGGCTCCCCTCCTGGTCTCTGTGCTGCTGTTGGTCTGTCCCTGGCTCTTCCCCTGGTCTCTGTGCTGCTGTTGGTCTGTCCCTGGCTCTTCCCTCTGTGCTGCTCTCGGTCTGTCCCTGGCTCCTCCCCTGGTCTCTGTGCTGCTGTTGGTCTGTCCCTGGCTCTTCCCCTGGTCTCTGTGCTGCTGTTGGTCTGTCCCTGGCTCGCCTCCTGGTCTCTGTGCTGCTGTTGGTCTGTCCCTGGCTCTTCCCCTGGTCTCTGTGCTGCTGTTGGTCTGTCCCTGGCTCTTCCCTCTGTGCTGCTCTCGGTCTGTCCCTGGCTCCTCCCCTGGTCTCTGTGCTGCTGTTGGTCTGTCCCTGGCTCTTCCCCTGGTCTCTGTGCTGCTGTTGGTCTGTCCCTGGCTCGCCTCCTGGTCTCTGTGCTGCTGTTGGTCTGTCCCTGGCTCTTCCCCTGGTCTCTGTGCTGCTGTTGGTCTGTCCCTGGCTCCCCTCCTGGTCTCTGTGCTGCTCTTGGTCTGGCCCTGGCTCTACCCCTGGTCTCTGTGCTGCTGTTGGTCTGTCCCTGGCTCCCCTCCTGGTCTCTGTGCTGCTCTTGGTCTGGCCCTGGCTCTACCCCTGGTCTCTGTGCTGCCGTGGTCTGGCCCTGGCTCTACCCCTGGTCTCTGTGCTGCTGTTGGTCTGGCCCTGGCTCTTCCCCTGGTCTCTGTGCTGCTGTTGGTCTGTCCCTGCTTCTTCCTCTAGTCTCTGTGCTGCTGTTGGTCTGTCCCTGCCTCTTCCTCTGGTCTCTGTGCTGCTGTTGGTCTGTCCCTGGCTCCCCTCCTGGTCTCTGTGCTGCTGTTGGTCTGTCCCTGGCTCTTCCCCTGGTCTCTGTGCTGCCGTTGGTCTGTCCCTGGCTCCCCTCCTGGTCTCTGTGCTGCTGTTGGTCTGTCCCTGGCTCTTCCCCTGGTCTCTGTGCTGCTGTTGGTCTGTCCCTGGCTCTTCCCTCTGTGCTGCTCTCGGTCTGTCCCTGGCTCTTCCCCTGGTTTCTGTGCTGCTGTTGGTCTGTCCCTGGCTCTTCCCCTGGTCTCTGTGCTGCTGTTGGTCTGTCCCTGGCTCCCCTCCTGGTCTCTGTGCTGCTGTTGGTCTGTCCCTGGCTCTTCCCCTGGTCTCTGTGCTGCTGTTGGTCTGTCCCTGGCTCTTCCCTCTGTGCTGCTCTCGGTCTGTCCCTGGCTCTTCCCCTGGTCTCTGTGCTGCTGTTGGTCTGGCCCTGGCTCTACCCCTGGTCTCTGTGCTGCTGTTGGTCTGTCCCTGGCTCCCCTCCTGGTCTCTGTGCTGCTCTTGGTCTGGCCCTGGCTCTACCCCTGGTCTCTGTGCTGCTGTTGGTCTGTCCCTGGCTCCCCTCCTGGTCTCTGTGCTGCTCTTGGTCTGGCCCTGGCTCTTCCCCTGGTCTCTGTGCTGCTGTTGGTCTGGCCCTCGCTCTACCCCTGGTCTCTGTGCTGCTGTTGGTCTGGCCCTGGCTCTTCCCCTGGTCTCTGTGCTGCTGTTGGTCTGTCCCTGCTTCTTCCTCTAGTCTCTGTGCTGCTGTTGGTCTGTCCCTGCCTCTTCCTCTGGTCTCTGTGCTGCTGTTGGTCTGTCCCTGGCTCCCCTCCTGGTCTCTGTGCTGCTCTTGGTCTGGCCCTGGCTCTTCCCCTGGTCTCTGTGCTGCTGTTGGTCTGTCCCTGGCTCTTCCCTCTGTGCTGCTCTCGGTCTGTCCCTGGCTCCTCCCCTGGTCTCTGTGCTGCTGTTGGTCTGTCCCTGGCTCTTCCCCTGGTCTCTGTGCTGCTGTTGGTCTGTCCCTGGCTCGCCTCCTGGTCTCTGTGCTGCTGTTGGTCTGTCCCTGGCTCTTCCCCTGGTCTCTGTGCTGCTGTTGGTCTGTCCCTGGCTCTTCCCTCTGTGCTGCTCTCGGTCTGTCCCTGGCTCCTCCCCTGGTCTCTGTGCTGCTGTTGGTCTGTCCCTGGCTCTTCCCCTGGTCTCTGTGCTGCTGTTGGTCTGTCCCTGGCTCGCCTCCTGGTCTCTGTGCTGCTGTTGGTCTGTCCCTGGCTCTTCCCCTGGTCTCTGTGCTGCTGTTGGTCTGTCCCTGGCTCCCCTCCTGGTCTCTGTGCTGCTCTTGGTCTGGCCCTGGCTCTACCCCTGGTCTCTGTGCTGCTGTTGGTCTGTCCCTGGCTCCCCTCCTGGTCTCTGTGCTGCTCTTGGTCTGGCCCTGGCTCTACCCCTGGTCTCTGTGCTGCCGTGGTCTGGCCCTGGCTCTACCCCTGGTCTCTGTGCTGCTGTTGGTCTGGCCCTGGCTCTTCCCCTGGTCTCTGTGCTGCTGTTGGTCTGTCCCTGCTTCTTCCTCTAGTCTCTGTGCTGCTGTTGGTCTGTCCCTGCCTCTTCCTCTGGTCTCTGTGCTGCTGTTGGTCTGTCCCTGGCTCCCCTCCTGGTCTCTGTGCTGCTGTTGGTCTGTCCCTGGCTCTTCCCCTGGTCTCTGTGCTGCCGTTGGTCTGTCCCTGGCTCCCCTCCTGGTCTCTGTGCTGCTGTTGGTCTGTCCCTGGCTCTTCCCCTGGTCTCTGTGCTGCTGTTGGTCTGTCCCTGGCTCTTCCCTCTGTGCTGCTCTCGGTCTGTCCCTGGCTCTTCCCCTGGTCTCTGTGCTGCTGTTGGTCTGTCCCTGGCTCTTCCCCTGGTCTCTGTGCTGCTGTTGGTCTGTCCCTGGCTCCCCTCCTGGTCTCTGTGCTGCTGTTGGTCTGTCCCTGGCTCTTCCCCTGGTCTCTGTGCTGCTGTTGGTCTGTCCCTGGCTCTTCCCTCTGTGCTGCTCTCGGTCTGTCCCTGGCTCTTCCCCTGGTCTCTGTGCTGCTGTTGGTCTGGCCCTGGCTCTACCCCTGGTCTCTGTGCTGCTGTTGGTCTGTCCCTGGCTCCCCTCCTGGTCTCTGTGCTGCTCTTGGTCTGGCCCTGGCTCTACCCCTGGTCTCTGTGCTGCTGTTGGTCTGTCCCTGGCTCCCCTCCTGGTCTCTGTGCTGCTCTTGGTCTGGCCCTGGCTCTTCCCCTGGTCTCTGTGCTGCTGTTGGTCTGGCCCTCGCTCTACCCCTGGTCTCTGTGCTGCTGTTGGTCTGGCCCTGGCTCTTCCCCTGGTCTCTGTGCTGCTGTTGGTCTGTCCCTGCTTCTTCCTCTAGTCTCTGTGCTGCTGTTGGTCTGTCCCTGCCTCTTCCTCTGGTCTCTGTGCTGCTGTTGGTCTGTCCCTGGCTCCCCTCCTGGTCTCTGTGCTGCTCTTGGTCTGGCCCTGGCTCTTCCCCTGGTCTCTGTGCTGCTGTTGGTCTGTCCCTGGCTCTCCCCCTGGTCTCTGTGCTGCTGTTGGTCTGTCCCTGGCTCTTCCCCTGGTCTCTGTGCTGCCCTTGGTCTGTCCCTGGCTCTCCCCCTGGTCTCTGTGCTGCTCTTGGTCTGTCCCTGGCTCTTCCCCTGGTCTCTGTGCTGCTGTTGGTCTGTCCCTGGCTCTCCACCTGGTCTCTGTGCTGCTGTCGGTCTGTCCCTGCCTCTTCTTCTTGTCTCTGTGCTGCTCTTGGTCTGGCCCTGGCTCTTCCCCTGGTCTCTGTGCTGCTGTTGGTCTGTCCCTGCCTCTTCTTCTTGTCTCTGTGCTGCTGTTGGTCTGTCCCTGCCTCTTCCTCTGGTCTCTGTGCTGCTCTTGGTCTGTCCCTGCCTCTGCCCCTGGTCTCTGTGCTGCTGTTGGTCTGTCCCTGCCTCTTCCTCTGGTCTCTGTGCTGCTGTTGGTCTGTCCCTGCCTCCTCTTCTTGTCTCTGTGCTGCTGTTGGTTTGTCCCTGGCTCTCCCCCTGGTCTCTGTGCTGCCGTTGGTCTGTCCCTGGCTCTCCCCCTGGTCTCTGTGCTGCTGTTGGTCTGTCCCTGGCTCTCCCCCTGGTCTCTGTGCTGCCGTTGGTCTGTCCCTGGCTCTTCCCCTGGTGTCTGTGCTGCTGTTGGTCTGTCCCTGCCTCTCCCCCTGGTCTCTGTGCTGCCGTTGGTCTGTCCCTGGCTCTTCCCCTGGTGTCTGTGCTGCCGTTGGTCTGTCCCTGGCTCTCCCCCTGGTCTCTGTGCTGCTGTTGGTCTGCCCCTGCCTCTTCCTCTGGTCTCTGTGCTGCTGTTGGTCTGTCCCTGCCTCTTCATCTGGTCTCTGTGCTGCTGTTGGTCTGCCCCTGCCTCTTCCTCTGGTCTCTGTGCTGCTGTTGGTCTGCCCCTGCCTCTCCCCCTTCTCTCTGTGCTGCTGTTGGTCTGTCCCTGCCTCTTCCTCTGGTCTCTGTGCTGCTGTTGGTCTGCCCCTGCCTCTTCCTCTGGTCTCTGTGCTGCTGTTGGTCTGTCCCTGCCTCTGCCCCTGGTCTCTGTGCTGCTGTTGGTCTGTCCCTGGCTCTCCCCCTGGTCTCTGTGCTGCTGTTGGTCTGGCCCTGGCTCTTCCCCTGGTATCTGTGCTGCTGTTGGTCTGTCCCTACCTCTTCTTCTTGTCTCTGTGCTGCTGTCGGTCTGTCCCTGGCTATACCCCTGGTTTCTGTGCTGCTGTTGGTCTGTCCCTGGCTCCCCTCCTGGTCTCTGTGCTGCTGTTGGTCTGTCCCTGGCTCTTCCCCTGGTCTCTGTGCTGCTCTTGGTCTGGCCCTGGCTCTCCCCCTGGTCTCTGTGCTGCTCTTGGTCTGGCCCTGGCTCTACCCCTGGTCTCTGTGCTGCTGTTGGTCTGTCCCTGCCTCTTCCTCTGGTCTCTGTGCTGCTGTTGGTCTGCCCCTGCCTCTTCCTCTGGTCTCTGTGCTGCTCTTGGTCTGTCCCTGCCTCTGCCCCTGGTCTCTGTGCTGCTGTTGGTCTGTCCCTGCCTCTTCCTCTGGTTTCTGTGCTGCTGTTGGTCTGTCCCTGCCTCTTCTTCTTGTCTCTGTGCTGCTGTCGGTCTGTCCCTGGCTCTACCCCTGGTTTCTGTGCTGCTGTTGGTCTGTCCCTGGCTCCCCCCCTGGTCTCTGTGCTGCTCTTGGTCTGGCCCTGGCTCTTCCCCTGGTCTCTGTGCTGCTGTTGGTCTGTCCCTGGCTCTCCCCCTGGTCTCTGTGCTGCTGTTGGTCTGGCCCTGGCTCTTCCCCTTGTCTCTGTGCTGCTGTTGGTCTGTCCCTGCCTCTTCTTCTTGTCTCTGTGCTGCTGTCGGTCTGTCCCTGGCTCACCCCTGGTTTCTGTGCTGCTGTTGGTCTGTCCCTGGCTCCCCTCCTGGTCTCTGTGCTGCTGTTGGTCTGTCCCTGGCTCTTCCCCTGGTCTCTGTGCTGCTCTTGGTCTGGCCGTGGCTCTCCCCCTGGTCTCTGTGCTGCTCTTGGTCTGTCCCTGGCTCTACCCCTGGTCTCTGTGCTGCTGTTGGTCTGTCCCTGCCTCTTCCTCTGGTCTCTGTGCTGCTGTTGGTCTGCCCCTGCCTCTCCCCCTTCTCTCTGTGCTGCTGTTGGTCTGTCCCTGCCTCTTCCTCTAGTCTCTGTGCTGTTGTCGGTCTGTCCCTGCCTCTTCCTCTGGTCTCTGTGCTGCTGTTAGTCTGTCCCTGCTTCTTCCTCTAGTCTCTGTGCTGTTGTCGGTCTGTCCCTGCTTCTTCCTCTAGTCTCTGTGCTGTTGTCGGTCTGTCCCTGCCTCCTCTTCTTGTCTCTGTGCTGTTATTGGTCTGTCCCTGGCTCTCCCCCTGGTGTCTGTGCTGCTGTTGGTCTGTCCCTGCCTCTTCTTCTTGTCTCTGTGCTGCTGTTGGTCTGTCCCTGGCTCTCCCCCTGGTCTCTGTGCTGCTGTTGGTCTGTCCCTGGCTCCCCTCCTGGTCTCTGTGCTGCTGTTGGTCTGTCCCTGGCTCTCCCCCTGGTCTCTGTGCTGCTGTTGGTCTGTCCCTGCCTCTTCTTCTTGTCTCTGTGCTGCTGTTGGTCTGTCCCTGGCTCTCCCCCTGGTCTCTGTGCTGCTGTCGGTCTGTCCCTGGCTCTACCCCTGGTCTCTGTGCTGCTGTTGGTCTGTCCCTGGCTCCCCTCCTGGTCTCTGTGCTGCTGTTGGTCTGTCCCTGGCTCTTCCCCTGGTCTCTGTACTGCTGTTGGTCTGTCCCTGGCTCTCCCCCTGGTCTCTGTGCTGCTCTTGGTCTGTCCCTGCTTCTTCCTCTAGTCTCTGTGCTGCTGTTGGTCTGTCCCTGGCTCTCCCCCTGGTCTCTGTGCTGTTGTCGGTCTGTCCCTGGCTCTCCCCCTGGTGTCTGTGCTGCTGTTGGTCTGTCCCTGGCTCTCCCCCTGGTCTCTGTGCTGCTGTTGGTCTGTCCCTGGCTCTCCCCCTGGTCTCTGTGCTGCTGTTGGTCTGTCCCTGGCTCTCCCCCTGGTCTCTGTGCTGCTGTCGGTCTGTCCCTGGCTCCTCTTCTTGTCTCTGTGCTGCTGTTGGTCTGTCCCTGGCTCTCCCCCTGGTCTCTGTGCTGCTGTTGGCCTGTCCCTGGCTCTTCCTCCTGTCTCTGTGCTGCTGTTGGTCTGTCCCTGGCTCTTCCCCTGGTCTCTGTGCTGCTGTTGGTCTGTCCCTGGCCTCTGTGCTGCTCTTGGTCTGGCCCTGGCTCTTCCCCTGGTCTCTGTGCTGCTGTTGGTCTGTCCCTGGCCTCTGTGCTGCCGTTGGTCTGTCCCTGGCTCTACCCCTGGTCTCTGTGCTGCTGTTGGTCTGTCCCTGGTCTCTGTGCTGCTGTCGGTCTGTCCCTGGCTCCCCTCCTGGTCTCTGTGCTGCTGTTGGTCTGTCCCTGGCTCCCCTCCTGGTCTCTGTGCTGCTGTTGGTCTGTCCCTGGCTCTTCCCCTGGTGTCTGTGCTGCTGTCGGTCTGTCCCTGGCTCTCCCCCTGGTCTCTGTGCTGTTGTCGGTCTGTCCCTGGCTCTCCCCCTGGTGTCTGTGCTGCTGTTGCTCTGTCCCTGGCTCTCCCCCTGGTCTCTGTGCTGCTGTTGGTCTGTCCCTGGCTCTCCCCCTGGTCTCTGTGCTGCTGTTGGTCTGTCCCTGGCTCTCCCCCTGGTCTCTGTGCTGCTGTCGGTCTGTCCCTGGCTCCTCTTCTTGTCTCTGTGCTGCTGTTGGTTTGTCCCTGGCTCTTCCCCTGGTGTCTGTGCTGCTGTTGGTCTGTCCCTGGCTCCCCTCCTGGTCTCTGTGCTGCTGTTGGTCTGTCCCTGGCTCTTCCCCTGGTCTCTGTGCTGTTGTCGGTCTGTCCCTGCCTCTTCTTCTTGTCTCTGTGCTGCTGTTGGTCTGTCCCTGGCTCTCCCCTTGGTCTCTGTGCTGCTGTTGGTCTGTCCCTGCCTCTTCTTCTTGTCTCTGTGCTGCTGTCGGTCTGTCCCTGGCTCTTCTCCTGGTCTCTGTGCTGCTGTTGGTCTGTCCCTGCCTCTTCTCCTGGTCTCTGTGCTGCTGTTGGTCTGTCCCTGGCTCTTCCCCCGGTCTCTGTGCTGCTGTTGGTCTGTCCCTGCTTCTTCCTCTAGTCTCTGTGCTGTTGTCGGTCTGTCCCTGCCTCTTCCCCTTCTCTCTGTGCTGCTGTTGGTCTGTCCCTGGCTCTTCCCCCGGTCTCTGTGCTGCTGTTGGTCTGTCCCTGGCTCTCCCCCTGGTGTCTGTGCTGCTCTTGGTCTGTCCCTGCCTCTTCCCCCGGTCTCTGTGCTGCTGTTGGTCTGTCCCTGGCTCTTCCCCCGGTCTCTGTGCTGCTGTTGGTCTGTCCCTGGCTCTCCCCCTGGTGTCTGTGCTGCTCTTGGTCTGTCCCTGCCTCTTCCCCCGGTCTCTGTGCTGCTGTTGGTCTGTCCCTGGCTCTTCCCCCGGTCTCTGTGCTGCTGTTGGTCTGTCCCTGGCTCTCCCCCTGGTGTCTGTGCTGCTCTTGGTCTGTCCCTGCCTCTTCCCCCGGTCTCTGTGCTGCTCTTGGTCTGTCCCTGCCTCTTCCCCCGGTCTCTGTACTGCTGTTGGTCTGTCCCTGGCTCCCCTCCTGGTCTCTGTGCTGCTGTTGGTCTGTCCCTGGCTCCCCTCCTGGTCTCTGTGCTGCTGTTGGTCTGTCCCTGGCTCTCCCCCTGGTCTCTGTGCTGCTGTTGGTCTGTCCCTGGCTCTCCCCCTGGTGTCTGTGCTGCTCTTGGTCTGTCCCTGCCTCTTCCCCCGGTCTCTGTGCTGCTGTTGGTCTGTCCCTGGCTCCCCTCCTGGTCTCTGTGCTGCTGTTGGTCTGTCCCTGGCTCTTCCCCCGGTCTCTGTGCTGCTGTTGGTCTGTCCCTGGCTCTCCCCCTGGTGTCTGTGCTGCTCTTGGTCTGTCCCTGGCTCTCCCCCTGGTCTCTGTGCTGCTCTTCGTCTGTCCCTGGCCCCCCCGGTCTCTGTGCTGCTGTCGGTCTGTCCCTGCCTCTTCTTGTCTCTGTGCTGCTCTTGGTCTGTCCTTGGCTCTTCCCTGGTCTCTGTGCTGTTGTCGGTCTGTCCCTGCCTCCTCTTCTTGTCTCTGTGCTGCTGTTGGTCTGTCCCTGGCTCTCCCCCTGGTCTCTGTGCTGCTGTTGGCCTGTCTCTGCCTCTCCCCCTGGTCTCTGTGCTGCTGTCGGTCTGTCCCTGGCTCCTCTTCTTGTCTCTGTGCTGCTGTTGGTCTGTCCCTGGCTCTCCCCCTGGTCTCTGTGCTGCTGTTGGTCTGTCTCTGGCTCTTCCCCTGGTCTCTGTGCTGCTGTTTGTCTGTCCCTGGCTCTTCCTCTAGTCTCTGTGCTGTTGTCGGTCTGTCCCTGCCTCTTCTTCTTGTCTCTGTACTGCTGTTGGTCTGTTCCCCTGGTCTCTGTGCTGCCGTTGGTCTGTCCCTGGCTCTCCCCCTGGTGTCTGTGCTGCTGTTGGTCTGTCCCTAGCTATTCCCCTGGACTCTGTGCTGTTATTGGTCTGTCCCTGGCTCTTCTCCTGGCCTCTGTGCTGCCATTGGTCTGTCCCTGGCTCTCCTCCTGGTCTCTGTGCTGCTGTTGGTCTGTCCCTGGCTCTTCTCCTGGTCTCTGTGCTGCCGTTGGTCTGTCCCTGGCTCTTCCTCTGGTCTCTGTGCTGCTGTTGGTCTGTCCCTGCCTCCTCTTCTTGTCTCTGTGCTGCTCTTGGTCTGTCCCTGGCTCTTCCCCTGGTCTCTGTGCTGCTGTTGGTCTGTCCCTGGCTCTCCCCCTGGTGTCTGTGCTGCTGTTGGTCTGTCCCTGGCTCTTCCCCTGGTCTCTGTGCTGCTGTTGGTCTGTCCCTGGCTCTCCCCCTGGTGTCTGTGCTGCTGTTGGTCTGTCCCTGGCTCTTCCTCCTGTCTCTGTGCTGCTGTTGGTCTGTCCCTGGCTCTCCCCCTGGTCTCTGTGTTGCTGTTGGTCTGTCCCTGGCTCTCCCCTTGGTCTCTGTGCTGCTGTTGGTATGTCCCTGGCTCTCCCCCTGGTCTCTGTGCTGCTGTTGGTCTGTCCCTGGCTCTTCCCTTTGTCTCTGTGCTGCTCTTGGTCTGTCCCTGGCTCTTCCCTGGTCTCTGTGCTGCACTCGGGTTGTCCCTGGCTCTTCCCCTGGTCTCTGTGCTGCTGTTGGTCTGTCCCTGGCTCCCCTCCTGGTCTCTGTGCTGCTGTTGGTCTGTCCCTGGCTCTTCCCTGGTCTCTGTGCTGCTCTTGGTCTGTCCCTGGCTCTTCCCTGGTCTCTGTGCTGCGCTCGGGTTGTCCCTGGCTCTTCCTCTGGTCTCTGTGCTGCTGTTGGTCTGTCCCTGCCTCTTCCCCTGGTCTCTGTGCTGCTGTTGGTCTGTCCCTGGCTCTTCCTCCTGCCTCTGTGCTGCTCTTGGTCTGTCCCTGGCTCTCCCCCTGGTCTCTGTGCTGCTCTTCGTCTGTCCCTGGCTCCCCCCGGTCTCTGTGCTGCTGTCGGTCTGTCCCTGCCTCTTCTTGTCTCTGTGCTGCTCTTGGTCTGTCCTTGGCTCTTCCCTGGTCTCTGTGCTGTTGTCGGTCTGTCCCTGCCTCCTCTTCTTGTCTCTGTGCTGCTGTTGGTCTGTCCCTGGCTCTCCCCCTGGTCTCTGTGCTGCTGTTGGTCTGTCTCTGGCTCTCCCCCTGGTCTCTGTGCTGCTGTCGGTCTGTCCCTGGCTCCTCTTCTTGTCTCTGTGCTGCTGTTGGTCTGTCCCTGGCTCTCCCCCTGGTCTCTGTGCTGCTGTTGGTCTGTCTCTGGCTCTTCCCCTGGTCTCTGTGCTGCTCTTGGTCTGTCCCTGCCTCCTCTTCTTGTCTCTGTGCTGCTGTTGGTCTGTCCCTGGCTCTTCCCCTGGTCTCTGTGCTGCCGTTGGTCTGTCCCTGGCTCTTCCCCTGGTCTCTGTGCTGCTGTTGGTCTGGCCCTGGCTCTTCCTCTAGTCTCTGTGCTGTTGTCGGTCTGTCCCTGCCTCTTCTTCTTGTCTCTGTGCTGCTGTTGGTCTGTCCCTGGCTCTTCCCCTGGTCTCTGTGCTGCCGTTGGTATGTCCCTGGCTCTTCCCCTGGTCTCTGTGCTGCTGTTGGTCTGTCCCTGGCTCTTCCCCTGGTCTCTGTGCTGCTCTTGGTCTGGCCCTGGCTCTTCCCCTGGTCTCTGTGCTGCTGTCGGTCTGTCCCTGGCTCTTCCCCTGGTCTCTGTGCTGCTGTCGGTCTGTCCCTGCCTCCTCTTCTTGTCTCTGTGCTGCTCTTGGTCTGTCCCTGGCTCTTCCCCTGGTCTCTGTACTGCTGTTGGTCTGTCCCTGGCTCTTCCCTGGTCTCTGTGCTGCTGTCGGTCTGTCCCTGGCTCTTCCTCTAGTCTCTGTGCTGTTGTCGGTCTGTCCCTGCCTCTCCCCCTTCTCTCTGTGCTGCCGTTGGTCTGTCCCTGGCTCTCCCCCTGGTCTCTGTGCTGCCGTTGGTCTGTCCCTGGCTCTTCCCCTGGTGTCTGTGCTGCTGTTGGTCTGTCCCTGGCTCTACCCCTGGTCTCTGTGCTGCTGTCGGTCTGTCCCTGGCTCTTCCGCTGGTCTCTGTGCTGCTGTCGGTCTGTCCCTGGCTCTACCCCTGGTCTCTGTGCTGCTGTTGGTCTGGCCCTGGCTCTCCCCCTGGTCTCTGTGCTACACTTGGTCTGGCCCTGGCTCTTCCCCTGGTCTCTGTGCTGCTGTTGGTCTGTCCCTGGCTCTCCCCCTGGTCTCTGTGCTGCTGTTGGTCTGTCCCTGGCTCTTCCCCTGGTCTCTGTGCTGCTCTTGGTCTGGCCCTGGCTCTTCCCCTGGTCTCTGTGCTGCTCTTGGTCTGTCCCTGGCTCTCCCCCTGGTCTCTGTGCTGCTGTTGGTCTGTCCCTGCTTCTTCCTCTAGTCTCTGTGCTGCTCTTGGTCTGGCCCTGGCTCTTCCCCTGGTCTCTGTGCTGCTGTTGGTCTGTCCCTGGCTCTTCTTCTTATCTCTGTGCTGCTGTTGGCCTGTCCCTGCTTCTTCCTCTAGTCTCTGTGCTGTTGTCGGTCTGTCCCTGCCTCTCCCCCTTCTCTCTGTGCTGCCGTTGGTCTGTCCCTGGCTCTTCCCCTGGTGTCTGTGCTGCTGTTGGTCTGTCCCTGGTCTCTGTGCTGCTGTCGGTCTGTCCCTGGCTCTTCCCCTGGTCTCTGTGCTGCTCTTGGTCTGGCCCTGGCTCTCCCCCTGGTCTCTGTGCTGCTCTTGGTCTGGCCCTGGCTCTCCCCCTGGTCTCTGTGCTACTCTTGGTCTGGCCCTGGCTCTTCCCCTGGTCTCTGTGCTGCTCTTGGTCTGTCCCTGGCTCTCCCCCTGGTCTCTGTGCTGCTGTTGGTCTGTCCCTGGCTCTTCCCCTGGTCTCTGTGCTGCTCTTGGTCTGGCCCTGGCTCTTCCCCTGGTCTCTGTGCTGCTGTTGGTCTGTCCCTGGCTCTCCCCCTGGTCTCTGTGCTGCTGTTGGTCTGTCCCTGCTTCTTCCTCTAGTCTCTGTGCTGCTCTTGGTCTGGCCCTGGCTCTTCCCCTGGTCTCTGTGCTGCTGTTGGTCTGTCCCTGGCTCTTCTTCTTATCTCTGTGCTGCTGTTGGCCTGTCCCTGCTTCTTCCTCTAGTCTCTGTGCTGTTGTCGGTCTGTCCCTGCCTCTCCCCCTTCTCTCTGTGCTGCCGTTGGTCTGTCCCTGGCTCTTCCCCTGGTGTCTGTGCTGCTGTTGGTCTGTCCCTGGTCTCTGTGCTGCTGTCGGTCTGTCCCTGGCTCTTCCCCTGGTCTCTGTGCTGCTCTTGTTCTGGCCCTGGCTCTTCCCCTGGTCTCTGTGCTGCTCTTGGTCTGGCCCTGGCTCTCCCCCTGGTCTCTGTGCTGCTCTTGGTCTGTCCCTGGCTCTCCCCCTGGTCTCTGTGCTGCTGTTGGTCTGTCCCTGGCTCTTCCCCTGGTCTCTGTGCTGCTCTTGGTCTGGCCCTGGCTCTTCCCCTGGTCTCTGTGCTGCTGTTGGTCTGTCCCTGGCTCTCCCCCTGGTCTCTGTGCTGCTGTTGGTCTGTCCCTGCTTCTTCCTCTAGTCTCTGTGCTGCTCTTGGTCTGGCCCTGGCTCTTCCCCTGGTCTCTGTGCTGCTGTTGGTCTGTCCCTGCCTCTTCCTCTGGTCTCTGTGCTGCTGTTGGTCTGCCCCTGCCTCTTCCTCTGGTCTCTGTGCTGCTGTTGGTCTGCCCCTGCCTCTCCCCCTTCTCTCTGTGCTGCTGTTGGTCTGTCCCTGCCTCTTCCTCTGGTCTCTGTGCTGCTGTTGGTCTGCCCCTGCCTCTTCCTCTGGTCTCTGTGCTGCTGTTGGTCTGTCCCTGGCTCTCCCCCTGGTCTCTGTGCTGCTGTTGGTCTGTCCCTGCTTCTTCCTCTAGTCTCTGTGCTGCTCTTGGTCTGGCCCTGGCTCTTCCCCTGGTCTCTGTGCTGCTGTTGGTCTGTCCCTGGCTCTTCCCCTGGTCTCTGTGCTGCCGTTGGTCTGTCCCTGGCTCTTCCCCTGGTGTCTGTGCTGCTGTTGGTCTGTCCCTGGCTCTTCCCCTGGTCTCTGTGCTGCTGTTGGTATGTCCCTGGCTCTTCCCCTGTTCTCTGTGCTGCTCTTGGTCTGGCCCTGGCTCTCCCCCTGGTCTCTGTGCTGCTCTTGGTCTGGCCCTGGCTCTTCCCCTGGTCTCTGTGCTGCTCTTGGTCTGGCCCTGGCTCTCCCCCTGGTCTCTGTGCTGCTCTTCGTCTGTCCCTGGCTCTCCCCCTGGTCTCTGTGCTGCTCTTGGTCTGGCCCTGGCTCTTCCCCTGGTCTCTGTGCTGCTCTTGGTCTGGCCCTGGCTCTTCCCCTGGTCTCCGTGCTGCTGTTGGTCTGTCCCTGGCTCTCCCCCTGGTCTCTGTGCTGCTGTTGGTCTGTCCCTGCTTCTTCCCCTGGTCTCTGTGCTGCTGTTGGTCTGTCCCTGGCTCTTCTTCTTGTCTCTGTGCTGCTGTTGGTCTGTCCCTGCCTCTTCCTCTGGTCTCTGTGCTGCTGTTGGTCTGTCCCTGCCTCTGCCCCTGGTCTCTGTGCTGCTGTTGGTCTGTCCCTGCCTCTTCTTCTTGTCTCTGTGCTGCTGTTGGTTTGTCCCTGGCTCTCCCCCTGGTCTCTGTGCTGCCGTTGGTCTGTCCCTGGCTCTCCCCCTGGTCTCTGTGCTGCTGTTGGTCTGTCCCTGGCTCTCCGCCTGGTCTCTGTGCTGCCGTTGGTCTGTCCCTGGCTCTTCCCCTGGTGTCTGTGCTGCTGTTGGTCTGTCCCTGCCTCTCCCCCTGGTCTCTGTGCTGCCGTTGGTCTGTCCCTGGCTCTTCCCCTGGTGTCTGTGCTGCCGTTGGTCTGTCCCTGGCTCTCCCCCTGGTCTCTGTGCTGCTGTTGGTCTGTCCCTGCCTCTTCCTCTGGTCTCTGTGCTGCTGTTGGTCTGTCCCTGCCTCTTCCTCTGGTCTCTGTGCTGCTGTTGGTCTGCCCCTGCCTCTTCCTCTTGTCTCTGTGCTGCTGTTGGTCTGTCCCTGCCTCTGCCCCTGGTCTCTGTGCTGCTGTCGGTCTGTCCCTGCCTCTCCCCCTTCTCTCTGTGCTGCTGTTGGTCTGTCCCTGCCTCTTCCTCTGGTCTCTGTGCTGCTGTTGGTCTGCCCCTGCCTCTGCCCCTGGTCTCTGTGCTGCTGTTGGTCTGTCCCTGGCTCTCCCCCTGGTCTCTGTGCTGCTGTTGGTCTGTCCCTGCCTCTTCTTCTTGTCTCTGTGCTGCTGTCGGTCTGTCCCTGGCTCTACCCCTGGTTTCTGTGCTGCTGTTGGTCTGTCCCTGCCTCTTCTTCTTGTCTCTGTGCTGCTGTTGGTCTGTCCCTGGCTCTACCCCTGGTCTCTGTGCTGCTGTTGGTCTGGCCCTGGCTCTTCCCCTGGTCTCTGTGCTGCTGTTGGTCTGTCCCTGCTTCTTCCTCTAGTCTCTGTGCTGTTGTCGGTCTGTCCCTGCCTCCTCTTCTTGTCTCTGTGCTGCTGTTGGTCTGTCCCTTGGTCTGTCCCTGGCTCTCCCCCTGGTGTCTGTGCTGCTGTTGGTCTGTCCCTGGCTCTCCCCCTGGTCTCTGTGCTGCTGTTGGTCTGTCCCTGCCTCCTCTTCTTGTCTCTGTGCTGTTGTTCGTCTGTCCCTGGCTCTTCCCCTGGTCTCTGTGCTGCTGTTGGTCTGTCCCTGGCTCTTCCCCTGGTCTCTGTGCTGCTCTTGGTCTGGCCCTGGCTCTTCCCCTGGTCTCTGTGCTGCTCTTGGTCTGGCCCTGGCTCTTCCCCTGGTCTCTGTGCTGCTGTTGGTCTGTCCCTGGCTCTCCCCCTGGTCTCTGTGCTGCTGTTGGTCTGTCCCTGCTTCTTCCTCTAGTCTCTGTGCTGCTCTTGGTCTGGCCCTGGCTCTTCCCCTGGTCTCTGTGCTGCTGTTGGTCTGTCCCTGCCTCTTCTTCTTGTCTCTGTGCTGCTGTTGGTCTGTCCCTGCCTCTTCCTCTGGTCTCTGTGCTGCTCTTGGTCTGTCCCTGCCTCTGCCCCTGGTCTATGTGCTGCTGTTGGTCTGTCCCTGCCTCTTCTTCTTGTCTCTGTGCTGCTGTTGGTTTGTCCCTGGCTCTCCCCCTGGTCTCTGTGCTGCCGTTGGTCTGTCCCTGGCTCTCCCCCTGGTCTCTGTGCTGCTGTTGGTCTGTCCCTGGCTCTCCCCCTGGTCTCTGTGCTGCCGTTGGTCTGTCCCTGGCTCTTCCTCTTGTCTCTGTGCTGCTGTTGGTCTGTCCCTGCCTCTCCCCCTGGTCTCTGTGCTGCCGTTGGTCTGTCCCTGCCTCTGCCCCTGGTCTCTGTGCTGCTGTTGGTCTGTCCCTGGCTCTCCCCCTGGTCTCTGTGCTGCTGTTGGTCTGTCCCTGGCTCCCCTCCTGGTCTCTGTGCTGCTCTTGGTCTGTCCCTGGCTCTCCCCCTGGTCTCTGTGCTGCTGTTGGTCTGTCCCTGCCTCTTCTTCTTGTCTCTGTGCTGCTGTCGGTCTGTCCCTGGCTCCCCTCCTGGTCTCTGTGCTGCTGTTGGTCTGTCCCTGGCTCCCCTCCTGGTCTCTGTGCTGCTGTTGGTCTGTCCCTGGCTCTTCCCCTGGTCTCTGTGCTGCTGTTGGTCTGTCCCTGGCTCTTCCCTCTGTGCTGCTCTCGGTCTGTCCCTGGCTCCTCCCCTGGTCTCTGTGCTGCTGTTGGTCTGTCCCTGGCTCTTCCCCTGGTCTCTGTGCTGCTGTTGGTCTGTCCCTGGCTCGCCTCCTGGTCTCTGTGCTGCTGTTGGTCTGTCCCTGGCTCTTCCCCTGGTCTCTGTGCTGCTGTTGGTCTGTCCCTGGCTCTTCCCTCTGTGCTGCTCTCGGTCTGTCCCTGGCTCCTCCCCTGGTCTCTGTGCTGCTGTTGGTCTGTCCCTGGCTCTTCCCCTGGTCTCTGTGCTGCTGTTGGTCTGTCCCTGGCTCGCCTCCTGGTCTCTGTGCTGCTGTTGGTCTGTCCCTGGCTCTTCCCCTGGTCTCTGTGCTGCTGTTGGTCTGTCCCTGGCTCCCCTCCTGGTCTCTGTGCTGCTCTTGGTCTGGCCCTGGCTCTACCCCTGGTCTCTGTGCTGCTGTTGGTCTGTCCCTGGCTCCCCTCCTGGTCTCTGTGCTGCTCTTGGTCTGGCCCTGGCTCTACCCCTGGTCTCTGTGCTGCCGTGGTCTGGCCCTGGCTCTACCCCTGGTCTCTGTGCTGCTGTTGGTCTGGCCCTGGCTCTTCCCCTGGTCTCTGTGCTGCTGTTGGTCTGTCCCTGCTTCTTCCTCTAGTCTCTGTGCTGCTGTTGGTCTGTCCCTGCCTCTTCCTCTGGTCTCTGTGCTGCTGTTGGTCTGTCCCTGGCTCCCCTCCTGGTCTCTGTGCTGCTGTTGGTCTGTCCCTGGCTCTTCCCCTGGTCTCTGTGCTGCCGTTGGTCTGTCCCTGGCTCCCCTCCTGGTCTCTGTGCTGCTGTTGGTCTGTCCCTGGCTCTTCCCCTGGTCTCTGTGCTGCTGTTGGTCTGTCCCTGGCTCTTCCCTCTGTGCTGCTCTCGGTCTGTCCCTGGCTCTTCCCCTGGTCTCTGTGCTGCTGTTGGTCTGTCCCTGGCTCTTCCCCTGGTCTCTGTGCTGCTGTTGGTCTGTCCCTGGCTCCCCTCCTGGTCTCTGTGCTGCTGTTGGTCTGTCCCTGGCTCTTCCCCTGGTCTCTGTGCTGCTGTTGGTCTGTCCCTGGCTCTTCCCTCTGTGCTGCTCTCGGTCTGTCCCTGGCTCTTCCCCTGGTCTCTGTGCTGCTGTTGGTCTGGCCCTGGCTCTACCCCTGGTCTCTGTGCTGCTGTTGGTCTGTCCCTGGCTCCCCTCCTGGTCTCTGTGCTGCTCTTGGTCTGGCCCTGGCTCTACCCCTGGTCTCTGTGCTGCTGTTGGTCTGTCCCTGGCTCCCCTCCTGGTCTCTGTGCTGCTCTTGGTCTGGCCCTGGCTCTTCCCCTGGTCTCTGTGCTGCTGTTGGTCTGGCCCTCGCTCTACCCCTGGTCTCTGTGCTGCTGTTGGTCTGGCCCTGGCTCTTCCCCTGGTCTCTGTGCTGCTGTTGGTCTGTCCCTGCTTCTTCCTCTAGTCTCTGTGCTGCTGTTGGTCTGTCCCTGCCTCTTCCTCTGGTCTCTGTGCTGCTGTTGGTCTGTCCCTGGCTCCCCTCCTGGTCTCTGTGCTGCTCTTGGTCTGGCCCTGGCTCTTCCCCTGGTCTCTGTGCTGCTGTTGGTCTGTCCCTGGCTCTCCCCCTGGTCTCTGTGCTGCTGTTGGTCTGTCCCTGGCTCTTCCCCTGGTCTCTGTGCTGCCCTTGGTCTGTCCCTGGCTCTCCCCCTGGTCTCTGTGCTGCTCTTGGTCTGTCCCTGGCTCTTCCCCTGGTCTCTGTGCTGCTGTTGGTCTGTCCCTGGCTCTCCACCTGGTCTCTGTGCTGCTGTCGGTCTGTCCCTGCCTCTTCTTCTTGTCTCTGTGCTGCTCTTGGTCTGGCCCTGGCTCTTCCCCTGGTCTCTGTGCTGCTGTTGGTCTGTCCCTGCCTCTTCTTCTTGTCTCTGTGCTGCTGTTGGTCTGTCCCTGCCTCTTCCTCTGGTCTCTGTGCTGCTCTTGGTCTGTCCCTGCCTCTGCCCCTGGTCTCTGTGCTGCTGTTGGTCTGTCCCTGCCTCTTCCTCTGGTCTCTGTGCTGCTGTTGGTCTGTCCCTGCCTCCTCTTCTTGTCTCTGTGCTGCTGTTGGTTTGTCCCTGGCTCTCCCCCTGGTCTCTGTGCTGCCGTTGGTCTGTCCCTGGCTCTCCCCCTGGTCTCTGTGCTGCTGTTGGTCTGTCCCTGGCTCTCCCCCTGGTCTCTGTGCTGCCGTTGGTCTGTCCCTGGCTCTTCCCCTGGTGTCTGTGCTGCTGTTGGTCTGTCCCTGCCTCTCCCCCTGGTCTCTGTGCTGCCGTTGGTCTGTCCCTGGCTCTTCCCCTGGTGTCTGTGCTGCCGTTGGTCTGTCCCTGGCTCTCCCCCTGGTCTCTGTGCTGCTGTTGGTCTGCCCCTGCCTCTTCCTCTGGTCTCTGTGCTGCTGTTGGTCTGTCCCTGCCTCTTCATCTGGTCTCTGTGCTGCTGTTGGTCTGCCCCTGCCTCTTCCTCTGGTCTCTGTGCTGCTGTTGGTCTGCCCCTGCCTCTCCCCCTTCTCTCTGTGCTGCTGTTGGTCTGTCCCTGCCTCTTCCTCTGGTCTCTGTGCTGCTGTTGGTCTGCCCCTGCCTCTTCCTCTGGTCTCTGTGCTGCTGTTGGTCTGTCCCTGCCTCTGCCCCTGGTCTCTGTGCTGCTGTTGGTCTGTCCCTGGCTCTCCCCCTGGTCTCTGTGCTGCTGTTGGTCTGGCCCTGGCTCTTCCCCTGGTATCTGTGCTGCTGTTGGTCTGTCCCTACCTCTTCTTCTTGTCTCTGTGCTGCTGTCGGTCTGTCCCTGGCTATACCCCTGGTTTCTGTGCTGCTGTTGGTCTGTCCCTGGCTCCCCTCCTGGTCTCTGTGCTGCTGTTGGTCTGTCCCTGGCTCTTCCCCTGGTCTCTGTGCTGCTCTTGGTCTGGCCCTGGCTCTCCCCCTGGTCTCTGTGCTGCTCTTGGTCTGGCCCTGGCTCTACCCCTGGTCTCTGTGCTGCTGTTGGTCTGTCCCTGCCTCTTCCTCTGGTCTCTGTGCTGCTGTTGGTCTGCCCCTGCCTCTTCCTCTGGTCTCTGTGCTGCTCTTGGTCTGTCCCTGCCTCTGCCCCTGGTCTCTGTGCTGCTGTTGGTCTGTCCCTGCCTCTTCCTCTGGTTTCTGTGCTGCTGTTGGTCTGTCCCTGCCTCTTCTTCTTGTCTCTGTGCTGCTGTCGGTCTGTCCCTGGCTCTACCCCTGGTTTCTGTGCTGCTGTTGGTCTGTCCCTGGCTCCCCCCCTGGTCTCTGTGCTGCTCTTGGTCTGGCCCTGGCTCTTCCCCTGGTCTCTGTGCTGCTGTTGGTCTGTCCCTGGCTCTCCCCCTGGTCTCTGTGCTGCTGTTGGTCTGGCCCTGGCTCTTCCCCTTGTCTCTGTGCTGCTGTTGGTCTGTCCCTGCCTCTTCTTCTTGTCTCTGTGCTGCTGTCGGTCTGTCCCTGGCTCACCCCTGGTTTCTGTGCTGCTGTTGGTCTGTCCCTGGCTCCCCTCCTGGTCTCTGTGCTGCTGTTGGTCTGTCCCTGGCTCTTCCCCTGGTCTCTGTGCTGCTCTTGGTCTGGCCGTGGCTCTCCCCCTGGTCTCTGTGCTGCTCTTGGTCTGTCCCTGGCTCTACCCCTGGTCTCTGTGCTGCTGTTGGTCTGTCCCTGCCTCTTCCTCTGGTCTCTGTGCTGCTGTTGGTCTGCCCCTGCCTCTCCCCCTTCTCTCTGTGCTGCTGTTGGTCTGTCCCTGCCTCTTCCTCTAGTCTCTGTGCTGTTGTCGGTCTGTCCCTGCCTCTTCCTCTGGTCTCTGTGCTGCTGTTAGTCTGTCCCTGCTTCTTCCTCTAGTCTCTGTGCTGTTGTCGGTCTGTCCCTGCTTCTTCCTCTAGTCTCTGTGCTGTTGTCGGTCTGTCCCTGCCTCCTCTTCTTGTCTCTGTGCTGTTATTGGTCTGTCCCTGGCTCTCCCCCTGGTGTCTGTGCTGCTGTTGGTCTGTCCCTGCCTCTTCTTCTTGTCTCTGTGCTGCTGTTGGTCTGTCCCTGGCTCTCCCCCTGGTCTCTGTGCTGCTGTTGGTCTGTCCCTGGCTCCCCTCCTGGTCTCTGTGCTGCTGTTGGTCTGTCCCTGGCTCTCCCCCTGGTCTCTGTGCTGCTGTTGGTCTGTCCCTGCCTCTTCTTCTTGTCTCTGTGCTGCTGTTGGTCTGTCCCTGGCTCTCCCCCTGGTCTCTGTGCTGCTGTCGGTCTGTCCCTGGCTCTACCCCTGGTCTCTGTGCTGCTGTTGGTCTGTCCCTGGCTCCCCTCCTGGTCTCTGTGCTGCTGTTGGTCTGTCCCTGGCTCTTCCCCTGGTCTCTGTACTGCTGTTGGTCTGTCCCTGGCTCTCCCCCTGGTCTCTGTGCTGCTCTTGGTCTGTCCCTGCTTCTTCCTCTAGTCTCTGTGCTGCTGTTGGTCTGTCCCTGGCTCTCCCCCTGGTCTCTGTGCTGTTGTCGGTCTGTCCCTGGCTCTCCCCCTGGTGTCTGTGCTGCTGTTGGTCTGTCCCTGGCTCTCCCCCTGGTCTCTGTGCTGCTGTTGGTCTGTCCCTGGCTCTCCCCCTGGTCTCTGTGCTGCTGTTGGTCTGTCCCTGGCTCTCCCCCTGGTCTCTGTGCTGCTGTCGGTCTGTCCCTGGCTCCTCTTCTTGTCTCTGTGCTGCTGTTGGTCTGTCCCTGGCTCTCCCCCTGGTCTCTGTGCTGCTGTTGGCCTGTCCCTGGCTCTTCCTCCTGTCTCTGTGCTGCTGTTGGTCTGTCCCTGGCTCTTCCCCTGGTCTCTGTGCTGCTGTTGGTCTGTCCCTGGCCTCTGTGCTGCTCTTGGTCTGGCCCTGGCTCTTCCCCTGGTCTCTGTGCTGCTGTTGGTCTGTCCCTGGCCTCTGTGCTGCCGTTGGTCTGTCCCTGGCTCTGCCCCTGGTCTCTGTGCTGCTGTTGGTCTGTCCCTGGTCTCTGTGCTGCTGTCGGTCTGTCCCTGGCTCCCCTCCTGGTCTCTGTGCTGCTGTTGGTCTGTCCCTGGCTCCCCTCCTGGTCTCTGTGCTGCTGTTGGTCTGTCCCTGGCTCTTCCCCTGGTGTCTGTGCTGCTGTCGGTCTGTCCCTGGCTCTCCCCCTGGTCTCTGTGCTGTTGTCGGTCTGTCCCTGGCTCTCCCCCTGGTGTCTGTGCTGCTGTTGCTCTGTCCCTGGCTCTCCCCCTGGTCTCTGTGCTGCTGTTGGTCTGTCCCTGGCTCTCCCCCTGGTCTCTGTGCTGCTGTTGGTCTGTCCCTGGCTCTCCCCCTGGTCTCTGTGCTGCTGTCGGTCTGTCCCTGGCTCCTCTTCTTGTCTCTGTGCTGCTGTTGGTTTGTCCCTGGCTCTTCCCCTGGTGTCTGTGCTGCTGTTGGTCTGTCCCTGGCTCCCCTCCTGGTCTCTGTGCTGCTGTTGGTCTGTCCCTGGCTCTTCCCCTGGTCTCTGTGCTGTTGTCGGTCTGTCCCTGCCTCTTCTTCTTGTCTCTGTGCTGCTGTTGGTCTGTCCCTGGCTCTCCCCTTGGTCTCTGTGCTGCTGTTGGTCTGTCCCTGCCTCTTCTTCTTGTCTCTGTGCTGCTGTCGGTCTGTCCCTGGCTCTTCTCCTGGTCTCTGTGCTGCTGTTGGTCTGTCCCTGCCTCTTCTCCTGGTCTCTGTGCTGCTGTTGGTCTGTCCCTGGCTCTTCCCCCGGTCTCTGTGCTGCTGTTGGTCTGTCCCTGCTTCTTCCTCTAGTCTCTGTGCTGTTGTCGGTCTGTCCCTGCCTCTTCCCCTTCTCTCTGTGCTGCTGTTGGTCTGTCCCTGGCTCTTCCCCCGGTCTCTGTGCTGCTGTTGGTCTGTCCCTGGCTCTCCCCCTGGTGTCTGTGCTGCTCTTGGTCTGTCCCTGCCTCTTCCCCCGGTCTCTGTGCTGCTGTTGGTCTGTCCCTGGCTCTTCCCCCGGTCTCTGTGCTGCTGTTGGTCTGTCCCTGGCTCTCCCCCTGGTGTCTGTGCTGCTCTTGGTCTGTCCCTGCCTCTTCCCCCGGTCTCTGTGCTGCTGTTGGTCTGTCCCTGGCTCTTCCCCCGGTCTTTGTGCTGCTGTTGGTCTGTCCCTGGCTCTCCCCCTGGTGTCTGTGCTGCTCTTGGTCTGTCCCTGCCTCTTCCCCCGGTCTCTGTGCTGCTGTTGGTCTGTCCCTGGCTCCCCTCCTGGTCTCTGTGCTGCTGTTGGTCTGTCCCTGGCTCTTCCCCCGGTCTCTGTGCTGCTGTTGGTCTGTCCCTGGCTCTCCCCCTGGTGTCTGTGCTGCTCTTGGTCTGTCCCTGCCTCTTCCCCCGGTCTCTGTGCTGCTCTTGGTCTGTCCCTGCCTCTTCCCCCGGTCTCTGTACTGCTGTTGGTCTGTCCCTGGCTCCCCTCCTGGTCTCTGTGCTGCTGTTGGTCTGTCCCTGGCTCTCCCCCTGGTGTCTGTGCTGCTCTTGGTCTGTCCCTGCCTCTTCCCCCGGTCTCTGTGCTGCTGTTGGTCTGTCCCTGGCTCCCCTCCTGGTCTCTGTGCTGCTGTTGGTCTGTCCCTGGCTCTTCCCCCGGTCTCTGTGCTGCTGTTGGTCTGTCCCTGGCTCTCCCCCTGGTGTCTGTGCTGCTCTTGGTCTGTCCCTGCCTCTTCCCCCGGTCTCTGTGCTGCTCTTGGTCTGTCCCTGCCTCTTCCCCCGGTCTCTGTGCTGCTGTTGGTCTGTCCCTGGCTCCCCTCCTGGTCTCTGTGCTGCTGTTGGTCTGTCCCTGGCTCCCCTCCTGGTCTCTGTGCTGCTCTTGGTCTGTCCCTGCCTCTTCCCCCGGTCTCTGTGCTGCTCTTGGTCTGTCCCTGGCTCCCCTCCTGGTCTCTGTGCTGCTGTTGGTCTGTCCCTGGCTCCCCTCCTGGTCTCTGTGCTGCTGTTGGTCTGTCCCTGGCTCCCCTCCTGGTCTCTGTGCTGCTCTTGGTCTGTCCCTGCCTCTTCCCCCGGTCTCTGTGCTGCTCTTGGTCTGTCCCTGCCTCTTCCCCCGGTCTCTGTGCTGCTGTTGGTCTGTCCCTGGCTCCCCTCCTGGTCTCTGTGCTGCTGTTGGTCTGTCCCTGGCTCTCCCCCTGGTGTCTGTGCTGCTCTTGGTCTGTCCCTGCCTCTTCCCCCGGTCTCTGTGCTGCTGTTGGTCTGTCCCTGGCTCCCCTCCTGGTCTCTGTGCTGCTGTTGGTCTGTCCCTGGCTCTTCCCCCGGTCTCTGTGCTGCTGTTGGTCTGTCCCTGGCTCTCCCCCTGGTGTCTGTGCTGCTCTTGGTCTGTCCCTGCCTCTTCCCCCGGTCTCTGTGCTGCTCTTGGTCTGTCCCTGCCTCTTCCCCCGGTCTCTGTGCTGCTGTTGGTCTGTCCCTGGCTCCCCTCCTGGTCTCTGTGCTGCTGTTGGTCTGTCCCTGGCTCCCCTCCTGGTCTCTGTGCTGCTGTTGGTCTGTCCCTGCCTCTTCCCCCGGTCTCTGTGCTGCTGTTGGTCTGTCCCTGCCTCTTCCCCCGGTCTCTGTGCTGCTGTTGGTCTGTCCCTGGCTCCCCTCCTGGTCTCTGTGCTGCTGTTGGTCTGTCCCTGGCTCTCCCCCTGGTGTCTGTGCTGCTCTTGGTCTGTCCCTGCCTCTTCCCCCGGTCTCTGTGCTGCTGTTGGTCTGCCCCTGCCTCTCCCCCTGGTGTCTGTGCTGCCCCTTCTCTCTCTCTTTGCTGGTGTCTATTCCTCACTCTTTCTCTCGTCTCCAATCCTTTTCTCCTCCCTTGTGCGGCTCACTCTCTCTCTCTCTCTCTCTCTCTCTCCCTCTCTCTCTCTCTCTCTCTCTCTCTCCACCCTCTCTCTCTTTCTCTCTCCCCCCTCTCTCTCTCTCTCTCTCCCTCTCTCTCTCTCTCTCTCTCTCTCTCCACCCTCTCTCTCTTTCTCTCTCCCCCCTCTCCCTCTCTCTCTCTCTCTCCCTCTCACTCTTTACACCCCCCCCCGCCCCTCCATCCTCCCATCTGTGTCAGTCTCCCTCAAACACACACAGCTTTCGCAGTAATTACAGGCTGCAAAGGTCAATGACAGCTCATGTGGCGCTGCACAGCCGGTGATTCCTGCTCAGTGTGCCCCCCCCCAGTCCAAGCCCCCGGGGGGGCATGGGGGGGCCGCCAGACATCCAAGCCATCCATGATGGAGACTCGTCCTGTCAGACACACTGGCAGAGAAGCAGGCAGAGGTGGGACATCTCCCAGACCAGCCCCCAGCAGAGACTGGGGCCCAGAGAGGTCAACACATGGGAGGAGGGGGGCAGGTGACGTCACCGAGGCGAGCACTTAAAATGGGGCCCTAGACAGAGCTGGTGGCACAGGTGCACACAGAGGTGGGGACACTTACAGGTTGTTAGAATTGGGGGTCTCTGGTTGGCACAGGTATACTCTTGCGACAAGCAGGGACCCTCTCCTCTAGTCAGGGCAAAGGACGACTCTTAGAAATAACCCCTGCTCACCCTCTAGGCGGCGTGGCGCGAGCAGACAAGGCTAATCTCCAGAGCACTTAAGGTTAAGCATTTGTAATAACATACACAGTAACTTATCAACCCACCACACAGAGACACAAGGCTGTTCTTATGTAAAAATATACTCTTTATATTTAGTCTCTCAAGCAGGCTTTAGATATAGAGTTAATATGGTTCCAGTAACTCTTAAAGTGATGCCACGATACTTAAATGGAATGTTCAGTTCTTAGAAAGGTTGTAGTTCTTTGTAAACTGTCTACTTCACAGTCGGTGTGCGTTTTAAGGCTCCTGCGCGCTCTGTGCGGTGCGATCCCGAAGGCCTAGCCAAGTTACACGCGCCTCGCGATTTGACGCATACGGCGCTGCCGGTATACTGGGGTACGAGCCGTAGCACTCCTGTGAGGCTCGTACCTTGTTGATAGCACACCAGCTTTCAGAATTATATGAGGGGCGCAGCGCACAGTTCTAGGCGTTAAAGAGGCTTTGGATACAAACAGGCGGTGAGAGTCGTAGGGTTGTAATGCGGCACGTACGGCAATACAGAAGTGCCCTGTGGAAGCTCACGCGCCGCGCGCGCACATCCGCCCGGGGCGCAGTGTCTACTTCGCGACGTACAGTTCACAGTACCTTTGTTTGTAGGGGGTTCGGTGCGGACAATGCCGGGGCAGATCCATCGTCCCACGTCGCGATGCCTTCTTCCGTTGAGGCGAGCTACGGCTCGATGGCTCTGTTTTTCACCCGAGGGCAGCGATGAGTTGTGGGGCAGGTTCTTCCTTGTGGCGTACGCTCCGATCCTGGAAAGAGCGGGGGGGGGGGGCTCCGAGAAGCGGTGCGAGGCGGCTGGCAAAAACTTCAAAGAGTAAGGCGCAAACTCGTCCACACCACGCGCCGCAGCTGTTCGCGAACGGCAGCGGCTGCATTTCACAGGGCAATTCACAGCGGGGAAGGCAGGCACAAGGCGAGGTCCGGTCTGCACGGTGCGAACTACGGCTCGCAGGGGGGCCAAGTAGTCACGGTGTGTGGACCGGACGGGTCCTTTCTTGCGGTGCAGACTACGGCTCAGGCAGGCGGCAGTCACGGTGCTCGGGCCAGCGGGGCTGGTCCTTACGATGTAAGCTGGGGCTGGTCAGGCAGAAGTCGCATTTCTCGGCGGGACGAGGGTGCCCAGGGCCTTTCAGAGGGCGCAGCAGATATCCACTGCACGCTCCGCTTTCCTCAATAGAACTGTTGAAACAAATGCAGCACTCACAGCAGCTTCTCCTTCCAGGTGGGGGATAGAGCCCAATGGTCCTGGGGCTCAGTTCAGGGGACAAGTTCACAAGCAAGCCCTTGGAGATTGTTCACACAAATGCACAAGTTGAAATAAAGTCTTTCTCAGTCTTTGTCTTCTCTCCTTCTTGCAGCAAGGCACCCACCACAGGCCAGTCTCTCAGGCTAGAGACAGTACTCCTCCATGCAGCTTTCCCAGGTCCTTCTCTTCGGGAAGAGTTTCTTCTTGGCGTAAACAGGATCTAGTTTCTTAGGAGCAGGGCTCCTACCTTTATACTGAAAATCCTTTGTTCTTGCAGGCCAGGGGGCCTGAGCCTGGTTCAGCCCAGTTTTGGAGCACTTTGTTGTGGTGACTCTGGCTTCTTCTTTCAGGGTGCAGGGCAGAGACATCAGACGCTCCGCAGGAGGTGGAGCCAGCATTGTGGTGGCAGAGCACAGCCCTATTCAGAGTCAAGGGGCACTCCTCCCACCTATCCTGGGGGTAATCCCTCTATTCACCACCTGGCAGCCCAGTCTGTCTCCTGGAATTCCCCAGCCCTGTCACTCACACAAACCAGACAGCAGATACACATCCTAGCAGAGGCGGGCTGAAATAGTCAGGCAAGCAAATGCTAACTTTCTAAAAGTAGCATTTGCAAACACAGGATATTAAAATAAACTTTACTAAAATAATTATTTTATTATTCTGAGTTCAGGCATACTAAACTTGACTTTCTACCATGTTCCCTGAGCCTGCTGGGATTATAGAGTGTAATAATTCCAGCAGTCCATCTGGCCTAAGAGAACAGGTAGCCTTACAATAGTGAAAAACGAATTTGGCTGTAATTCACTATTAGGACATGCCACACACATCAGGGCTTGTCCTACCTTATGCTTACAATGCACCCTGCCCCTGGGCCTACCATAGGGGTGACTAATATGAAGTTAAGGGAAGGTTTAGGGACTGGCAAGTAGGGGTACTTGCACAGTCAGCATGACAGTACCTGACTGCACGCAGGTTCTGCAATGGCAGACCTTAGACACATTTTACCAGGCTGCTTCTGTGGGTGGCGCAACCAGTGCTGCAGGCCCACCAGCAGCATTTGGATTTACAAGCCCTGGCACTCCTGGTGCACTTTACTGGGGACTGACAGTAAACCAAATAAGCAAATCATGGAAACCAATCACATAGCAATTGTTAGAATTGGGGGTCTTTGGTTGGCACAGGTATGCACTTGTGACAAACAGGGACCCTCTCCTCTTGTCAGGGCAAGGGAACTACTCCTCCAAATAACCCCTGCTCACCCTCTAGGTTGCGTGGTGTGAGCAGACAAGGCTAATCCTCAGGGCGCTAAGTTAGTTAAGCATTTATGACCACATACAGTAAACACAATGACCCACCACAAATGGACACCAGGCGTAAGATTTGTATAAAAAATATGTGGGCTTTATATAAAAATACTTAGTTATGCAGAGTTATCACAAGACCATATAGCGATTGAAAATGAGGCCACAAGATGTCAAAAAAGCAAGTGTTCTTTTAAAGTTCTTACAGACAGTTAAGGCTGCTTCCACAAACTGTAAGGTTCAAGCTTCTATTCTGTTCTGGCAGTGTTTCTCACTGCTGGGCGCTTCGTAGCGCTTCTGTACGCTGTACGCGATGCTCAAACGCAGCCTCGCCAACCGTCACGCGCCTCGCGGACACGGTAGTCCGAGGCACGGCATTTGGTATGAGGCGTACACACTGCTATAGAACTACAAAGGGGTGCGCGTCGTCACACTCCCGTGCGAGGCGTACCTCGCTAGCGTACACGGAGGGCTATCGACTTCTACGTGCCTCGCGTACGAGGTGTACTGTGCTGGGTAGGTCGAGGCGAACAGCGCTTACGGGGAAAACGGTGCGGACCCGAGTCCGTTGTAGACTTGCTTGTAAGTTACAGTACCTTGTTTAGATGTTGCAAGTATGGCGCTCAAGTCCACGCGGCGTCTCAGGCAGGGACGAGTCGTACTCTCCTAGTACGCGCCGACGGGCAAGCGAACCCTCAGATCTTCAACAGCTGGCGGCTTCCGGCAGTCAGGCGCGGCCCAGGGCCTCCAGTACGGACCGTACTGTAGGTCGCTTTAGGGGGCGGCGCGGCCTTTCTCAAGAGTTGGAGAGCAAAGCGGGGCGGCCGGGTACGTTGCAACATACGGGCGGCCGTCCGGGGCGTAGATCGTGCTCCAAGCAGAATTCCGGCGGGAGGGGCGAGGGGGCACACGTCGCGCTCCAAGTAGCAGGCGAGGTGACAGGGGAGCAGGCGGCCCGGCCCGACGGGGAAAGAGCGACTCTGCAAGAGCGGGGCTCTCAGCGGGCAAGGGCGGCCAGGCTCCTGGATGTCACGGCCTTAGGAGGGGGCGAGGGTGCACAGGACTCAGCTCCGGCGGGAAGGAAGCACACGGCTCGGTCAAAGACGAGCGAAGGCACAGTGAGCCCACTGGTCCTGGGGCTCAGTTCAGGGGGCAAGCTCAGATCAAGCCCTTGGAGATAGTGTCAAGCACAAATGAAACAAAGTCCTTTCTGGTCTTTTCCTCTCCTTTCTCAGCGAGGCACCACTGCAGGTCAGGGACAGTCTGTTCCTCCTTCAGTTTCTTCTTGGTCTTTCTAGTCGGGCAGAGGTTCTTCGTGGTAAAACAGGATCTGATTTGTTAGGAGCAGAGCTCCTCTTTTTATACACAGTTTCTTTTGTTCTTCAGGCCAGGGGGGCCTTTGCATAGTCCATTTCAGCTCTGGAGTACTTTGTTTTGCAGACTCTGGTTTCTCCTTTCAGTGAGCAGGGCCAGGGACCTCAGATGCTCCGCAGGAGGTGGAGCCAGCAGTGTGGTGACAAGTACAGTCCAGGAGCACTCTGTTGACAGTCTTCCCCTCCCTCTTTACAAAGTGCAGGGCAGAGTCATCAGTCGCTCCCCAGGGGGCGGAGCCAGCATTGAGGTGACAGAGCACAGCCCTATTCAGAGTCAAGGGGCACTCCCCCCACCCATCCTGGTCTTATCCCTCTATTCACCACCTGTCAGCCCCAGCCCTGTCACTCACAGAACCCAGACAGCAGATACACATCCTAGCAGAGGCGGGCTGAAATGGTTAGGCAAGCAAATACTAACTTTCTAAAAGTAGTATTTGCAAACACAGGATATTAAAATAAACTTTACTAAAATAAGTATTTTATTATTCTGAGTTCAGGCATACTAAACTTGACTTTCTACCATGTCCCCTGAGCCTACTGGGATTATAGAGTGTAATAATTCCAGCAGCCCATTCTGGCCTATGAGAACAGGTAGCCTTACAATAGTGAAAAATGAAAATGGCTGTAATTCACTATTAGGACATGCCACACACATCAGGGCTTGTCCTACCTTATGCTTACAATGCACCCTGCCCTTGGGCATACCATAGGGGTGACTCACATTAAGTAAAGGGAATGTTTAGAGGCGGGCAAGTGTGTGCACTTGCCCAGCCAGCATGACAGTACCAGACTGCACGCAGGTTCTGCAATGGCAGACCTAGACACATTTTACAGGGCTGCTTCTGTGGGTGGCGCAACCACCGCTGCAGGCCCACTAGCAGCATTTGTATTTACAAGCCCTGGCACTCCTGGTGCACTTTACTGGGGACTGACAGTAAACCAAATAAGCCAATCATGGAAATCAATCACATATATACTTTTCACAGGGAGAGCATATGCACTTTAGCACTGGCCAGCAGTGGTAAAGTGCCCAGAGTCATTAAACCAACAAAAACAGGCCAGAGAGAATACTGGAGGAAGGCAAAAAGTTCAGGGATGACCCTGCAGAAAGGGCCAAGTCCAACAGCAATTTACACATAGGGAGAGCATATGCACTTTAGCACGGGTCAGCAGTGGTAAAGTGCCCAGAGTCATTAAACCAACAAAAACAAGTCAGAGAGAATATTGGAGGAAGGCAAAAAGTTCAGGGATGACCCTACGGAGAGGGCTAAGTCCAACACGGGTGCACACAGAGGTGGGGACACTTACAGGTGCCATCAGAGACACAGAGGTGAGGACACTTACAGGTGCACACAGAGCTGAGGACACTTACAGTTGCACACAGAGCTGAGGATACTTAACAGGTGCACACAGAGGCAAGGACACTTACCAGATGCACACAGAGCTGAGGACACTTACAGGTGCACACAGAGGCAAGGACACTTACCAGATTCACACAGAGGTGAGGACACTTACAGGGGCACGCAGAGGTGGGGACACTTACCAGATGCACATAGAGGTGGGACACTTACCAGGTGCACACAGAGGTGAGGACACTTACAGGCGCACACACGACAGGTGAGGTGGGGACACTTAACAGGTGCACACAGAGGTGGGACACTTACTAGGTGCACACAGAGGTGAGGACACTTAGGAGGTGAACACCGGATGCAGACGGGGACATTTATTAAGTGAACACTAGACGGTGGCGGGTACACTTAGAAGTGCAACACCACATAGATGCTGAGAAACTAGAAACCTGGATCATAGTCAGAAGTGGAGACACCTAACAGGTCAACACCATTGAGCGGATGAGGCACCTATCCGATGAATGCCGAGCAGAGTGGGGCCACAAAATGTGGAGATCAGTCAGAGGTGGGGGCACCAATCAGTTGAGTACCAGACGGACTATGAACACCTAAATGTGAACCCATGACAGAGATCACCTGAAACGTGTGCACCAGCCTTGAGGGCGAATAGCCACGCTTTACAAATCCCTGATTGATTGATTGATTGATTGACAGCGAGTCAGTGACTCCTCTTGGGTACCACCAGGCAGAGAAGGGCCCCTATCAGCTGAACCTCAGACAGATGTAGACCCTTACACCTCCAGGCCCCTGTTACCCGCTCTTGTCCAGGTGCCCAGGCCCCATAGTAGGACCGCAATGTGGATTCCAGAGCTCCATCCCTGGAGCTGGTCTCAAGCAGGTCCTGTCTGTGTTCATCCTCCCAGACTGGGCTATCCAGTCTTTGCCCCCAGTGTAAGGCGGAGAGAGGGTGGGCCTAGGAGCTCCCTGTGAAGGGCATTTGAAACAAAGGCACAAGAAAAGTAGAGGCCCTGCCCTTGGGTAACACACAACAGTGTCTCCAGTGACACTTGTGTGAGAAGAACAAAGCAGTGACCGGCCCTCACTGCCCTTCAAAGAGTCACCTGGGCCCCTTCTTTCACAGGAGCCCAGTCCACTGCACAGGACCTCTGGGATGCTTCCTGGAAGGTTCTTCCCCTTCTCTATCTTGAGCACCACACACACATAGGGGGTCTAAAATGGATTCCTGTCACCTTACAGTAAAGGACGCAGGATGTACTCCGCGCTCACAATACTTCACACATGCCACACTCTCCATACACGTCCCATTCAATCTATTGAGGGCCCCTTTCCCTCACTGTTCCCAGGCTTGCAGGCCGTTATGTAAGTTGAACAGAGCTGGCAGTGTGTGAGACCCCATTAGGGAGGTACATCACACTGCAAAGGCCCAGATACCATGGACCAAACTGTGAAAAATTTTGAGTTTTTACAGGTTAAAACTGATTTTTCTGTCAGTATTAGGGCCATAGCAGGTGCACACATGGCAGGGGATGGGTCCCCTGTCAGGGCAGTGGATGGAAACCCTATAAGGTGAACGCCATGTAGAAGATGGGGCCCCAATCCGGTGAACACCAGATGGAGATTAGGAAATTATCAGGTGAACACCAGACAGATGATGAGTCAGGCTGCAATTGGGTCCCTTATTAGGTGAACGCATGGCAATGCCAGGAGCAGCCTTCCGATGGACACCAGACAGAGGATGGGACCCTTATCAGGAAGCTACCAGGCATCTGAATGGGACTGCATTCTAGTAGAGGATGAGAAACACATCAGAGGCACGTCATGCAGAGCCAGGTATATCCGACAGGTGAACACGAGTCAGAGAGGCCTTATCACCACCAGCTCAGAATGTATTTTATGTCTGTCAGGACCCGTATCCGAAGACCATGGTGCAAGCAGGAGCTATTGGACCCAACCACAGTGCTGAGGCCCTTTACTCCTGATGTCACGGGGGACTGACTTACTGTGGGTCCTGAGCATCTGGGCCAAGTAACCTTTTAGCATCCCCCTTTAGAAACTTTATTTGGGCACCGTCCCAGTCTTTGCAAGCCCTCTTACCTGGTAGGCCACCAAGTCACTTACCCCACTTACCTGGCACTTACCTCAAGTCCTCAACTTCTCCTGTTCCTAGTGGCATGGAGGAGTTCGACGACTACTACGAGGAGAAAGAGGAGAGCCAATACTTCCCGCTCACAGATGACTTTTGTGACTGCACAGAGGTGCCTTCAACCCCACCCTGCAAGGGAAGAGACTCCGGGACCTTCGGTCCCCAAACCTCCAGACCGGCCTCTGCTATTCCCCCTGAGAAACCGCGTAAACACCCCTACCCTGAAGGTGTGGGCTTTGATGTGTTTGATAGGTTGAAGCAGGCGTGTTTGGACATAAAGGCCCCCCTACGCCAACAGCTCCATCCCCATCAGATCCACCACCTTCAGGGACCAGTGGCTTCCCCGCAACCTTCTTATGAGTCCCAGGGTGGGTCTGACGGGGATTCTGATCATGGAAGGTCTTGACGCCCCTCCCCCCTCTCCGTCCCTGGACCCCCTCACCCAGGCCCCGGCTCCTCAGAGCGATTCCCAGTCAGACCTCCTGTATCCAGAGGACTTACTACATTCTCGCTCCTCAGAGCTGGTGCCTTGCAAAAAAGTGGTCAAGTATCTAGTGAGTTGTCTGCTGAAACCCCTAGATCAGGAGGTCCACTCCCGCCTTAGGGCGGAATGCCCTCGCCCGTCCCTCGATGGCAAGGTAGCAGTGACTCTCGAGGTCGACGCAAAAATTGCGACTTTCATAACTAAATATATCAAGGACCCAAAGAACGGCATCGACAGGTCCTGGTGCACATGTCAGGACAAATTATGTTTACGTCACAGGGTCGTTGGTCAAGATATTTGATATGGCTGAGGATACCAAGGCTTCAGGAGCCTTAATACCACTAGAGGTCCTATCTAGTTGGGCCCAAAAGGCAATTATTTTCTTAGGGAATGTGAACTGCACCAGCTCTATGGAGAGGAGCAGGTCGCTTCTCATCAAACTGGAACCGAAACTCGGCAAACTGGCCAGCTCAGAGGCGGGTCAGGTTGCTCAGGGCTGCCTGTTCGGGGATCCGTTTGTGAAGGAGCTGAGCAAATTTGTCTCCGCGTTCAACTTCTCGGACAAAGCACAGTCCACCGTTCGTGGTGGAGGGAGCTCGGCTGGCCACTTCTCACAGACCGAATCCGGTTGAGGACAGCAGTTGCAGAGGGGACAATACCAGGGCTCCTCGCGCTTCGGTCGGTTCTATCCCACCAGGGGTCGTTCCCGCCGCAGAGGCCAGTGCAACGGAGCATGCAGTGGAGGTGCTTCCCCCGTTCACGGTGATTTCTTTTATCATCTCATGTCATTGCTTGGGGGGCACGGGCCCGCTTTATAATAGACAATTGGCAGGCCCTTACAACTGACGCCTGGGTTCTCCAAACCATGCAGGGTTTTCACATAGATTTTATTGGGCTCTCCTGTCCAGCTCTCCCCGCTGACACCAATCCGTTTCTCGGGTAGGGAGACGGTACTGATATAGCAGGAGGTCCAGGAACTCCTGGACAAACAGGCAATTTGCTACGGTTCCCCCACCAAGGAGCTTTCTTAATCAATATTTTCTTGGTTCAGAAACAGGATAGGGTCAGGGCCCGGTGATAAACCTCCAAGAATTCAACGCCATTTCAAGATGGAGGGCATTTACCTTCTCCAAGATCAGTTGCATCCCAACGACTGGATGGTCTGCCTGGTTCTCAAGGACGCCTACCTGCCAGTCCCCATTTTCCCTCCTCACCGTTGTTTTCTGCAGTTCCAGTGGCAGAGCCAAACTCTCTTCCCTTTCCCTCTCTTCCCTTTGGCCTGCCATCAGCACCCTGGTGCTTCACCAACATCCTGCATCCAGTGGTGGAGAGTTTGAGGTCAAGATGGGGAGAGGAGTTGGCCTAACGGCTAGGGCGCTCGACCTCGGACCTGGAGGTACTGGGTTCGAGTCTCGGTAACGACGCCAAAACCTCCTGTGATTCTGGGCAAATCACTTAATCTCCCCGTGCCTAAAATGAAAGTAACTGGAAAATGTAAAAATGTAACGTAACTGGAAAAATATGTAAAGCGCTCTGATACCTGATTCGGTTCGGGTCTAGTTCGCGCTATATAAAACTCTGCCAAAAAAAAAAAAGATGATTGTATATCTGGATGACATGCTGTTCATGCATCAGTGTCCGCGAACGTTGTCGCAACAGCTCCAGTCGGCAGTGATTCTTCAGTCACTGGGTTTTGTAATCAACCAAAGCCCTGACTCCTTCCCACTCGCTCGATCATGAACCTAGGGTTTGTGATCAACACTGTGGAAGCGACCTTAAGTCTCCCTTCCAGGAAGATGGTGCGATTTGCCACGAGATACAGCAAATTCTTCGGAAACCTCTGACTTCCCTGTGAAGCATGGCAAGGGTGGTCGGGCTGTTGTCAGCCTCAATCCAGGCCATATTTCAGGGTCCGCTACACTTCCGGGCCCTACAGAGACTCGAGGCGTTTCACCTGCGCAGGGGTTTGTCCTATGATCAGCGAGTACCTCTGTTCGAGGAGGCCAAGGAAGAGTTCCAGTGGTGGCTTTCCTATATGGAGGCATGGAACAGGCAGGCCATCTTCAGATCCCTCAAGGACCTAGTGATCTAGCCCTTCACATCTACTGCCTAGAGCTCATGGCAGGGTCCTTCGCGGTCCATTGTTGGACCAGGCCTGAGCTCACTCGTGCGTCCTTCTGAAGATGGACAACGTGGCAGCTGTGCGCTACATAAACCACCTGGTCAGGGCCCACTCCAAGCCTCTAGCAGATTTGCCCAAAGACTTTTGGGAATACTGCCTGCCCCATCAGGTGTCGGTGATAGCGGAACACCTTCTGGGAGTGGCCAAAAAAGTGACAGATTGGCAATCCAGACATCTTCGAGACTCAATTCTATGGAAGCTGTTTGTCCCAATGTTCCGTGCCCTTCAGCATCAGAGGGGACCTTTCTCTGTCGGCCTATTTGCCTCTCGCCTTGACCACCAGCTTCCCAGGTACTTCAGCTGGAGACCGAACCTGGGGGGCGACAGCCACCAATGCTGACCTCCAGGGTTGGTCGCCTTCACCCTTCGCCATGATAATGCTGTTGACATCGCAGTTCCGTTGGCAGAGGGCAGAGTCGGTGGTGATCACCCTGGTCTGGAGAGAGCAAGCTTGGTTTCCAGTTCTGATGGAACTTTCTTGGTGTAGGAAGCTGGCTCTGGCTCTGTATATACTATACAAAAGTGAGGCATAGTGTGCACAGAGTGCAGTGAAACCCCAAGGGTAGGCAGAGGTAAAGTTAGATAGCACTTTACTCTCTATTTGTGGTAGTGTGGGCGAGCAGTAAGGCAGTATCAGAGGACAGTGTTAAGCATTTACTGTACACACTCAATTAGCAAATGATTTCACACACTCAAAGACTGAAGTTCAGACCAATTGTTTTTGTATAAAAATATTCTTTTAGTTATTTTATTTCCTAGAACCAAGCAAGCCTGGCACAGGTAAGTGATAAGTACTTTGCAGTAAATATACAGTTGTAATACAGTTGGATTGTAATGGTATGTGCACTTTGTTTTTAGCTTCCAGTATTGTTTCAGAGAAATACAATGCTTTGTAAATACAGTACATAGTCTTGAATGGGCTTTTCAGTAAAATACCAGGTAAGTTACTTTTAGATTACTTTCCCTACACAGTGTAGTATACCTGGATACTACACTGGGACATTTCCTATAAACAGGTAAGTAAAAGCATTTTTGTTAAATAGTACAATTTAAAGAATGTCTTTAGGTTTTCAAACTCCACAATTAAAAACTTTTCCAAGAAAAAGTCAATGTTATTCTAAAGAGGAAAATAGTGTTATCGGTTTTAAGGTAAGTATTTGGTAGTTGGTGTTGAGTTTCTGTGGGTTGACTCAGGGGTTCTCCAGGGTTAGGGATGCACTCTTGATACACCCTCAGCGGCACTAGGGCGGCTGTGTGCAGAGTGTTGAGGCCCAATGTTATCCAATGAGGGATAGGGGGCCTCCAGTTGGTGGCTGCTAGCGAGCAGGCCACTTGGTTGTGGGAGCAAAGCTCCTGGCATTTATCTCAGGGTAAATGGGGAAACAAAGTAGCACCAAAGCTGCACCCTCAGCGGCACTAGGGTAGCCGGGTGCAGGGTGCTGTGTTGACGTCGGGCACCCTGTTGTTTGCAATGGGGACCCTACGGTTTGCAAAGGCATAGCAGGCTTGCGGACAAAGGTCTTCTGGGTGCGACCACCACTTTGAGAGGTAAGTTGGGATGTTGGGGGTTGGTTAGGCACTTTCGGTTTGGCCACCCAAGGCCGTGGGGCATCGGGTGCAGGGGTGCCTTTTAGGGTTGGATCTTCTTACCAGCTCCTGGTCGTGGTTGGGGGGGACCTTCCACATTTAGGCTTCAGGTGTCGGATTGAGGCTTGAGGCAGGTAAGGTTCACTGGATCTCAGGTCAGGATCGCCGGGGAGACCTCCTTATGGTGTTTGCCCACTCGAGCTCAGGCCGAGGACGGCGGGTGCAGAGTGGTGCGATTCACGGTGCCCGGCCGGAGCCAGAGGCTGGAGAGTAACAAGTCCGGTGATCACAGGAGAGACAGTCTTTGTGGTGGAAGTCAGGCAGGTCCTCCGGGGTTTTCGAGGTTGCCGGCTGCAGGACACACAGGGTTTTCGCAAGAGCAGATTCGAGGTGGAGACAGAGCAGATTCGAGGTGGAGACAGGGCTGGGGCCAAGTCAGTGGGCGTCTTCCTCTTGCTAGCTTCAGCACAGCTGTTCGGTCTTCTTATTCTCTTGTAGTTTCTTCTGGTCTGAGGAAGCACGGTTCAGGGGTGCCCCTAAATACTAGATTAAGGGGCGTTACAGGTAGGTAAAAGGTTGGGATCAATAGGTCCCTTCCCTGAGGTGGGTACCCCCCTATTATGCCACCCTTCAGTGGGTGAGGGTCATGTAGCTTTCCTTGGTTGGCTGTGTCTCCCAATCTGCAAGATGGTGGGGACTGAGAGTTATGCTTCACCTTGCCTCCCCCACCTCTCTTCCTTACTTGTGTTTCCTGCCCAAATAGGGGGTCAGAACCAGTGGGTACCAGTTGCTGAAAGTGGCCTGGGGAAGCTCACAAAGGTGGCAATCCTTTGAAGCTTCCCCTTTGCTGACCCTGCCCATCCGGGAGAGGAGGCTTAGCACCTCGTCCCAGGATGTGCATTTTTTCAGGCCCACGAGTACAGCATGGCTTCCGACCTAGGGGTCCAGAAACATGTCTGGTGGTGGCAGAGGAAAGCAGACACTCAGCCAAGACACTGGTGGTAGGTTAGTTTTCAGGGGGCATTTCTAAGATGCCCTCTGTGTGTATTTTTTTTTTTTTAATCTTTTTATTTGAAAAACCAGCTCCATAACATTTGCATATCGGTTAGCAACGGAAGTCCATTGATAATTGACAAAGAAAATCAGCCACAGATTCAATAAAAATGCTCAGTCCCACCTACCACGACAGACCCTTCCCCACACATGAACAAAGCCCCATTAAACCTCCAATTTTGAACCCCGCAGTGCAGACAATTTGCAATCCCCACCCCCAACCCACTCCTTCTCCTCCATGTCAAAGTTGTAGCATGCCCCTTCGTATTACAGCCACAGCCCAAGGAGCCCGATGAAGCGCAGGAATCACTGGACCACCCCAGCAGGCACCCAGACCTAGAGCAGCAGGTACCACCTCTATTTCCCCTCAGGACGGTGCGTCATCCACCTGTGAATCCATCCACTCTCCCCTATACCTCCTCCAAGCCGCACATATTTTTTCCCATTTCTTAGGGCAGCCTCGACTTTTGTAGATGACCTTTTCAGCCCATTGGCACCAATCCAGATCTCTCTCCCACTCTTCCAACGTAGGCAAGAGATCACTTCCCCATAACCTCTGATATTTCTCTTGGCCACCATACTCGCCAGAGCTAACCAAATTTTGTCCCATTTCGGTCAGGTCATGTCACTGGTGACCCCTAAGATATGCCATCTGGCCTCCATTGGAACGTCCGCTCCCACCTCTTCCGACATTACACCTGCCAGTCTGGACCAGTACGTCCTGATTCTGGCGCAATCCCACAGTATGTGGAAGAAGGTCCCCTCCTCTCCACACCCCTGTATGAAAAAGCGGGAGTCCACATAATGTATCAGGTATTGCGTCGTGTGTGGGGTGTAGGACCTATGCAGGATGCGCAGTTGGATGAGCCTGAACCTGGTACGAATCGCCACCTCACGGGGGCACTGCAGGGCCTCCCCCAATCATCCTCCTCTAGCAGCCCCAGATCGGACTCCCACTTTTCCCGCAAGGGCCCCAGTGTGTCAGCGATGTTATTAATAAGCTTCCTGTATGTGAGGGAGATAGCCTTGTCAATCATGGGGTCTAGGAGTAATCTATCCTCCAGCGAAGCATACTCCGGTAAATCCTCCCCTTGCGGCAGGTGTCGGTGTAGGGCATGCTTAAGCTGTTGGTAATGGAGGAACTCCCCACTCCCCATCTGGAATTCAGCCTGTAAGTCTGCAAATCCCACCATCTCCCCCCGTTTCCAGATATCCCCCAACACATCTATACCAATTTTGCTCCACTGACGCAGATTCTGTAATTTTGCCACTTCCGGTAAAAAGGTCCCAACCCAAAGAGGAGTCTGCATCGTGAGCTTTGCTTCCCATCCTAGTAATTTTGTCGTTCGTTTCCACACTCCAACCACCGCTGCCGTTTGGGGAGGCAGTGATCGACCGCGCCGACCCCTAGTATATAGGGCCGCTAGGTAGGTCCCGCTACCAAAGGCTAACCTGTCCACCCCGTAGGCTGGTTCCTCCAACAGGGCAACCACCCATCCATTAACATTGATTAACTGCGTCGCCCAGTAATAGAGTCGGACATCCGGCACAGCTAATCCTCCCTGATATGGCCCCCGTTGCAGTTTCTTAAGAGCTATTCATGGACACCCACCACTCCAAAGCAGGGAACGTTGTTCTGATTCAATCGTCCTAAAGATGTGATTCGGGACCGGGAAGGAAGTATACTGTAAAGCATAGAGAAGGCGAGGAAGGGCCATCATTTTAAATAAGATGGCCCGCCCCATCAAGGAGAGCGGGAGGGACCTCCAATGCTCCACGTCCCTGTGAAGATGTTACAACTGCGCCGACATTTTCAGTCGCAAAAACTCCGAGTCTGACTCTGTGATCCAGATTCCTAAGTATTTAAAGATTTCCTTCCAGGCCAGGCCGCAGCAGTCTGCCGACAACTGTGGCTGCGGCCCCGCTAGGACATGTCCCAGGGACTTGTCCCTGTTTATACGGTATCCGGAATAGGTACCGAACTCGTGCAGAATTTCCATTAGTCTTTGAATGGAAGCGCCCGGCCTCTGCACATACAGGAGGATGTCGTCAGCATATAACGAGATACGTTCCTCCCAGCCCCCTCCTAGGTCTATACCCCATACCAAGGGGTCTGTCTGAACCCAGTGCGCCAGCGGTTCCAACGCTAGTGCGAACAAGGTGGGTGAGAGGGGACAACCCTGACGCATGCCCCTGCTCAGATGGAACTCTCTTGATAACACTCCATTGACTCGAACTCTTGCGAGTGGCGCAGTATATAAAAGCCGCACCCATGTTCGAAATTGGTCTCCGAAACCCATTTTCTCGAGGACAGCGTTGATATAATTCCATTCCATACTGCCAAACGCCATACGGGCATCCAGTGACAATATGGTCGCAGGCACCTCGGGCAGCGCCGCCACCCCCTGCAAAACTCCGAACAGACGCCTTAGATTGAGTCGCGTGCTCCTGTTGGGCATGAAGCCCGACTGGTCGGGATGGATCAATGACTGGATAACTCCCCCTAGTCTTGTAGCCACGATCATACCAAGTACCTTCGTTTCAAAATTAAGTAGGGATATGGGTCGGTAGGAACTGCAGAGCTCCTGCGGCTTGCCGGCTTTGTGGATTACCACGATCGTCGCAGACCGCAGATCCTTGGGAAGTGTCCCTGTCTGTTTGGCTTCGTTAAACGTATTGAGCATATGTGGCGCGAGTCGGCTCGATACGCACCCGAATGCTTCAGCCGGAAACCCGTTAGATCCCGGTGCCTTCCCCGCCTGCATGTCACTCATGGCATCCTCCACTTCCTTAACCGTTATTGGGGACTCTAGGCTGTCCATATCTGCTTGTTCCAGGGCAGGCAGCTGCAAGGGGGCCAGAAAGTCTCGGCACTCCTGCTTCCTCCTGGTGGTGTGTGATCTATAGACAGTCTCATAATACTGTGCAAATTCCGCCGCTATCTCTTTGCCTGTGGCTATCACAGACCCGTCCAACCGCTTAATCCCCGGTACCCAGTTACGCTCCCGGTCCCGTTTCTCCAGCCAGGCTATCATTTGGTTGGCCTTATCTCCCAGGTCATAGACTTGTCTCTGGATCGCCAGGGCATGAGATCTCGCCTGGTCAGTGAGCATATCCCTTATCTCTTTTTCCAAGAGCTGTCGCCTATGCCTCCTGTCCTGATTTTGCTCGAGGGATCCATCACCCCGCCCTCCAGATCCTGCAGGTCCCGTTCTAGTTTGTCTATTTGCGCGAGTTTGTCCTTACGCCGCTTACCCACTTCTGCCTGCACAAAATCTCTTGCCACGGTCTTATATGCCTCCCATACTATACTATGCGAGCTGACAGATCCTATATTATCAGTGAAGTATTGGTCCACTCGCTCCCTGAACCCCTCCTGAAATTCCTGGTCTTTAAATAAGAGCGTATCTAGCCAGGGGGGATTGACCTACTTTCGTTCCGGACCCCGGAGACATACTTCCACTGGGGAATGGTCAGATATCCCTCTGGCCCTGTGACACCCACCCTGGAACAGACCCATGCATCCCACCTGTGTGAATAGATAATCAATTCTAGACCCTGAGCCGCCGATATGTGTGTGTATTGCCGAGCTGGGGGATTTTGTGCCCTCCAAAGATCCACTAGGCCCATAGTATGTATAAAGTCTCGGAAGTGATAGTTCCCCCTCTTGGCAGGCTGATTCTGTCTCTGTGTGCATTTTTAATTAAATCTCACACTGGCATAGGTGTGGGTTTAATGTGCTGAGAAGTTTGATACCAAACTTCTCAGTTTTCAGTGTAGCCCGGATGGTGCTGTGGAGTTCGTAGTGACAAACTCCCAGCACAATATACTCTTAATGGCAGCACTGCACATACAGTGTCTAAGAAGGGACCTGTACCCTCACCACTGGTATAGTACACCCAGCTAGAGGGAAGACTGATCTATGCCAGGGCAGTGGATTGTAGGAATGGTACACAGGGATGTGTGCCATGTCGACTCTTCACTTTGTTCTGCACCAAGACTGGCAGCCTGCAAAGGCAGTGTGTGTGTCAAGGTACAGGACCTCTAAGGGTGGCAATCAATCAATCAATCAATCAAGATATTTGTATAGCGTGCTACTCACCCGGAGGGTCTCAAGGCGCTTGGGGGAGGGGGGTCCGCTACTGCTCGAACAGCCAGGTCTTGAGTTGCTTCCTGAAGGAGAGGTGGTCTTGGGTCAGACGGAGGTGGATGGGGAGGGAGTTCCAAGTCTTGGCTGCCAGGTAGGAGAAGGATCTTCCTCCCATGGTGGCTCTTCGGATGCGTGGAACGACGGCGAGGGCGTGGCTGGTTGATCGTAGCTGGCGGGTGGGAGTGTAGAAGGTCAGGCGGTTGTTGAGGTACCTGGGGCCCAGGTCATTGAGGGCCTTGTGTGCGTGGGTGAGGAGTCGGAACGTGATTCTCTTGCTGACGGGGAGCCAGTGCAGGTCTCTCAGGTGTCCGGAGATGTGGCTGTGTCGGGGGATGTCCAGGATGAGTCGTGCAGAGGCGTTCTGGATGCGTTGGAGTCTTTTCTGTAGTTTGGCTGTGGTTCCGGTGTATAGGGTGTTTCCGTAGTCCAGTCGGCTGGTGACGAGGGCCTGGGTGACCGTCTTCCTGTTTTCGGTGGGGATCCAACGGAAGATCTTTCGGAGCATGCGTAGGATGTTGAAACATGATGATGAGACGGCGTTGACTTGTCTGGTCATCGAGAGGGAGGAGTCCAGGATGAAGCTTAGGTTACGTGCGTGGTCCGTTGGTTTGGGTGCGCTGCCCAGGGCAGGGGGCCACCAGGAGTCGTCCCAGGCAGAGGATGATGAGCCAAGGATGAGGACTTCCGTCTTGTCTGAGTTCAGTTTCAGGCGGCTGTTCATCATCCATTCGGCTACGTCTTTCATCCCTTCGTGTAGGTTGGTTCTGGCGGTGGCTGGGTCGTTGGTGAGGGAGAGGATCAGCTGGGTGTCGTCGGCGTAGGAGATGATGTTGAGGTTGTTTTGGCATGCGATGGCTGCGAGGGGGCTCATGTAGACGTTGAAGAGGGTGGGGCTGAGTGATGATCCTTGTGGTACGCCGCAGATGACTTCGATGGCCTCGGATCTGAACGGAGGGAGGCGGACTCTCTGGGTTCTTCCGACGAGGAACGAGATGATCCACTCTAGTGCCTTCTCTTGTATTCCGATGTTGCTGAGGCGCTGCACTAGGGTGCAGTGGCAGACAGTATCGAACGCTGCGGAGAGGTCTAGGAAGATGAGGGCCGCTGTTTCCCCGTTGTCGAGCAGGGCTCGGATGTCGTCAGTGGCTGCGATGAGGGCGGTCTCGGTGCTGTGGTTGGCTCGGAAGCCGGACTGTGAGTGGTCGAGGGATCCATTTGTCTCGAGGAAGGTGGCCAGCTGTCTGTTGACGGTCTTCTCGATGACTTTGGCAGGAAAAGGGAGGATCGAGATGGGGCGGTAGTTCTTGAGGTCGGTAGGGTCTGCTGATGGTTTCTTCAGGAGGGCGCTGAGTTCGGCATGCTTCCAGCTCTCCGGGAAGGTGGCGGTGTTGAAGGAGCAGTTGATGATGTCCCGGAGTTGGGGTGCGATGACAGAGTCGGCCTTGTTGAAGACGTGGTGGGGGCATGGGTCGGTTGGTGATCCGGAGTGGATGGTGTTCATTGTGTGGATGGTGTCCTCGGTGCTGACCGGGGTCCAGGCGCGGAGGGTGGTGGTGGGGGGCGTCGGTTCGGTGGTTGGGTGCGTGGTCTGTGCGTCAAAGCTGTTGTGTATTGTTGGACCCGGCCTCATGGCGTGGTCCTACCCCTCCCGCATGGCGGGCCCAGGACGACATCAGCCCTCCTCCGGACCTCGGGCGGCCCCTTCGGCCCGACCCCGCACGCCCCAACACCACAGATCTGGCTATCATCCCGGATCCCCATCCCCGGCCTGGCTCCAGCGTAGGCCCATCACGACCTAAGCACGAGGCCGTGCCCGACTCCATCTTGGGTCCCCCACGTCACGACCACGTGGCCTCGCCCCTAGCCCAGACCCCAGCGAAGCCCCGACATCGAGGCACCAAGATCCACCCAGGTGGTCGAGTGGCCACTCGACAGATCCCGGAGGGAGAGGGGTTTCGATGGCCCTCCAGCCGTCCCCGGACGCCTGGTATCGATCGCCCTCCGGCCTCCCTGGGCGCTGGCTCCACCCCCCTGCTGGGTGTCTGGACACCATCATCCCGGCCCCTCTGACCCCCAGGCGAGAGGGTCCGGACATCAAAGGACCTCCATCCTATATCTGGGCCAGCCCCGGAGTAGGACGCCAGTTGTATCCTGGACTGGAAGCCCTGCTGACGCTGTCACGGCCGACACCAGACGAACTCATCTCCGGTAACCGGAACCATCTGAGAGCCTGCTGGCGCTGCCGCGGCCTACCTTGCTGAACCATCCGAGAGCCTGCTGGCGCTGCCGCGGCCTACCTTGCGGAACCATCTGAGAGCCTGCTGGCGCTGCCGCGGCCTACCTTGCTGAACCATCCGAGAGCCTGCTGGCGCTGTCGCGGCCTACCTTGCTGAACCATCTGAGAGCCTGCTGGCGCTGCCGCGGCCTACCTTGCTGAAACCATTTGTAAGCCTGCTGGCGCTGCCGCGGCTCGAACCTCTCGGAACCCCCCAGCTCGAGGATTGAGAGCTGTGCGCAGGGTATCCCTTCCTCCGCCCAGAAGCTAGACTGTCCCGCTACCTTACCCCCCTTTTCGAGACTTTACGGATCCCTCGATCCGTCTGTATATACTGCCAAGAACCCGCAACCTTTATTACTTATAAAAGCTTGAGAACTTGACCTCCTGTGTGGTGTCCGTTTGTAGTGTTGTGATTACTCTGCTGTACGATCCAAGGAGAGGGCCCTCATCCAGGAGGCCTCTCGGTAACGCTCGGCTACGTCTCGACGGAGAGGTGGACCTAGGGGTGGTCCGTCAGACATCTTCTGCCTCCCCCGGGGTCGCCTTTCTAACATTGGTGGCAGCGGTGGGATCCGAGCCCACGCAGATCGTACAGAGAGTGATTCACTCGCTACCAAGAAAAACCCACTGCGACCATGAGCACAGAATTCCAGAAAGAGAAAATGGAAGACTACAGTCACAAGGAGCTAAAGCAATTCTGCAAAGAACTGGGCATCGCTACCACTGGCTTAAGCACCAAAGAAGACTTTAAATCGGCCCTACAGGCCTGGGTGGACGCCGGCGAGGCGCCACCTCCGAGTGAAGATAACCCGGGCCCGAACGGAGGCCCGGAGGCTGAGGTGAACCCAGCGGGAGGGAGACCCGCAACCCCAAACACGGGCCTCTCCCACGAAGACGCCCGAGAACGAGAGAGGAACCGGCTCCACGAGTTGGATCTGGCTCGACTCCGACAAGAAGGAGAAATCCAACTGGCAGAACGGAAGCTAGCCCTCGAGGAGAAAAAACTCATGCTCGAGCACGAGCGCGTCCTCAAAGAAATGGAACTTAAAGCCAAGGCAAACGAGTCTGCCATCGCCGGGGGTAAGACCTCACCCCCGCCGGTGGACACGAAGGTGCACATACCCAAGGATGTCGTCAAGGAGTACTATAAGAACGACGACATCCAACAGTGGTTCAAAGCCTACGAGGTCGCCATGACCGCTCATCGAGTACCCCTCAAGGACTGGGGCGCCGGCCTGTGGGGGAAGTTTATCAACGAAGGGAGAGACGCCCTGCTGGAACTCCCTGATACCGAGATGACCTCGTACGAGCACATGAAGACCGCCCTCCTCACTCGCTACGGACTCACCCCCGAGATGTACCGGCAGCGATTCCGAGACTGCAAAAAAATCCCCGGTACCACTTGGGTGGAGTACGTGAACTTTTACAGCAGAGCCTTCGAGGGGTGGATCAGAGGCTGCCAGGTCACCACTTACCAGCAGTTGGTCGACCTCATTCTATGGGAACATCTGTCCAATAACTGTTTCGTCGAACTCCGGCAGCACCTCCTCGACAGCAAATTGACTGAGCCACGAAAACTCGCTGTCGAGGCGGATCGATGGGCGAGCACCCGAGTTCCCCGGAGCACGATGGGAGACTACGGCCAGGGATCCCCAGGGAACCACCGACCACGAGGCGGCGGAGTAGGCCAGAGCCGGGGACGGGACGCCCCCCAGGGGTCCTCCCCTATTTCCACGTCGCCATCCCTGGGCCAGAGAGGGGGCCCCCCAGCCAGACCGGGGCCCCGCCCAAACGTTACGTGTCATAGGTGCCAGCGACAAGGTCATTATGCGAATGACCACCTCTGCCCGATGAACCAGCGACCCGGCACCACCGGGCCCCCAGCCCGCCAGATCGCGGCAGCTGCCCTGGGTGAAGAAAGAAGTGAGGAAGAGGACGACGACCACGAACAGGCCGAGTGGGAGCCCGCCGCCATGACCTTAGCATGCCTGGGTACCCACGACCTGATCCCGCGAGGTCCGATCCCCGGCAACACCCAGAAATACCGCCAGTGGGTCACCATCAATGGTCGCCGGACCGAAGCCCTCCGTGACACCGGAGCCAGCGTGACAGCGGTCCGCTGCCATCTGGTGACCCCAGAACAGATCCTTCCTAACGTCCTGTGCCCAGTCCGGTCTGCAGATAACTCAGAGACTTTGTGCCAGATGGCCCGCATCCCCTTCGAGTGGGGAGGAGTGTCGGGCATGCTGAAAGTGACTGTCCGCGACGATGCCCCCGTGGACTGCCTCCTTGGGAACGACCTGGAAAGTTCCCCATGGGCTGGCGTCGAACGAAGAGAGCACCTGGGGATGCTAGGCCTTCCCGAATGGGTCTGTGCGACCACCCGCTCCATGTCCGCCCGAGCCTCCACCCCAGCGGGGGGAGCTCCGACCGAGGAACGAGGGTGGCCCGCACCTCCGCCACCAGTCGTCCCCGAGGACGCCGACCCCGAACACGGCCCCCAAGGGCCCGACCAAGAAGATCTCACCGAGCTCAACCACCTCCCAGAACTCGCTCAATGGCGCCAAGAAGGTGGCCCCACCCGCGAACAGTTCCGGCAGGAACAGAAAACCTGCCCCTCCCTCGAGGGGATTCGACAGCAAGCCGCTACTCAAGCCGCTGGAGACCCCGCGGGGTCCCACTGGGTCTATTGGGACAACGACCTCCTCTACAGTGAGCAGAAGATTGCTGAGCTAGGGGCCGGCCGGGTACTGGTCGTACCCCTCCGATTCAGAGACTTCCTCCTGAACTTAGCACATGATGTGCCCCTCGCCAGGCACCTGGGGCAGGACAAAACTTACAGCCGCCTGGTGACCCATTTCTACTGGCCAAGAATGCGCACCGATGTGCATAACCACTGCCGAACCTGCCCGACCTGTCAAGCCAGCGGGAAGAGCGGGGGGAAAGTCAAAGCCCCGCTCCAGCCGTTCCCCGTGGTGACCACCCCCTTTGAGCGAGTAGGAATAGACATCGTAGGGCCCCTGGACCCTCGCACCTCGCAGGGGCACCGCTTCATCCTCGTCCTGGTTGACCATGCCACCCGCTATCCGGAGGCCATCCCCCTCCGAACCATCACGGCCCCCGTGGTGGGCCGAGCCCTCATGAGCATCTTCTCCCGAGTCGGCTCCCCCATGAGAAGTCGTGAGTGATCGGGGCTCCAACTTTATCTCGAAGCATATGCGATCCCTATGGCAACAGTGCGGGGTCGCCTACAAGTTCACCACCCCGTATCATCCCCAAGGAAATGGACTAGTGGAACGATTTAACAGAACACTGAAGGGGATGATCAAGGGCCTAGAAGAGCCCCTCCGGCGCAAATGGGATGTCCTGCTGCCCTGCCTCCTGTTCGCCTACCGAGAGGTACCCCAGAAATCCCTGGGGTTCAGCCCTTTTGAACTCTTGTACGGACACCCGGTTCGAGGCCCCCTCAGCCTGGTCAAGGAAGGCTGGGAGACAGCCGTTCGAGATGCCCCACCGGATGTCTACCGGTACCTCCTGACACTCCGCAATCAGACTCGGAAGTTCCGAGAACTTGCCGAGGCCAACCTGGAGGCTAGTCAAGAGGAGATGAAACGCTGGTATGACCAGAACGCCTCGTCCATCGAGTTCGAGCCGGGCCAGCGAGTCTGGGTCATGTCCCCGGTTGAACCGTGTGCCCTCCAGGACAAATGGACGGGGCCCTTCAAAGTGGTGGAGCGCAAGAGCCCCGTCACCTACCTGGTAGACATGGAGTCCCCCAGGAACCTCCTCCGGGTTCTACACGCTAACCGGCTCAAGCCGCACTTTGCACGCACTGAACTGAGTCTGCTGCTGGCGACCGATGACGGAGCTGAAGACGACTCCGAGCCACTACCAGATCTCCTCAGCACCACCGAGAAAGACGGCTCCTTCGAAGGGGTCCGGCTCTTCCCTACCCTAACCCCAGAGCAGCAACAAGACTGCCGGAAGCTGCTGGGGCAGTTTGCGGATCTGTTTTCCCTCACGCCGGGGGTCACCCGGTGGTGTGTCCACGATGTAGATACCGGAGACAGCCCATCTGTAAAACACCGAGCTTTCCGAGTGCCCGACCGGGTTCGGGCCTGCATCCAATCGGAAGTGGCCAAAATGTTGGCCCTGGGGGTAGTCGAGCCCTCCAACAGTCCCTGGGCCAGTCCCGTTGTCCTGGTCCCTAAAGCCGCCTCCCCCGGAACCGCTCCAGAGCTCCGGTTCTGTGTTGACTACAGGGGACTGAATGCAGTCACCAGGACCGACGCCCATCCCATCCCCAGGGCGGATGAACTGATCGATCGCATAGGGGCCGCCAAATACCTCAGCACCTTCGATCTCACGGCGGGGTATTGGAAGATCGGCCTTACCCCTGGTGCACAAGAGCGATCGGCCTTCTCGACCCCTGATGGCCACTATCACTTCAAAGTGATGCCCTTTGGCATGAAAAATGCGCCGGCCACCTTCCAGAGACTAGTGAACCAGGTGCTGGCCGGACTAGAGGAATACAGCGCCGCCTATCTAGATGACATTGCGGTGTACAGCCTTCAGTGGGATGCGCACCTGACCCACCTCTGGAAGGTCCTGATTGCCCTCCGGCAGGCCGGACTAACCATCAAAGCCAGCAAATGCCAGATAGGCCAAGGGTCAGTGACCTATCTGGGACACCAAGTGGGGAGCGGCCAAGTAGCTCCCCTCCAACCAAAGATAGACGCCATCCGGGCCTGGGAGCCCCCGGTCACCCAGACCGCCGTCCGAGCCTTCCTGGGGCTCACCGGATACTATCGGCGATTTATAAAAGACTACGGGAGCATTGTGGGGCCCCTCACAGAACTGACCTCAAAGAAATTACCCCAGAAGGTGCACTGGACCCCTGCGTGCCAAACAGCCTTTGAGACTTTAAAGACTGCCATGTGCACCGCCCCTGTGCTCCAGGCCCCCGACTACAGCAGAGAGTTTATAGTCCAAACCGACGCCTCGGAGCACGGCATCGGGGCGGTTCTGTCCCAAGTTAACCCCGAAGGAATCGACCGGCCTGTGGCCTTCATCAGCCGGCGGCTGCTGGCTAGAGAACAGCGGTGGAGCACCATCGAGAGGGAAGCCTTTGCCGTGGTGTGGGCACTCAAGAAGCTCCGGCCCTACCTCTTCGGCACCCACTTCCGAGTCCAGACCGACCACCAGCCCCTGCGTTGGTTGATGCAGATGCGGGGAGAAAACCCGAAACTGCTGCGCTGGTCCATTGCTCTGCAGGGGATGGACTTCACTGTGGAGCATCGCCCCGGCAACGACCACGCCAATGCTGACGGCCTGTCCAGATTCTTCCGCCTCGGTGAGGAGAACCCCCAAGAAGATGGGTGACTCTCCCCTGCCTTCAGCTGGGGGGGACGCGTGTTGGACCCGGCCTCATGGCGTGGTCCTACCCCTCCCGCATGGCGGGCCCAGGACAACATCAGCCCTCCTCCGGACCTCGGCGGCCCCTTCGGCCCGACCCCGCACGCCCCAACACCACAGATCCGGCTATCACCCCGGATCCCCATTCCCGGCCTGGCTCCAGCGTAGGCCCATCACGACCTAAGCACGAGGCCGTGCCCGACTCCATCTTGGGTCCCCCACGTCACGACCACGTGGCCTCGCCCCTAGCCCAGACCCCAGCGAAGCCCCGACATCGAGGCACCAAGATCCACCCAGATGGTCGAGTGGCCACTCGACAGATCCCGGAGGGAGAGGGGTTTTGATGGCCCTCCAGCCGTCCCGGGACGCCTGGTATCGATCGCCCTCCGGCCTCCCTGGGCGCTGGCTCCACCCCCCTGCTGGGTGTCTGGACACCATCTTCCCGGCCCCTCTGACCCCCAGGCGAGAGGGTCCGGACATCAAAGGACCTCCATCCTATATCTGGGCCAGCCCCGGAGTAGGACGCCAGTTGTATCCTGGACTGGAAGCCATGCTGACGCTGTCACGGCCGACACCAGACGAACTCATCTCCGGTAACCGGAACCATCTGAGAGCCTGCTGGCGCTGCCGCGGCCTACCTTGCTGAACCATCCGAGAGCCTGCTGGCGCTGCCGCGGCCTACCTTGCGGAACCATCTGAGAGCCTGCTGGCGCTGCCGCGGCCTACCTTGCTGAACCATCCGAGAGCCTGCTGGCGCTGCCGCGGCCTACCTTGCTGAACCATCTGAGAGCCTGCTGGCGCTGCCGCGGCCTACCTTGCTGAAACCATTTGTAAGCCTGCTGGCGCTGCCGCGGCTCGAACCTCTCGGAACCCCCCAGCTCGAGGATTGAGAGCTGTGCGCAGGGTATCCCTTCCTCCGCCCAGAAGCTAGACTGTCCCGCTACCTTACCCCCCTTTTCGAGACTTTACGGATCCCTCGATCCGTCTGTATATACTGCCAAGAACCCGCAACCTTTATTACTTATAAAAGCTTGAGAACTTGACCTCCTGTGTGGTGTCCATTTGTAGTGTTGTGATTACTCTGCTGTACGATCCTAGGAGAGGGCCCTCATCCAGGAGGCCTCTCGGTAACGCTCGGCTACGTCTCGACGGAGAGGTGGACCTAGGGGTGGTCCGTCAGACATCTTCTGCCTCCCCCGGGGTCGCCTTTCTAACATGTATGTTGGCGATCTTGCTGTGGAAGAACGAGGCGAGTGAGTCGCAGAGGTCTTGTAAGGGAGTGATGTCGTTGTTTCCGGCACTGGGGTTTGAGAGCTCTTTGACGATGCTGAAGAGTTCCTTGCTGTTGTGTGCGTTGTTGTCTAGTCATTCCTTGAATGCTGTCTTCTTGGTGGTGTGTATCAGCTGGTGGTGTTTGCGGGAGGCGTGCTTGTGCGCGGTCATGTTGTCTGTAGTCGGGTCTTTGCGCCAGGCTTTCTCGAGGGTATGGCAGTTCTTCTTGGAGTTCTTGAGATTGTCGTTGAACCAGGAGGCTTTCTTGCTGCCGGGCCTGCTGGGGTGGTTTTTCAGAGGTACGAGGTAGTCAGCACAGTTGGTGATCCACTGTGTGAGGTTGTTGGCTGCTTGGTTGGGGTCCGTTGAGCTGGCGGGAGGGTTCTGGCTCAGGGATGTGGTGAGCTGGTCGGGGGTGATCTTGTTCCAGCTCCTGCGGGGAACCTGTTGCGGATGGTGGTGAGTCGTGGTCTTTCTGAAGCTGAAGTGGACACAGCTGTGGTCTGTCCAGTGGAGTCCGGTGGAGTGGCTGAAGGAGATGTACTTGCCACACAATAAGTGCTGCAGCCCTTAGAGGTCTTCCTTGGTCACAGTGCCCTGGGTACCTGTGGTACCATTTAATAGTGGCTGACCTGGTGCCAGGGCTGCCAATTGGGTTCAGGCTTCAATGCAGTCAAAGCACATCAGCAATTCAGCTAAAAGTGGGGGCAACCATGCAGAAAGAGGGCACTTTCTCACACTTGGGCTTCTCCAATCCGTCTACCCCCACTTCCCTCATCTCCTGCTCGATCCAGCCAGCAATCCACATCCCCTGATAGTGAATGATTCAGTATCCCTTATGCCATGGAGGATTACCGGACTCGATGGAAGGTCCGGGGACTTTTGGGTCATGCTGCGGAGCTCCTCTCCCGGGCCTGGGCAGATGGTATGGTTAAACGCTACTGGTCAGCCTGGTCTCGATGGATGGGTTCGTGTCTGCAGCGGAGTCTGGATCCCGTGGGGGCAGATGTTGTTCACATCCTCAACTCCCTAGCCCATCTGGCTTCAGAAGGCCTTGCGTACAGAACAATAAATACCTTCCGTTCCGCAATCTTGGCTGGCCATACAGTGGTGGTGGATCATCCGTCGGCAGATCATTTGCTGGTAAGGAAGCTCCTTTGCGGTATCCGATTTTCTCTTCCGCCAGAACCACGATATTCAACTCTGGGATGTAAATAGGGTCTTGCACCTACTATCCAAATGGCCCAGTAACAAGTACTTGACGCGCAAGGAGCTTTCTTCCAAGCTGGCGATGTTGCTATGTTTGGTGTCCTGTGGACGAGCCTCGGATGTCAGGGCTCTGGACATATTCGAGGAGGTCCTTCACCTCGGACGGGGTCACCTTCCATGTGTCCAGACGTACCAAAAGTCAGTCTCGGGTGATTTCCTACCCGGCCTTTCCTGACTCACCCAAGCTCTGCGTCGTCAGATGCATCAAGGCTTACGAGGCCATGACGGCGGATGTGCGTCCACATGGGGAACATCGACTCCTAATTGCCTTGAGGAAACCGTTTCAAGTGGTCTCAACACTTAACCATTGCACAATGGGTCAGTTTGGTGATGCTGGAGGCCAGCATCGATACTCAGGTTTTCGAGACACACTCAGCGAGAGGTGCCATGGGATCTAAGGCTTTCATGCTAGGGGCTCACTTGGAGGACATTTTGAATGCGGCTGACTGGCTGTAGGACTCAAACTTCAAGAGGTTTTACTTCAAACCAGTCTCCTCCATAGTGGCCCTAGTAGTATATAAGCTTTGAACTAGCCTAATCCTCGCCTCCGGGTCCTGACATAGAATGAAAAATGTCCTAGCTTTTGTAACGGAAAGTTTCAATTCTATTAAGGACACAGAGGTGAGGATTAGCCCTCCCTCAGGAAGCACATGGACCCGCCCGGAACGATCAGACAAGCGTCAGACGTAAGTAAAGCATTTTCCTGGTCGGTCATGTGTGTTGCTATAATGATGTGTTTGATAGCGTTTTCGCACGCAGGTTATTATGCCCGCAGGGACAGAGTCTTCGAAGCAGGATTAAAGATCTTCCGCAGTCGGCTTTGTAGCAGGAAGAAAGAGGAGGTCCAGCAGGGATCGTTGACTATTATCGTCCCAGAAAGCGCCTGATTGGCTTATGGACTTGTTATGAACTTGATGATTTTGTCCCTAGGCTTCATGGGAAATGAAGTCCTTTTGATGATTTACTGTGTGTTTAAAAGGTTGCTGGTTAAAATGAAAGAAGAAAGAAGAGCCTAATCCTCGCCTCCGTGTCCTTGATAGAATAGAACATTTCTGTTACAAAAGCTAGGACATTTTTCATTGTCCAGGCAAATACTTTGCTTTTATGACAAATGGGGTACTTATATACTAACACAAAGTAAATGAGGGAGAGGTGGGCAGAAATAGAAGCGAGGAGGCTGAATATATTTCCTAATGGTGGAATCTTTTATTGTCTTTATGACATGGAATTAAAGATAGTACGTCTTTTAAGAATAGTTGGCTCTTCAGTGGTATTCTTTGAAGTCTTCTTTGTAGTTTTCTCTTTCAGCACATCCATGTCTTTCAGGAGGGGCCACCAGGAGGCTCAAAGAGGGAAACAAAATGTGGCGGTAAGTATGAGTTTCTTCTTCAAGTCTAGTAAGAGAAATGGGAAACACTCATCACCACACCCAGGGTTGGTGATTCTGTGGCCCAAATACGTCACTTCTAGTAAATAGTGGCGCACATAATCTAGGTCACCCTCGCCGTTTTCCACTACCCGGGTTTTACTAGGGTTATTCTAACCCGTTTGTGAAGAGGGGAATTCTTGTTACTTATCTCCTCCCACCCGCCCTTTAAAGGGGGAAGGAGCAAAGCAAATAATAAGAAAGAAAATGATATATATATGTCCGTGTCGAATTACTTTCTAGAAGTATAGTGCGGGGAGTTTTTTATCCCTGTGAGTCCTACAATGACTGAGCGAACGCCTTAAGGAGGAGAAAAAGGGCCCCTTTAACTCCTGGATTCTGTTTACCGACAACAAAATAAGCTTATGGCTGTAAAGGGTAAAGGTGCTGGTTAGGCTTTTTATTGGGGGAGGAGAAGTAGAGAAGTAATGGTCCACAGAAAATCAGTAAAGATAGAAAACAAAACCCCAATACCCCCACCCAGCTGCAAGCACCCTCCAGTGTTCCCGATACTTCCTGACTGCAATTTTTTTTCTCCCCTTTTAGGGACACGTAGCAGCATCTGCCGCAACTCTCCAGAGTTGTGGCCAGTGGTGTAACGAAACTTGAGGGGGCCCCCCTGCAGAATATATAGAGGGGGCCCCCACGGTCCAGACCCAGTCAGGAGCTCTCAAGCCAGAGACCTGCTGCCTGTGCACAGAGCCGACTAGAGCTTGGGCCCGCCACATATATATGTTGATAGGTTTCTGCATTGTCTCCAACCAAAAAGGGTAAAAGGAATTTGTCAGGACTTGGAGCACTGGATATTGTGAATCTGACCAGCAATAAGTCATGGTAGTCCTTTACATCTTAGATAGTGTTTCCTTTCTGCCTGGTCAGTCTATTTGTGTCAAGTACGAATGTCTGGAAATAGGTTACTCAATTTATCGGAATCAACAGGTTGCCTAAATATGTCTGGCTTGACCTTTGTCAGAATAAGAGAAGTTTGGTTTGTGCCTGTTGGCAAAATACAAACGTTTTCCTTTAGTTCTCCCCTTCACTGGATGTCTGAAATGAATACACGTTCATGGGTGAGTTCAGCACAGCCAAGACAATAACAACCTAAACCACCCAAGGGATCAGCACCCCCAAAAATATAATGTAATATATACCCAGAGCCTCAATTGAATCTACTTTTAAATCACAATATTGGGTTCCACACGTGTACTGACAATGCACAGCTCGTGCTCTAAATAGTAAGAGACCCAACAAAAGAATCAGACACTCTTGATGGTGATCTTTTGATCCCCAAACATTTAATGGGTGCCAATTGGTATAGTCTCAGTGGTGACTAACATTGTTACCAGACCACCCTTACAAAACTCACAAAAGTGTAGTCCCACATAACCTTACCCAGCAGCACCAAGTGTGGTCCCGATAACGCCATGGGAACTCTCAAAATCCTTACTAAAAAGAAGCCAAACAAGAGGAAGCGTAATACACCAGTCTACCCAACACAACCACAAACCATCTGTGGTGATCTGCACTGTCAGCATTCCACGTGATGTCATCTGTGGTAGTAGTTCTATGTGCTGAGGATTCTGCCCGAGTGTTCCCTACTTGGCAGTTGCAGCTGCTGTGTCTTCCCCCTGGCTGGACGGCTCTCTTCTCTTCAATAAATCTCTAACTACAGTTCCTGCCTCCGCCTCATCCTTACACCATCTCCACTGGAAACTGCAAGCTTTAGAATAAAGATAGCGGAAGCCAAACTTCTGTGGGTAATCATTTGGCAAATGATAAACCGTGATAACATTCTTTACATGGCATGCCAAAAAAAAAAAAATCATTCCGAATACCACTAGGAGCTCTAAATGTGCTCATACCACTCCAGTTCTTATGAAGGTCATCTGGCTAAAGATGAATCAAATAAAAACATGTTATCAAGATTCAGAAGAGCCTATACTTGCATCCCCATTTCAAAAAATGTCCAAAAAGGTGAAAATACATTCTACTACAACATATGACAAAAATCACGTTAGCAGTCCAAAACACAGGGAAGTCTATATAATGTGATTGAGAAGCAATATGTGGAAAAATGCTCTGTACACCGATACAGGGTTTGATTCCCCAACCCTTTTTGCATACATTTAATGTAAATAGCTTTTTTACAAGTGTAAAAATATGTTTCCTATTCAAGTCATTTGTGCACTCATAAAGGGATTCATTCACAGTTTCCTTGTGTGTAAGTGCATAGCTGCCAAGGTTTCAGATTGCCTATGTGTGACATTTTCATAATATTAGTGTAATTATGAGTGACATTCAAAGGCTATGAGTGACACTTTCTCGAGAGCAAAATCGAGCAATGAAGACGTGGGAAACATATAAATATCAGAAATAACATCCTTTTGAGCAACAAGAAACCCTAGGAGGATCTTAAAACTGCTGCAAAGCACCACAAATAGAAGGGCACTGTGGGCCCCAACTGTCCCAAACAGGATGTGAGAGGCCCCAGCACTGATATTCTCAAATGCCTGATAATAAATGACCATAATTACTCAGTCACTACAGTCAGTTGACTTGCGGACTCTGAGCGCTGTCCAGCTCGTCGCAGTACCAGGCAAGCCTCAGGAAAGGAAGAGGCTGAGGCACATAGGCTGTACTTTTTTCAAAAGACTTTAGCTTACCTGCTAGCTCTCTAAAATGATTCAAATCAGTTTTACTTTAAGCAATAGGCCTAATCCATTTATTATGAGAAGCTATGAAAAAGGGACTAGGGATATAATCAAGGCCACTGGAATTATGCGTCAGGAGAGGGCCAAATTAAGTGGCATACTGTGGCACATTTTGTAATAGTATTACTTCATTATTTCATCATTTTAAACTTGGTAACACTGTATGGTCTTTGATTGCATCTCATCAGTACCATTTTAACACCCAAAAATAGCAATATTCAGTTATCATCAGTTTTGCGAAGGGCCTTCCACTGCGCAGCAACGCATGATGCTGCATTTTAGCACTTTTGAACCGTTTCAGCTAGAAATAAAAAATGTTTTTGTTAAAATCTGCAGATTATGTGGCAAATGCGGCAAATCAATAATTATGCTAAAATCGCTGCAGCTGCACAATCGCATAATTCCAGTGGCCCTGGATATAACGTAACATTTCTATTACACTGCAATAAACCCCGCAGAGAGGTATTTTGTTACTCAGAATCTATCATATTACCACAGTACACTCATATTTGCCTCTAGAGATCGGCTTTTGCAATAGAGGTGGTCTCAAAGAAATGAAGACTGTAATTGGTGTGGTCTTTTAACTATAGCTTTTATAAAAGGGACCTGCAATTAAAGGTCACGTTTTTCTCCATAACAAAAACATGTCACTTAAAAATCCATACATAGAGTCAGTATTTGTTTGTTTTTATTAGTTAACTCCTGCCACTGTGGTTTAATTGATGTCCTATTACTTACCGGTAATCTTCATTACTCCTGGTCCCGTTGACCTCGTCCCATTCCTTAAAATATGGAGATAACCATCTCCATGACAGAAAAAAAGAAAAGGAGCATGCTGGGATACCCTACCTGCTCCCTCCCACTGGGAGTACATAAGCGGTACCAACCCAGCATGCAGCCTGAAAATACCAAGCCAACAACAGGAAGGCCGGCCGCAAGGGAGGGAGGGAGGGAAGTAAGGAATGGGACGAGGTCAACGGGACCAGGAGTAATGAAGATTACCGGTAAGTAATAGGACATTACCCCCAGGTCCCTCCTGACCTCGTCCCATTCCTTAAAATATGGAGAATACCAAAGCAGAGAACCCGGCCTGCCGGAACCCCACCAACAACAAGGGTACCAGACCAAAAAACAGTACCCCACAGGCCCTGAACCAAGACCCCAAAGGCCAGAAGGGGACCGCCACGCAGAAGGGATGCACAGAAGCACAGCCAAGCACCCAAGGGAGCAAGCAGAGGAGCCAAAACCCAGGCCCCCCCCACCACGAACAAAGGAAGCCCAGGAGAAGCGCACGCGCCTCAAAAGAGAACGGAGCCAGGAAAGGGCAAACAACCAGCGAGAAACCCCCAAGGGCGAAGCCCCCGGACCCAGGCTGCCAACAACCAGGGACCAACAGGCCAAACCAGCCCAAAGGAAAAAGGGCAGAAAAGAACATCCCGCACAGGGCGGAGGAGCCGAAGGAACAGGAAGGAAGAAAGCAGAGGGACAACCCCAAAACAGCAGGGGAAGCCTCCAGCAGAACCAAAAAGAGGGCAGCAACAGGGAACCACAGAGGAACCCGGCCACAGGGCAGGACCAACCAAAGGCCAACCCCCGCAGAGACGCCGCAGAGCAGCAGCCCCGAAACGGACAACCAACCTGGAGAAAAACCCGGCGCCCCAAAAACGACCAAGGCCGGGGCAAAAACGAGGGCGCAGGCAAGAAAGACAACACAGGCCCACACGGAACCAGGGAAACCAAAACCCCAGAACCGGACAGGAGGAACCGACCCCCAGGAGGAAAAAGGGACACACCCCGGAACCACCTAAGGCTGAACCCCAAAGGCAGAAGGCCCACAACAAGGCCCACAGCCCAACCCCAAGAAACCCGCCGTAGAACAGGCAGGCCTGCCAGCCAGGAGGCACACAACACCGCACCACCCAGACCCAGAGGGAGAGGCAAAAAGGAACCCCCAACCAGGAAGGAGCACAGGAAAGGCACAACAGCCAACCACAGCCAGACCCCCCAGAGAAAAGAGAACCAGAGGAAGCCCGGCACCCCAACGCAAAGCGAACAGGATGCCAAAACAGGGACCGGAAAGGCAAAACCAACAAAGGCAGAGCCACGGCCTCCAGAGCACACGGGAAAAACCCCGGCCCCGAAAGCAAAGGACAGGAGCCCAAAGAAACCCAAGGGGCACCACTCAACAAAGGAGCGGGAAGGGACCCCCCAGCACCAACGAGAGAGCAAAGTGCAGAGGCCGAAAACAGCCCGCGCGGGGGCACAGGGCCAACGCCAGGCCCCCCAAAGCCCCAAAACGGAAGCAAAGCCAACCGCAACCCAAGGCAGAACGAGAGAGGCGGGAAGCAGAAACCCGGCCACACACCAGGGGAGGCAGACATCCAAACCCCACAAGGAGCGAAAAGGCACGGCCAACAGGACAGGGCACAAGAGGGGAAACAGGGCAGCAGGCAAGAAGAAACCCGAGCCAACACCACCAAAAAGGCCAAGACCCACCAGCACAGAGGAAGGGCACAACAAACCCAACCCCCCCCCCCCCCGGAAACCAGGGGGAGACACCACCAGAAGGCAGGCACCGGGAGCAAAAAGCGCCCAACAGAGAAAAAGGCAGGAAGGCAGGCAGGGCCGGCACCCAGACAGGCACATACCCCGTGCAAACCAACAGAAGGGCAGGAACCAAGGGGCGAAAGGAAAGCGCAGAGAGGCCACACACCCGGGGAGACCGACACCCAAAACCCACCAGCAGGGAAAGGGCACAGCACAGCCAGGAACGGCAGACAGGGAGTGGCCCAGGAGCCAGGCCCACGAAGAACAAGCGTCCACCGAAGGCAGAGCCAAAGACCCAGCCACAAGGCGCCCCCAGGACAGAGGAAGGGCCCAACAGCCCTCCCCCCCCCCAACAAGGAAACAAGGGCAGGACACAGGAAAACCGCCGAAAGCCAGAAGCCCCGAGCAGGGCCCAAGCAAAGCACCCACAGAGGAAGCAAGAGGCGACCAGGAGCGGATACCTCAGGAAAACCACAGGCACGAACCCGGACCGAACCCACAGGAACGCCAGGAACCGAAGGACAGAAGGCCGCAAAAGCGAGCCACGGCCCAGCAGGAAGACACCCCACCAGGGACGGCCACGCAGCAGGAGGACCAGAAGCCACAGTCACAGGGCAACACAGCAGCAGAGCACAGCATAAGCGGCAAACAAACCCAGCCAAGCGGCAAGCACCAGAGGGAGAGGCCGGATGGAAACAGAAAAGAAAGCCAGCAAGAACCCCGGAACAGAAAGCACAGGGAGCCGCAGCAGCCGGAAAATGAAAGAACAGGAGCCCGGCAAGGCCCAACCGGAACCCCCAAACAGGACACAGGCCAGGGGAACAGGAAGAAAAACCCCAAACCAAGGGTCAAGGGCAAGCCAACCAAAGAGGCACGCCCAAGGCACACAGGGGAAAACAGAAGTGTCCCCAGAACACAAAAAGGAAAAACAGGGAACCAGTGTGTAGGCAGGAAGCGAGAGGGAACGTACACCCCTCCAAGGGCACAAGCGCACCCACCAGGGGCGCAACAAGGGCAGAGCAGGAAGGCCCGAGCAACAGGGGACCCTGTGGAAAAGTAAATTTTGCCATGTTCTGTGTCCCTACGTGTCCTCCATCTTATGTTATGTGTGCATGATTAAATATGCATATGTATCCCCCATGTTTGATTAAAGACGCAATTACAGTTGTGTCCATCACTAGTATGCCAGTTTCCAGTTCTCGTGAAAGCTACGAGTATCAGGCCTATGTAAAGTTACGTTGCCACGTTTCTCAGTGTGCACGTTATTTTATTGTAAAGTCCCCGTTTCTAGGCCTCAAAAGGGCCCGGACACCAGATTCAGCTCCTGTCTCCTGAGCCTCGCTGAGGAGCGATACAGCCCCCACCTGTATCCTCGACCCTTCACTTACTTCCTGCCTCACAGTGCCTGGCTCAGCCTGGCTCTGCCTACGAGTCTGCCAAGAGTATGTTATGATTCTAGTTATCAGTCCAGTCCTCCTTCTCTGCATTCCTAAGCTACTGAATCGCATCAATAGTTTCCGTCATTGTCTAGCCTTTACGTCTCCATGTAAGAGAAATACTGCATTTAATGGTCATTTAATATTCTTCATCACGCACTACATGTAGAATAATGCATGCTCCAGTCTTAGAGTCCGTTAGCCTCTCCCCTCCTGACTCTTAGTTTATATCAACATGTTCTCTAAACATCAGATACTAGATACTGTTTAGGTACATGTCGCCCTGACTCTCCAGACTTCAGTCTCTGCTCCTAGCACAGAGTTCATAGCCCCCAGCTTCTCCTAGTAACACGTCATTGTCAGTTTGCGCGCACCACTAGGTTAGAGGTCCCGGCTCCTTAGGTAGCCCCCTCCATGTTTCCGCCCCATTTATGACATATTCTGTTACGTTTACATCACATGTCTATGTATACGCCCCTGTTACACCCATTTTCACCCTTATCTTTCGCGACTGCTATTGACCACACCCACTGCTCCGCCTACTGTAATTCATTGTAATGTAACTATTTTAGTATATATATTTGTGCACTGTTATTAAAGGTCGTGCCGATTCTGATCCTGCCCCCGGCAGCGCTGCCATCCTGTTCCCGTGCAGGTTGTCCTGTTCCTGTCCTTTATGCTGTATTAAACCTGCAAACTCCTACTACCTCGAATCTTGACTCTTATTTATTGAGCTATCTGTTATTGCTATGTCCAGTAAAACCTAGATCCGGTATTATTTATTTATATACCACAACCCCCCAGCAGCAAAAAAGACGGGCAGGAGAACACCCGAGAGAGCCAAAAGGAGGGGGCCAACACACACGAAGCATGAGGCCCCCACCACAGGAGAAACACACCAGAACCCCCCCAAAGGTATTATTTATTTATATACCACATAATGGCGCCCGAATAGGGACTTGCCCTTTCCCCACGCGCCGGTGAAGCCACGCCGGCCCCCTGACCCTCTGCAGCCGTGACGGAACCATACCGTGCACGTGCAGATATTTCTGCTTCAAGTATCCCTCAGGCCCACGGAGGAGACGGAGGTGGCGGTCCAGCATCCAGACGAGGCGGTGGAGGAACGCGGCGAGTCCCGACCAGAGCCCAAGCCGAGAGTCCAAGGTCCGAGGTATCCGGAGGCCCACCCGTAACAGAAGTCCGAAGTTCGTCCGTCCGGCGTCGAAGCAGTCCAGTCCAGTCCGAGGCCTTCCGTTCTTGCTGCCCGGTGAGTACCATTGCTGGGGTAGTATCTAGACAGGGTCAATCTAATTGACTCTGGTCCGTGGGTTGGTGGTACACAGACCCAAAACGAAGTGTCCACTTCGGTGGATGCGGGTCCTGACGTGTCTCTTTATGAGACCGGTAAGTTTCGTACTGTTTCAGCAGTGCATCTAGTTTCTGTTCTAGTCAGTTCTGTTCTCGAGAAAATTCATGTATTCTGTTTTCAGTATTCCAGGTAGTATTCTGTTCGAACTGTTATTTTAAATATTCTTCATGTATTTTAATGTCGTGGTATGAATGTGAAGTAATTATCGTGTTCATTGTGTATTGTATTGTGTCTAGATTACAGTTCAGTCATGCCCTTATTCTCGAAATTACGTCAGTTAAAAACTAGAAAAGGTCTGCTAGAAGCAGCAGTTCCTGTCCCGCCTAGGGACAGTCCAGGTCATTTTATGTATCAGAAGCATGGCATAAGTGCCATATTATATCTAGATTTATGGGTAGAGTATACCAAAGAGTTAGAAGAAAAGTATAGATGGCCCGTATCAGGTACGTGGGATGCCGAGTGCATCATGAGAGTAGAAGAAGCATTATGGAAAAGGAAAGCCAGACAGTCACAGAAAGATGCCATCGAGTTATGGCGCAAAGAATCTCATAAAAGAACCGAAAAAGAAATCAGAAAGTCAGAACTAAGTAGAGAATCCTTGGAACGAGCCGAGGAAAGGGAACTAATCGAGATAGGTGAACGAGTTAAAACAGAACAGTCAGACAGACAGAGGCATGCCCTCATCAAGGGTATGTATCCTCTTCTTGCCGAGGGCTTGCCAAAAGCAACCCCGGAGGCATCCAGTAATTTTCCGCCACCATTAGTTCCGACCAAGCTACGTCACAAACCGACCGCAGCTGATATTTTCATCTCGTCCTATTTGGAAGACACAGTCCCGGAATATGCAAATCCTGTTCCGCCAGTCCCTGTAAATCAGGCAATTCCTGCTCCCCCAGACACCGGGGCACCTCTTGCAGTACCTGCTACGGTACCCCCGGTCCAGCCTACATTACAATTTCCCGCCGCGCTGGTACGAAGAGTATCAGTCGACGATTCCAGTTTAGGGGCCGCAGGAGGAGGTCCTCCTGGTACCCCGCCACCGCACCAACGTAGAACGTTGGCCGAGTTACATGAATGTGCGTTACAGCGTACGCCCAAATTTAAGTCCGTTGCAGAAATCCGACGAGCTCTCACCGAATGCCGCTATGATCCAGTTGCAGGTGATGATAGTACAGTAATATATTCCATCCGTGTAAGACGGGTGACCGGGTATTTAGACACCCTACCAGATATGAAAGGAGATCTAGACGGAATATATCGTTTCATCCGTACAGGGGATGATCCAGAAAGTATTGGCGAAGCCATGTCTCAAAGGAAAGCTGAGATCCAGCTCATGATATTAAAGTTTCTGATTAATTGTCTAATAAGAGAACAAGATTACCCGACTAAAGATCCGGCCGAAATGAAAATCCTGACAAGGTGGAGTGATAATATAGCCGAGGGTAAACACAAGACTATCAGTAGTATAGAGAGTATGTACAAGAAAATTCGTAAGGAAATACTAAAGTTACACGAACAACGTAAAGCAGCACAAGTAAGCGAGAAAGAAAATGACTCTACTGAAGAGGTAGAGGACGAGAATCCCACTAGAATAGCGTATGTAGGAAAATCTAGATTTCCAGATCGCCATTTGCGCCTAGAACACAAGTCAGTTTTACATCATCCAGCACCAGAACAAGATTCTCTGGAACAAGTATTTCAAGCTACCGATCACATTCTGAAATCACGAATCGGTTACAGTGAGTTAAGTACTATGCATGAACAAGAACTAGCCCGATCAGCAGTCCGATGGATTACTGATTCTACCACTTTTCCAGACGAAATAGTGGCACAAATGTTCCTGAAATTGCCCCCAGCCGAGCAGCGACTGGTGGGTATGTATATGATCCAGCACCTCATTACATTGTATGAGGGTCAACATTCTGATCCAGGTCCGTTACACGATGTCCTGAACGAGTTACTCCAGTATAGATGGAAAGGTTTAGGTACCGATTTAATTAGTGTCATTCTAGAACAGCGCCACAAATATAGTATGTTTTTGAACCCGCATTTTGTTCATGTCTCACCTCCAGAAAGTAAACCGTTTTACATAGACAGACAGAATCGGTTACGAGAAGTACACCCAGTTAGGACAACAGATGGTGAAATGCAACGAGTGTTTGTTTACACTCCGATTACAAAGATGGAACTCTTAGAGATGAAAAAGTTAATTCCCTGTCATGATAAAGATCCAGCAGGGTTCCACCGAGAATTAAAAGACATGCTCCGTATGGGAGAATACACGTATCCAGATATTATTAAAATGTTAAAGGTCCTGTTGCCCGCAGGGGTATACGAAAAACTCAAGGAAAAAGATTGGGAGGTGGGAGAGAAAAAGATCGATTGGGCAGTTCTAGAAGCTGAAGATAAGATACGAGTACCAGGTACCGGTCTAGGAGAGAAATGTAAGGAATTACCAGAACTGTTAATACAAGTTTTGCCAAGATTATTAGCCACGAAAAAGGAAGACTGGGATGCAATCTCAGCCTGTAAACAGAAACAAGACGAAGACACTAGTGATTTTTATTCTAGATTCGAGAAATGTTTTAGTATAAACAGTGGCCTCAAGACAAGTAGCGAGTCATACCCTCATCTTTTTGTTACTAAATTAGTCGAGAATTCAAGTCCACAAGTTAAGAATCGAGTTTTGAAAGTCGAAAGTACCTGGCAAGCTAATACCCCGTCCCAGATGTTACAGATGCTCCAATACCACCAGAATAGAATCAGAGAAGAACAAGATCATGAAAGAAAACGTATGAAAGACACGAAAATGAAAGTACTAGTTGCACAATCTATTCCTCAAGACAGTCAGAAGAGGGGTCCGAATCAAGCCAGTCATCCTACAGCTCCCGTTAAAGGGACATGCAATTATTGTAAACAGCCAGGTCATTTCATAAACGAGTGTGCAGTTCTGAAACACAATATAGCTACCGGTAAAACTAGAGAAAGACCACGTCCGCCTAGACAAGAACAAGTTTCACAGACTTCTCAGCCACAGAATGCACAACAGACAGTTCCAGTACCGCAGCCTATTGCTGCAACACAACATGTTACACAGCAGATGTACCAGTATGCGCAGTCCGAGTATCCAGAGTATCAGCCGTACTCATGAAACAGCCTAGAGAGGGAGGTAGGCTTGCCTCTCATCGAGATGCCTGTAGATCAAGAGGGTCCCTATGTTCATAGTCAAGTATTAGGGAAAGACAGAAAGTTTCTGATTGATACAGGGGCAAGTAGGACCACCATTAGTCACGCCGAAGTTCCAGGGGCTCCGCTCTCAGGCTCAAGAAATGTTTCCCTTGGATTTTCAGGAAAGCCTATTATAAATTAGATATCTCAGCCAGTTACTCTAGAAGTAGGTCCATTGTCCCGCACTACTGATCTGTTACTTACGAAGTCATGTCCAGAAAATCTGTTAGGCATTAAGACACTGAAAGAATTAGGTGCAGTCATATGCTGCTCCCCCGAGGGAATACGATTGTTCCTACGTGACTTCAAGGGTCACTATGTATTACGAGATTTTGATCCGAGATTGTCTAATGTTCCGCAGCATCTATGGGCACAAGGTCCAACTGATGTTGGCTTCATGCAAATCACACCCCATCGTGTGACTCTCAAGCCAGGTGTAGTGTTACCACGAATCAGGCAGTACAGATTGCCACCTGAGGCTGTAGCAGCCTTATCCAAAATTATTGACGAGCTCATCGCTCAAGGAGTAGTTGTAGAAACTGACTCCAATGTATGTAATTCTCCGATCATTCCAGTCATGAAACGTACTGATCCAAATGCACCCCCAGTATATCGATTAGTGATTGATCTCCGGGAACTTAACAAATGTATTATTCCCCAGTACCCAGTTGTCCCAGATATCTCTTCCCTATTGACAGCCATTGATTCTGAAGCCTCATTTTTTACAGTCATAGACCTCAAGAACGCATTTTTCAGTGTCCCCATTCATCCAGACAGCCAGTTCCTTTTCGGATTTTGTTTAAATGGAAGGAGCTATATGTTCACACGAGCTCCTCAAGGTTTCACAGAAAGTCCTAGTATTTACAGTCAAGCACTTAAGAGACAACTAGACAATATTCACATGCCAACTGACACTGCCCTGCTCCAGTATGTCGATGATCTACTGATCACAGCCCGTTCTGAACGTGCTTGCGAGCGAGCATCCCTTACAGTCTTGTATTTCCTTGCCGAGATGGGGCACAAGGTGTCCCCTTCTAAGCTTCAATTCTGTGTCCAGCAAGTGATCTATTTAGGCCACTTACTGTCCAAGAGGGGTAGGCAGTTGACACCCGACCGTATCCAGTTAATAGCGAGTCTTCCTCAGCCCAAGACCCAGAAGGAGGTACGTGCTTTTATTGGCCTCACTTCTTACTGCAGACAATGGATTCCTCAGTATGCATTTCTAGCTAAGCCACTGATACAGTTAACGACACAGGAGGCAGCCGTATCGACTGTCCTCCCTTGGACATCTGAACATACATTTAGTTTTAATGAGTTAAAGAAAGCTCTATGCCAAGCTCCAGTTCTAGCTACACCGAACTACAGTAAGCCTTTTACACTTTTTGTCACTGAACGCGAAGGTACAGCATTATCTGTTCTCACACAAGATCAAGCAGGACAATACAAGCCCTGTGCTTATTTTTCGAGCACATTAGATCCTGTAGCCCAGGCTCTGCCTGCGTGCCTCAAGTCAGTTGCAGCCACAGCACTAGCTATCAGACAAAGTGATTCCATAGTATTAGGACATTCCTTGACAGTACAAGTCCCACACTCCGTGGAAGTTCTTTTAAACCGAACACAGACTCAGCACTTGACAATTGCACGTTTAACAGGTTATGAATTGACACTGTTCCAGCCACACATAGAAATCAGACGCTGCAACGTTCTAAATCCTGCAACACTGTTACCGTCAGTTACTTCAAATCCTGTCACACATGACTGTGTGGAAGTAGTTAACATTATGACTAAGCCAAGACAAGATCTGACAGATATTCCATTACCAGATCCCGACCTGACACTTTATGTGGATGGTTCATGTATGAGAACAAGTACAGGAGAACTAGTAGCCGCGTATGCAGTGACTACTGACACTGAAGTTATTGAAACACATCGTATTGACACCCTGTCTGCTCAAGCAGCAGAGCTAGTTGCTCTGACACAAGCCTGCATACACGCCAAGAACCTGAAAGTTAATGTTTACACAGATTCACGTTACGCATTTGGAGTCGTACACGACTTCGGAGTGCTCTGGCAGGAGAGAGGTTTCATGACTTCTCATGGAACCAAGATTCAGCATGGTCTCCTTATTCAAGCTCTGTTAGATGCCATACACTTACCGACATCCATTGCTATCATGAAATGCAAAGCACATACGAAAGTTACTGACACTATTTCTCAAGGTAATGATCTAGCAGATCGCACAGCCAAGCTTACAGCACAGACACCAGACGTTCCAGTAAATAAGACACCGACATACACTCCAGATCTGACTACCTGTATGACAGTTAAGGACCCCACTCAAGATGTCATAGATATCCAGTTACATGCTACTCCCGAGGAAATCAAGAAATGGTCCGAACAAGGAGGGGTCCAGACAGATCAGGGATGGGTAACGAAGGGTAAAGCCACATGGTTTCTCCCCGACTCCATGGTTCAAGTCATTATCAATACCGCACATAGTCCAGCACATTTAGGAGAAAAAGCTATGTTAGATAGTATCCAGAACATTTGGTTCAACAAGCATTTACGAGCTGCAGCCAAGCAGAAAGTCCGTACCTGTATGATATGTTGTCAGTTTAATCCAGGTAAAAGTGTTCCGGTGGAACAAGGTGGATTCCAGCCCCCTGACCACCCTTTTGAAGTCCTCCAGATGGATTATATTCAGATGGAGCGATGTCGAGGTTTCAAGTATGTCCTTGTAGTGGTATGCGCTTTGTCCAGGTGGACAGAGGCATATCCAGTCCCAGATTACACAGCCGCGACCACTGCCAAGCAGTTGGTTCGTGAATTCTTCCCCCGCTACGGACTCCCTAGAGTCGTATATTCTGACAACGGCCAGCCATTCTCATCCGAGTTGATGAAACATGTTTCCCTTTTGTTAGGGTACCAGTGGAAGTTCCATTGTGTACGCCATCCAGAATCAGCCGGTCTCGTAGAGAGACATAATCAGACCCTGAAAATCCGAATCGCAAAAGTATGTAAAGAGAAAGGTGTGGACTGGCTAGTAGCTCTGCCAGTTGCCCTATTTTATATGCGCATGGTCGCACATTCCAGATCAGGCCTGTCCCCTTATGAGGTCGTATTCGGCCGCCCCCCTAACATGTGGGGTACACCTAGACCTCGAAGTATTACCGATGTTTCAAGTAATATGCTGACAGATTACCTAGCTTCCTTGATGTCTGCCCTCAACTCTTGTCGTTCACAGGTTGCTGCCGCATTTCCAGACAATACCGAGGTGGCACCGCATGAAATCGTTCCCGGATCCATGGTTTTGGTCAGGAACTTTGATCGTTCAAGTCCGCTGGAGCCTCGCTGGAAGGAACCCCGACAGGTCCTCCTGGCCACCCGTACTGCCGTCAAGCTGGAAGGCAGGAAGGGCTGGGTCCATTTGTCACATGTGAAAAGATTTTTTGGATTGAAACCTGTTTTAAAGAACATTTCCGAGGATCTTAAAGACTGCCAAAGTACTATTCTTAAGGACTGTCCCGCAAAAGACATTGCTACGAACCCTTCCCTGTTAGAGAAAACTCCGCAGCAGGAGTATAAGCTTAAACTAAGGTCTAGTAAAATAAGTCAGCCAGTTTGATTGTCTAAGTCCTCCCCTAGGTGAAACGGTTAGACCGGTTTCTGACATGTATATAATAGACCCCCACAGAGAGAGAGTTAGTGAGAACTCTAGAAGTTGCACTATTATTTTATGTTTTCTGCTATATTTCAGCATTATGATCTCCTGCACCAGTTATGCATTTTATTTGTGTTTTTCAGTTTCTCATGTAAATAAGTCTGCTAATGTTACAGTAGAGCACACGTTTAGTGATCTGCCTCCTCAAGAACTTTCTTATCGTCTTGCTATGTGTAATAACTCATTTATCCGCATGTTACATTATTCACACCAGACCAGCAATGCCACAAATTGTTGGGTGTGTGGTCGACTCCCCCCTTTCCAGACACCGAAGGGAGTTCTGCCACTCTTTCCTTATCCATTTTCACATAATGGTTCGTGTGGAGCATGGTCCACGTTAACGTCATCCTCAACAGATATGTCTTTTCTGAACAGTACATGTTTCCCAGACAAGCAAGGTCTTCCCCACAGAACAGGGTTAGATCTAGAGAATGAAGTTTATAATCTAGGTAATTATTCTTCGAATTTCATGGTCCTGAATGTTCAGTCTGATTCTACTCCAGACTTACCTGCTATTTCAGTACTACCAGTCAAAGGTGAATTATGTGTCCGAAATAATGGTTCCGTACATGTAGGCCATAGTGATTGTACTACTATTGTCAAGTATAGTGACAGTAGGAAATCTATTTTCAAAGCTTCACGTCATTCTTATTTTGTTTGTGGTCAGACCGCATATGTTCGTCTGCCCCTCGATTGGGAGGGTACATGTTACATTGCCTTCCTACTGCCACCAGTTTTCCTAGCCCCACCTGACTATCATAGGAATTCCCTCCTAGTACATACTAGACACAAGAGAAATTTCCCGATTGTCGATTATACTGAAACTGCTCTAGAACAATACATAGATATCAATAAAGGTGTCTTCCCCTACTTAGGTACTGTTGTAAATAGTAAACTGATACGTAGATTAACCAGAACACTTGAAGCATAGTGATTGAGACTACTTCTGCTCTAGGTAACTTAACCGAAGAACAATCCTTTATGAGAATTGTCGTGCTCCAGAATCGTCTCGTCCTTGACGTCATACTGGCCGATAGGGGCGGGGCATGTAGAGTCATCGGATCTAGTTGCTGCATTTTCATTCCTAATAACGCGCCGTCTGTTTATTCAGCTATTACCAGACTCCATAAAATTGCCCATATGTTACACCAAGATCCAGGCACCTGGACATGGTCCGGTTGGTTCTGGAATATAATTTCCGCCTGGGGATGGAAAGTATTGTCATTTCTAGGTATTGCAGTAGCGATCATATTCAGTTGCTGCCTCTGTTTACAATGTGGCCCTGCGATTTGCGGCATTTGTGCTACATCATGTGTTCCTAGTCCCAAGTCCCGTCCTAAATCCAGTTCCAAGAAAACTCGAGACGAGCAAATGATACTGTATGAAATGATAGATGGTATCATGAATATTGATGTTTCCTGATGGAAACGTAGTGACAAGGAGGGAATGTGGAAAAGTAAATTTTGCCATGTTCTGTGTCCCTACGTGTCCTCCATCTTATGTTATGTGTGCATGATTAAATATGCATATGTATCCCCCATGTTTGATTAAAGACGCAATTACAGTTGTGTCCATCACTAGTATGCCAGTTTCCAGTTCTCGTGAAAGCTACGAGTATCAGGCCTATGTAAAGTTACGTTGCCAAGTTTCTCAGTGTGCACGTTATTTTATTGTAAAGTCCCCGTTTCTAGGCCTCAAAAGGGCCCGGACACCAGATTCAGCTCCTGTCTCCTGAGCCTCGCTGAGGAGCGATACAGCCCCCACCTGTATCCTCGACCCTTCACTTACTTCCTGCCTCACAGTGCCTGGCTCAGCCTGGCTCTGCCTACGAGTCTGCCAAGAGTATGTTATGATTCTAGTTATCAGTCCAGTCCTCCTTCTCTGCATTCCTAAGCTACTGAATCGCATCAATAGTTTCCGTCATTGTCTAGCCTTTACGTCTCCATGTAAGAGAAATACTGCATTTAATGGTCATTTAATATTCTTCATCACGCACTACATGTAGAATAATGCATGCTCCAGTCTTAGAGTCCGTTAGCCTCTCCCCTCCTGACTCTTAGTTTATATCAACATGTTCTCTAAACATCAGATACTAGATACTGTTTAGGTACATGTCGCCCTGACTCTCCAGACTTCAGTCTCTGCTCCTAGCACAGAGTTCATAGCCCCCAGCTTCTCCTAGTAACACGTCATTGTCAGTTTGCGCGCACCACTAGGTTAGAGGTCCCGGCTCCTTAGGTAGCCCCCTCCATGTTTCCGCCCCATTTATGACATATTCTGTTACGTTTACATCACATGTCTATGTATACGCCCCTGTTACACCCATTTTCACCCTTATCTTTCGCGACTGCTATTGACCACACCCACTGCTCCGCCTACTGTAATTCATTGTAATGTAACTATTTTAGTATATATATTTGTGCACTGTTATTAAAGGTCGTGCCGATTCTGATCCTGCCCCCGGCAGCGCTGCCATCCTGTTCCCGTGCAGGTTGTCCTGTTCCTGTCCTTTATGCTGTATTAAACCTGCAAACTCCTACTACCTCGAATCTTGACTCTTATTTATTGAGCTATCTGTTATTGCTATGTCCAGTAAAACCTAGATCCGGTATTATTTATTTATATACCACAACCCCCCAGCAGCAAAAAAGACGGGCAGGAGAACACCCGAGAGAGCCAAAAGGAGGGGGCCAACACACACGAAGCATGAGGCCCCCACCACAGGAGAAACACACCAGAACCCCCCCAAAGGCGAAAACCAATAGGAGGAGAAAAGGACTCCAAGTGGGCAGGAAAACGCACTAGCCCACCGCCCCGACAACAGAACACAAGCAGCCGAGGAGGCACGTGGAAGGCAAACCAAGGCAATAACCGAAGAGCCAAGGCAGCACAGGAGACCACGCGACATGCGGGCATGAGCGGAGGAAACAGTGCAGGAAAACAGCACACACCCCACACAACCGGCAGGGAGACGCCCAGAGGACGACACCCACCAGCACCAGGCACGGACAACAGTAGGCAAAAGACGGAACCAAGTCCAGCAAGGCCAACCCACCCATACACAGCCCCAACCGCCACAAAGCGCACAAGGACAGTGAACAGGAAAGAAACAGGGACTACCGATACAAGGTACTCACCAGGGGGGCAGGAAGAGGGACACAACAGCACCCCCCCCACCCCCAACAGACCATCCAGGCGCCCACCAGAACACCAGCGCCGGGCAGAGAAGTCCGCCCTGCCGAGGCCACAGCAAGATCCACACTGGCCACAGGCAGGGAGCCGAGGACCCGGCGAAGGAGGAACCTGCAAAAGAAAGACAGCAGGAAAGGCGGACATAAACAAAGAAAGAAACAGGGACCGGTACGCGGAACTCACCAGGAGGGCAGGAGGAGCGCCCCAACAGCTCATCGCCCCCCAAGAAAACCGCCCATCCAGAACACTAGCGCCGGGCAGAGAAGACCGCCCCGCCGAGGCCAAGGCAAGATCCACACTGGCCACAGGCAGGGAGCCAAGGACCACCTGTAAAAGAAAGACAGCAGGAAAGCCCGACAAAAAAAGAAAGAAACATGGACCGCTACGCAGTACTCACCCGGAGGGCAGGAGGAGTGCCCCAACAGCTCAACGCCCCCCAGGAAACAGCCCAGGCGCCCTCCAGGACAGGAGTGCCAGGTAGAGCAGACCACACCACCACGACAGCAGGGGAAGACACCTGGGGAAGACATGCGGCAGCCAGGCAAACACCCCCATCGCAAGCGGGGCACAGCGGCCGACACAGATGTGGACACAGAAGGCCAAACGGAAAGCACTGGCCCAACAAGGAGCAGAGTCCGTCGAATCCAAGACTCAACATGCGAGAATCAAGGAACCACTCGACGGAGCTGAAACCCGGGACTGAACCAGGGACATCTTGACCTTCAGAAGAACGCACTCAAGAAAACCAGCATATGCGTGGACATCCGCATCGCAAACAGGACAAAGCAGACATCCACAGTCAAAGCCCAACGTGAAATGGGCTCGAGGGCAGCGGTGAAGGAAGAACAAAGCAAAACACCGCAAAGCGGGACTCACCCGCAGAGGGGGGTCTCAGCACCACGAAACAAGGCCCCCACACACCCAGCCGGCACCAGAATCCATCCAGCGCCTCGCCTACAAGCCACAGGAGCAGCGCGTCTCCCACCCGGCCAAGCTCGGGGAGACGCGCCCAGGCGACCCGGAAGAACAGCGGGATGACGGCGCACCAGCCGCAAAGGGCCGGTAAACCGGAAAGCAGCCAGGAAGAAGCCCCGCGACCCAGCAAGCCAGGCAGGCCGGGAGGGAGACCACCAGGGAGCAGCACCCCTGCCCGCGAAGCCAGGCAGCCGGGCAGGGGAAGCAGAGAAGGACCAGCACGCCACCCCAGCCCAACAGGAGCGGGCGCCGGCCGGAAGAAGAATCCAGTAATTAAAATACACCACAGCACACTCGAACATCCATTCTGTCGGAGACAGAAAAAAAGAACAGGCTGCATGCTGGGTTGGTACTGCTTATGTACTCCCAGTGGGAGGGAGCAGGTAGGGTATCCCAGCATGCTCCTTTTCTTTTTTTCTGTCATGGAGATGGTTATCTCCATATTTTAAGGAATGGGACGAGGTCAGGAGGGACCTGGGGGTAATGTAAAGTTTGCCTGGCAATTTGGCGCGGTGCCGTTCTCCCTTCCTTGGCAGTATCTCCGCTGTGCTGCTGCCCCTGGCCTTCTCCTTTCCCGTGGCGACGCCCTGCTCTTCAGAAATGGAGTCGGCGCTTGAAATGAACAGTTACCAGTTTCTGTGGAGGACCAGTTTTTTTTACTTAGTGGTAGGTGCTGGGTGGGTAGAGGCCCGTGCAACTCGTTAAAAATAGCGTGAGGCTGCACACCAGACCCCCGGGCAGTGTGCATCTATTATTTAAATTACACTGCTTAACTTGCCCTGTTGGAAAAGCGTGAAGCTACCACAGGGGTTGGAGTTTAAAGTAATACTTTATTTTAGCAGATGTTTGATATTTTTGTGTAAACCGAGTGTCGCCTTTGAGAGAGTAACGCAAATTTCCCTGGGTTGTCAGTATCTGCGCGCAAAGATCGAGCAGCTGCCTGAAATACGGACTACCGAGATATCTATTGCTATTATGTGTAGGCAGTGATTTTTCAGGTCCGAGCTTTCGTATGGGCTGCGCTACTGGCTCAACTGAAGGAACTTAAATTAGCTTTTGTGTCTGGTGCGCAAATATTTATTGATTTTCCAGTCACACTTGCAACTATATAATTTTGAGTGTAAATTAGAAGGGGGGACCCAGGGAGAGCCAGGCGCGAGCTGGTCTTTCCCTGGGTGCGTTCGCGCGAGTAATCGGGAAGCAGGTGGGTTAATTAGGGGAGTAGATAAGGGGAAGTCAGGCTGGCGGTTGGGAACTGCGTAGCGGGAGGCAAGGGAGGGGAGGTTTGTTTTGCTGGCTCCGCGTCTTGTTTACCTTTAGTGGGGGCTATGGAGGAGGCGGCGGAGGTCCGGAGGGCTGTCCAGACGCTGTGTGCAGCCGGGCGCGAGGACCTCCTGCGGCCCGGAGTGCCGGCGGAGGCGTGGGTGGGTTTGGCCCGCCCCCATCGAAAGGCTGCTGAAGGCGTGTCTCGGGCGGTGACGGCATGTTTGTCACCTGACCCGGACGACGCCGAAGACGGAGAAGCTGCCATGCCGGCGGTTTTGGATATGCCGGCCCAGGTTCCCACAGACTCGGGGCCCCCGCCGGTTGACCCGGGCGCCCACCAGCAGGTATGTCTTTTACCCTTTGGCAGTGCTGGCTTGCGTGGGGCGCCCGGGGGGAGGCGGGGGCGTTCTGTGGGCCGGCAGGCCCAGCGTTTGGTTGGGCCCCCTCCTGGTAAGACCAGGAAGCCTTCTGTTGTTTCTGGGGTGAAGCGGGGGCGGAGCCTCGACCCCACATGCCCCGCCCGGGCACGGGCTACTGCCACTGTTCCTGGGGGCCCCTCCCCTTCTGGGCATGATGTGTCTGCAGGGGCTTCGCCCTATTTGTGGGTGAATGGGCAGTGCTACCTGCTGTCCCCTGCCACCTCCGTGCTGGGGCACGCTCCCCACCCTTCCCTCGGTGTTTTTGCTCAGGGCTGCCCAGACTCCGGGCCTGCTCCTTCTGTGCTGCCAGTTTTTTCCCCCTCGGGGGCTCCCCCCCCCCCGGACACCGCCTTGGTCGCCTCTGGTGATGTCCCCCCCCCGCCCCCGGCCCCCAGGTCCATGGTTCCTGGCCGTGTTCCCCCCCTTCTGCTCCCCCGCAGTCCTTGTCGCCTGGTGGGCTGGGTCTGGACATTGGGGGGGCGCCCCCTGTTCCCTGCCACGTGCTGTTCCCGGCCCCTCGGGCGCAGCCTGGTGCCTCCCAGGGTGGTTTGGCGACCGGGTCGGGTGGTGGCTCTGGGTTGGCGCAGGTTGCTGGGTCCTCCTTTGGGGTTCCCCTTGCCGCTGTGGGGGGGGCTGTTTTGCTGATTCTGGCTTGAGCGGCCGCAATTTTCAGGATGCTCCTCAAGCTGGGCGGCTGTTGCCTGGTTCTACAGGCTTGGGAACTGTCCCTACGGCTGTTTCCAGTGGTGGGATCACGGGAGAGTTATCTGGAGCGGATCTCTCTTCTACAGCTCTGCGCGCGCGGAGTTTTCATGACATTGATTGGCAGTTTTATGATGGGGGTATTGGGGATGGGGCTCTGCCCAGTGGCAGTGCACAAGTTTCTTTTTCTGGTGATGCTTTACGTTTGGATATTCATGGAGATGATTTGGAAGACGGGGAATTGAGGGATAACGATGTTGGGCTTTTGGCAGCACGGGCCCAGAGGGGTGGGCTGAGGCAACCCCCTGTTTCTCGTATCTTGCAGGCGTCTTGTGCGGACCATGCAGCGGTACGTGAGGCGGCAAGGAGTAGACCACCTCCTGGGGCTCCTGTGGATTTTCAGCAGAAGTCGGCACAGTTGCCTAGAGGTAAGGACGGATGGTGGGCTGTGTGGAACCCAAGGGAGAGTCTCCCGGCTAAGCGTACCCGATCAATAGGTACGGGTGATGGGGTTATTGGTGAGCGAGTCGCTCTGGCACCGAGGCTTGAGCGGCCGGTGAGTTTGACTGTTTCTACTGTGCACAATGCGGGGGAAGTTTCTTCTGTTGGGGCTGGGGTGTCTGCTGTACAGCCTGCTACGGAGGATAGTATCCTGCCTAAAAAATTGCCATATTCTGGGGTGGGGATGCCTTTGGGGTCCCATTTGTCCGAGAAAACTAAAACCCGCATCTGGAATGGTGAATTTGTGGATGTGTTTCGGCTTCTCCATCGCGATTTCCAAGCTAAGGAGGGGTCGAAGGAAGAAGAATTGGAATTGGCTCGGAGGCCTCGAGTCCCGAAGTCTATTGAGAACTGGACTTCGGCCTTTTTAATTTATGCCAGCGTTTATTCCCAGCGTCATCCGAGTAAGGCGGTCGACTTGTTTAACTATGCGGATGTCATTCGTAAAGCGCATAGTTATTTTGGAGGCTTTGCCTGGTTGTCATACGACGAGGAGTTCCGGGCCCGGATCAGTGTTTTTCCAGAGCGTTCATGGGGTGAGGTTGATGCGGAATTGTGGCTCCAGTGGATGGCATCTGCTCACCCGCCCGCTACGACCCATACGGCTAGCGGGCAACCGGTACATTATCGTCACTTTCCATTTCGCCCCGCTCTTGCTGGGGCGGGGGTTTGGGGCAGAGGGCAGTTTTCCGCCTCTGGCGCGTGCTGGCATTTTAACAGGGGTTCATGTAACCGACCAGCATGCCGATATAAGCATGAGTGTTCGCAGTGTGGGGGGCGGCATGCTCTCACCCAGTGTTTTCCCGGACAGCGTTTTGGAGACACGGGGAGGGGTTCGGGGGGCAGGGGACAGCCTTCTCACTTTGTCTCAAAGGGCTCCTACTCCTATTAAACTGGATGTCCTTGATTTGTGGTTGGTGGACTATCCTGATTTTGAGGCTGCCAAGATTTTGTCCTGGGGTTTCAGAGTAGGTTTCAGGATTGGGTATCAGGGCCCCCGTTTGGGCAGGTGGTCTGACAATCTCAAGTCTGCCAAGGAGTCCCCACAGGTTGTGCAGAAGAAGTTGGATGCTGAGCTTGCAGCGGGCAGGATTGCTGGTCCTTTTCTTAGCTGTCCTCTCCCTGATTTGATAGTCTCTCCGCTGGGTGTGGTACCAAAAAAGGCGGCTGGGGAGTTTCGCCTCATTCATCATCTTTCTTGGCCTGAGGGTGCTTCCATCAACGATTTCATTGACCCGGCTGATTCTACTGTGACATATGCTTCCGTGGACGACGCCTTGCGGCTCGTTCGCGTGGCAGGTGTTGGTGCCCTGCTGGCGAAGAGCGACATTCAGTCGGCCTTCCGGCTTCTGCCCATTCATCCTTGGGATTTTGGTCTCTTGGGTATGCACTTTGGTGGTTATTTCTATGTGGATAAGGTGTTGCCCATGGGCTGCTCGGTGTCCTGCTCCCTCTTCGAAACATTGAGTTCATTTCTGCAGTGGCGCTTCACTTTCATCAGCCGCCACGCCCTGGTCTGCCATTACCTTGATGACTTTCTTTTCATTGGTGAGGGTCAGTCGGGTCAGTGTCAGTTGGCTTCGGATACTTTTCAGGCTATGTCTGCGGAACTGGGCGTCCCTTTAGCGCCGAATAAGACCGAGGGTCCGCGTACTTCTCTGATTTTTCTGGGGATTGAGATTGATACCCTGGCTATTGTGGCACGCTTGCCTGCTGACAAAGTGCGGGAGATGTCTGCTTTTATCAGGTTGGTGCTGGGCGAGCGCAAATTGGAACTGCGGAAGGTTCAGAAGCTTTTGGGGTATCTGAATTTTGCGTGTCGGGTTGTTCGGGCGGGTAGGACGTTTTGTAGACGTCTTGGCCTCTCGATGTCCGGCGCCAGCCTTCCTCACCATCGGGTGCGTATTACCACAGCTGTCCGTGCCGATTTGAGTGTCTGGTTACGTTTCCTGCAAGATTTCAACGGCGTGTCCTTGTTTTTTGCGGATGAGGACATTGTGTGGCAGGTACAGCTTTTCACGGATGCATCAGGAGCCAATGGTTTCGGCATCTTTTGGGAAGGTCGTTGGTGCGCGGCTGGCTGGCCGGGGCATTGGAGCTCTTCCCTTTGTTGGTCGCTCTGTACATCTGGGGGGAGGAGTTTCAGAATCGTTCTGTTTTGTTCCATGTGGACAATATGGCGGTAGTTCACCTCGTTAATAAGCAGAGGGCCCGTGATTTGCGTGTCTTGAAGCTCTTGCGCGCTTTCATGTTGCGGTGTCTACAACTGAATATTGTCTTTAAAGCTCGGCATGTTCCAGGGGCTGCTAATTGCATCGCTGATTCTTTATCTCGATTTCAGTGGCCCGAATTCCGCAAATTGGCTCCTGGGGCGGACCTCGAACCGACGCCGATCCCACAGTACGTATGGGCATTGGGGGATTGAGGGTGCACCACTTGGTGGAGAATTCAGTGGCTACGTCCACCCGTCGGAGTTATTTGAAGGCCTGGCAGGAGTTTCTGCAGTTTGGTGACGACATGGAGGGCCCAGTACGGGCTGGGTTATCTGATGAACAATTTGTCTTGCAGTTTGTTTTGCATTTGGCGGATACAGGCCTCTCCCACACAACCATCTCGGGCAAGTTGGCTGGGGTGTCTTTACGGGCTGCTTTGGTGGGGGAGGGATCCTGTTGGGGGGGTGTTGGTTCGGAAAGTTTTAAAAGGTTTGGGTAGGCTTCAGGCTGGTGCGCAGAAGCTGCGTCAGTCGGTGACTTTTGATTTGCTTCAGCTGCTTTTATCACGTTTGAAAGGGTGCTGTTACGATGCATTTGAGTGCCAGAAATTTCGTTTGTGTTTTGTCTGGTTATTCTTTGGGGCGTTTCGGGCCTCTGAGCTGCTTGGTTTGCGAGATAGAGTGGGTATGACTAGCAGTGAGGTAGTGGTGGAGCATGACCGGGTGCGTCTGTGGTTGCGTATGTCCAAGACTGATCAGATGGGGAGGGGTAAGTGGGTGTTTTTGGGACGGAGCGGTGTGTCTTCTTGCTGCCCTGTGGGGGAATGGGAGGTTTTTGTGTCTTCCCCTCACTTTGTTCCGGGGGCCATTTTTTGCCATGCTGATGGCAGCCCCATTATTGTTTCTCAGTTGTTGGCTGTCCTACGCAAGGTTTTATTGGCTCTGGGGTGGGATCCTTCTCAATTCGGTACCCATTCCTTCCGGATTGGGGCAGCGACAGAGGCCGCCAGGTTGGGGTGGGATTGGTCGCACATTCGGCGTATTGGGCGTTGGCGCTCCAGATGTTGTGAGAAGTATGTGAGAAAATAGTTCGCCTGTGCTATGCCTAACATTTCTTTTTCTTCTAGGTCCTTGGCCCTCGGTCGCTGGAGCAAAACGGAGGGTGTGGATTCTTGGTCACTCTTTTGTTAAGAGGGCTGCTGTGGCCGCTGCTCGTCAGCTTTGTGGTAGATCTCTGGGTTTAAGCAGCCTGACACATGAAGTCTCCTGGCATGGCACAGGGGGCATGCGCTGGGGCGGTCTCTTTCCTGCCTTGGCTTCTTTGGTTTCAAAGGGTTGGGGGGGCCCACCGGATTTACTGGTGCTGCACCTGGGGGAAAACGACTTAGTTTCTCTTTCTGGTTTGACTTTGCTGAAGTTAATGAAACAAGATCTCGAAGTCATCAAGACCACATGGGTGAGCACCATGGTGGTATGGACTGAGTTCGTGCCTCGATTGCAATGGCGTGGGGCGAGGAGCTATTCCGCCATGGAGAAGGCACGACGCAAAGTGAATAGAACAATGCGACTTTTTTGTAACCATTTATGTATATACAGTTTGGCTCATTATCATTTGAAAGTTTCAGAAACGCATTTATTCTGTGAGGACGGTGTCCATCTGTCTACATTAGGCACTTCTTTTTACCTTCTGGAGCTCAGGGATTTGATTGCCAAAGTTCTTCAGGTGCAGTTGTGGTGTGCTCCTTCCCTTCCGCTTTTAGGTGGGGCAGGAAAACGCTAAAGGTTTTCCTGGGTGGTGGTTTTTGATAGTGGGGTGGGCAGCCTGGAGCGGGTTGGCCATCCTGAAGGGTAGCTCGTTGGGTAATCCTAGGGGTAGTAGTCAAGAGTTAGTTTCGGGTTCTGTTAGGTAGGGATGTTTAGGCATACTGTGTAGATTGGAATTTTATGAAATAAATAAATAATGAATGTGGTCAATAAATGTATTATGCACCTGTCTTAAAATAAAGTGGCCTTTCTTGCTCCTTGAAGAAGTGTGGACAGTGATTTCTTGCGCGAGGGGGGACCCAGGGAGAGCCAGGCGCGAGCTGGTCTTTCCCTGGGTACGTTCGCGCGAGTAATCGGGAAGCAGGTGGGTTAATTAGGGGAGTAGATAAGGGGAAGTCAGGCTGGCGGTTGGGAACTGCGTAGTGGGAGGCAAGGGAGGGGAGGTTTGTTTTGCCCCACCCACCCTCCCTTTATTCCTTTAGTTAGGTTTTTTATTTTGCGGTGCTCTAGGCGCTGCTTAGGTCTTCGGGCTTTGCCACTGTTAGGACAGGTGTCTTTGTTCTTTAGGAGGCGGTTTTTGATAGTGGGGTGGGCAGCCTGGAGCGGGTTGGCCATCCTGAAGGGTAGCTCGTTGGGTAATCCTAGGGGTAGTAGTCAAGAGTTAGTTTCGGGTTCTGTTAGGTAGGGATGTTTAGGCATACTGTGTAGATTGGAATTTTATGAAATAAATAAATAATGAATGTGTTCAATAAATGTATTATGCACCTGTCTTAAAATAAAGTGGCCTTTCTTGCTCCTTGAAGAAGTGTGGACAGTGATTTCTTGCGCGATTGAAACTTACAGTTCTAATTAAATGTAAAGGCCGTTGCTTATAACGTTGAGTTAGGAAAATGATACCAATACCCTTAAAGTTAAACACAGGCTACATCTGTCTGTGGGGGGAGCCACTCGGCATGTCGGTTATTTCTGATATTTGTTTCCCTGGTCTTCATTACTTGATGTCAATCATAGTTGTTGAAATGTCACTCATAACTACACTGACATTTTGAAAATGTCACACATGACAATCTTAAACCTTGGCAGCTATGGGGGTATTCACAAGGTCCTTCCTGATCCATTCGCACATTAGAAACAGAGATAGGCTCCTCCAGGCTGTCAAGCACACTGGAGGCCCCACCGATGACGGACTTACTTCGGAGTTCGGACAGTCCTGAGCGTGGGCGGGCGGGCCTGGCTTTGTCTTCGTTCTTCTCTGTCTTTTTGACTATGGCTATGCGCGCCCCTGGTGATGCCACACGCCACACCTTACTCAAACGTGTGAGCTCATTGCGCGCAGCGCCGCCGGCGATTGCGCATGTGTTGTACCCCTGGGGCTGCCTGGCATTGGTCACAACTCACCACTCACCAGATAGTCCTGCCCCCGCCCCCCACGCGCATACGCGGCGGCGGAAAGTGAAAGTCAGGACTCTCAGTCTCTCGGGAGGCGCCGCCATTTCATAGATTCGAGTGGACTGGTGATGATATTAACTGCTCACACAAAAGTGCCTCACTCAGACACTCACACGGGTGACGGGCCCCGGCCGGGGCCCCCCCACCATTTTGGACTTGACTCTCGGGGCCCCGGCTGGGGGCCCTCCGCACCATTTCGAAGACTCGGGCCCCGGCAGGGGCCGGCATCATTTCGAAGACTCCCAGGGGCCCCAGCCGGGGCCCCCGCACCATTTCAAAGACTCGCGGGCCCCGGCCGGGCCCCCGCACCATTTAAAGTCTCAAAGACTCCCGCAGGGGCCCCGGCCGGGGCCCGTGCTGGCTGCGCACCATTTTAGAGCCTACAGTGCGTCACAGGTGTATTTATTACGTGAGGAGGGGCCCGGCCGGGGCCCCTTGGAGCGCGAGGCCCCCCCGCAATGCGGGGGCTGCGGGGCCTTGTGTTACGCCCCTGGTTGTGGCTGCTCGTCTGCTCCCTCTATAGGGTACCACCACTCCTCGCTCTGCAAGTCTGGGGCCTCGTCGCCGTCAGTGTCCTCCTCTACCTACGTCCACGGAGCGTAGTCCTTCGGTGTGCTGTTTCCCTGTTCCTTGCTTCCCTCCCCACTCTCTTCTTCCGGATCAATGATGTTGCTCCTTCCTGTGATGCCGTATTTTTCTTCGCCGATCCGGGCTCTTGATTGGTTGGGCAGCTTCTGCTGGGGACATTAGTAGTCTGTTCTCAGTATCGGTGCTCCCTTTGCCCTCTGAGTCTCTCTTTTGTTTTCACAGGACCAGTCGGAAGATAGGTGGAAGACCGCGAAGACGCTGAAGGAACATAGGGTAAGTAGGGGGGCTAAGGGAGGTCTGGAGGTGTTCTCTTACATCCTCCTTCCCTAACTTTCTTGCCTGCAAGAAATGATTCTTGAGGGTATGAAGACAATCTGAATTAGCCTGTTCAGTTCCTTTCCAATGGCTTGTTTGGAATCTATATGGTAGTACGTAAGCCTGGGTGTAAAACTCTGCTTCGTTCGCAGAGTTTGAGGAATTTGGCAACTCCGTGGTCCACAGAGAACTTGGAGTTACCGTTAAACTCCGCATTCCGCAGCAGAGCAGAGGTTTTGTTTGGTTCGTGCGCTCGCGATGCAATTTTGCGGGAGCAACTTGCCTGGCGCTCGCGATCACCTCCGAGATTTTCAGGGCCATTCACGGGCACCACGAGATTTGCTAGTCAGCCGCATGCTCCCCAGAGATTTTGCATTCACCAACACGTCATTCGGGGGCGCCAGCGACTTCCGGCAGAAGTTTTCTGCTGTACGCATTCCAGAACATGCAGGATCTACTGAGGCTGAAATCTGGGGACAATTCTCTCCTCGAGCAGCTTCAAAATCTTCCCGAACTGACGATTTGGATTTAAAAACCTTCTCGAATTCACATTTGGCAGTGTTTTTTTGTGCAAGGAGTCTTTTTTTAACTTGTTTTTTAACTGGAAGTTTGGCTCCAGGATACGCCTCGCCGATGGTCCATTCCACGTTTTGCTTTCACCGTTTGGTGTGCCGCTTGTCAGAATCAAGATGCGCTGGCCGTGTTTGGAGGGAACTGGCGGCTTGCGGTTGCAGTTTGCGGCCAGCAGTGAGTGACATTAGGACTATCCCCCGTACTCCCTTCTGTGGATGTAAGGAAAGGTTACCGTGGAGGCGAAGGGGGAACAACTGAGAACCGGAGGAGAAAGAGAGCTGGAAACAAGAAGCGGGTTAGCGGGAGAGCGGGAGAGTAATTGGAGTTCAGCTGTTTTAGAGTGCTGGCTTCAGGTGTCGTGGAGACATAATGGGCCATAACGGATTACACTATTTTCTCAGCCCGCTGCCCAGGCGCAGGATTACTGCTTCTGTGGTCTCAGGTCCAGGTCTGGGTCTCAAGTGGACGACTACCTTGCTTGTAGGGTGAGAGTTGTTCTTGTGCTGAAAATGTGGTAGAGAGAAGCTCTTACACCTTACACATCACTATCTGGCCTGGCCATTCACTGAATAAGCTTGAAGGACTGAAGGATTGAAACGACTCAACGAGCCACATTACAACAGTTTGGAAACAGTGGAGCTTAGTAGTGGCAGTATGCGTTCAGGTAAGGAAAGAGCCTCTGGTCCTCCCACAAGAAGAATAAGGAAAATGCAGGCGTCAAAAGTTACGAAAAAAGTAAAAGCAAATGCTGCGGGAGGGAATCAATCATTAATTTCACCTATTGTACAGATGTTCGATAAGTCCATGAAAATTCCACACAAATGTGATTTTATGAAGGATCCACTCGAAGCAGTAACAGAAGCAGCCAACCTTCAAACTCTGATCAATCCAAATAACAATATACAAGTTGCCGGTCGAGTTCTAGATACACAAAGGCTGAAGAAGTGTACGCATCCTTTAGAAACAGAAAATGTAGATACAACAGAGGGGCATATTACAGATCTCGAAATGCTTACCATAGTACATACAATGCAAGGGGATCAGAACAATATGGATGCACTAGAAAAATCTCAGCAAACGTGGACTGCCAGGGTCCCATTACCCCTGGAGGTTAAAGTAGTAATTAAGAAGAACAAAAGTGAAACTGGGACTGAGTCTAACTCACCACTGCCTTTGGCTAAGCAGGTGACTCAAGAAGTATTAGTAGCTGGAACACAGGTAGCACAACCCAGCCAACTAGTAGCAATGCCATCTGGGGTATAGTTCCAGAAAAAAAGACCTGATATGGAGAATAGTATACTCTATCATCATAATACGGATGAACCCGATGGCTATAGAGGAAATAAACGAGAATTAGGAATAAAAAAGGATGACATACAGCTCTGTAGTACTCAGAGCGTCAGGATTACTGGTAATAACAAAAAATCCTACTGCAATACAAAAAAGTAGAGGAAATTCAAGCAAAGGCTCAAGGTGATACTGATAATTTAACCCTATCTGATTACGGTTTCCAAAAAAATCAGAATTTTACAATTACAGGCAATCAGGATCTAGGGTAAATATGGGACACCTTTTACCGAACATCCACACAGACACTAGAAGCTCTGACATTTCAATCAAATAAAATGGAGATTCAAATTGATTTACTTAACATGATGGCAAATGCGGTAGCTGGTATAGCTCAGAAATTGGCACAGTTGAATAGCCTGATAAAAAGAGCACAATCGCAGGCTTCTGCAACATACATTGATTGTACATATGCCCTAATAATGAACAAATTAATTACAATACCAGATGCAATGACTACAATACTTGAAGATGTAAAATTAAGTCTGCAAAAATGAAAATATAAGGTACAAGGGGTTAATAGAAAAACTAACGACACCGGCCCAAATAATGAGACAAAACAGCAAAGCTATGTTGACCAACAAACTGTTAAAAGGGAAAAGGGTACCGGGGATAATTTAACGTTAGCAGGCCAAAAGAAACAACAAGAAGGAAGGTCGGCAAACGATGCAAAACAATTGGTCGACCTATGTATAGAAGACTCCACCAAAGAGCAGGAGGTTAATGATGCTGAATCTCCAATGGTCACTTGGACAAAGAAAATTAAGAAAAAATCATGCAAAGTAATAAATAAGGTCAAATGTAGCTCAGTAGTGGCTATCACGGGTAACAGAATAACAATAGTAGGCCCGAACCAACAAAAAGAAGGATGAATAATAAATGATGTAAAAATTCAATCTCCAATGTTCTGTTTGTTAAAGAAACATAAGAAAAAATTGTGTAAAGTAAGAAATACCGCCAAACGTAGTTTAGCAATTTCAATAGAAGGTCAAGAAATACAGCCTCATGGAATGGGCAATGATGACACAAAACAAAATAAAGACATTATGGAAAAACAAGAAAAAGAACTACATGGGGAACAGAACTCTATAACCAATGGAAAAAGTAGGAAGTATTTTGCCTTATTCAATAAAGGTAATAGGGAAAACAATCCTAAGGAACAGAGAAATGACACACAAATGCAAAATGGTATACACAGTGTAACAACCACTAGTGGAGGAAATTCTAACGAGTTAGAGATTGATGGGATAGATAGGGGGTCGTCAGGAAATCATGGAGTAATGGAGAAGACTATACCTGATAAAAAACCAGTACTGGAAAAGTTGGAAAAAATTAAAATCATTCCTACAACTGTGAAAGTTAAGGGGGTGTGGAATGAGAAAGTAGAAAGACATTCCCTACCAACAATACAAAGAACAATATAGGTACAGGTGGAAAAAAGGAAAAACTAAAGATCCCTACCATAAATGTAAAGGTTAAGGAGGCATGGAATAATGAGGAAGAAAGACATAATACTTCACCAACAATACAACGAACAGTACAGGTTAGACAAAATGTAAACCAAAGTGTATGGGAAAAGATGGAAATATCAAAAACCCTACCTATAACAATAAAAGCTAAGGAACCATGGAATGGGGGTGTGGAAGTTCAACTCACCTCAACAATACAAAGTCCAATTCAGGCATACCAAAACGCAAATCAATGTGTGCCACAAAGTCCCCAATACCTTCAAAGACAAACAAATATGACCCAAAAAGACATAATGGGACATATCAAGGAGCTTCAGCAGCCTGTAAATTATGACCACGTACCCACTATATGGGTGGGAAGTGAAAAAACAGCAATGTCTGATAAACCACAACTGATCTTTACACCTATGTATTGCTCTAGAGGCAGCCATGATATATTAAATAGAGGAAATATCCTCCACCTTTTTAAATCTAGAGGAAAGTGGAGGATTGTGCCCTCACAGTCTGTCAAAGGCAGTCCCAAAAAGAAAATTCAAGCATTCCTTAATGGTATTGCTTATGTGGTTTTTATTGACTGTTTCATATGCGAACAAAGAAGCACAGCCGACACGTGTTTCGCCCTATTGACCTATTGGCCGTGGGCTTTTTCAAGGCTCGGAATGTCCGATATTTTTTTCTTTCCTGACTGCAGAAACAGAATATCGGACATTCCGAGCCTTGAAAAAGCCCACGGCCAATAGGGCGAAACACGTGTCGGCTGTGCTTCTTTGTTCGCATATGAAACAATCAATAAAAACCACATATGCACGCTTGAATTTTCTTTTTTGGACTACCTTTGACAGACTGTGAGGGCACAATCCTCCACTTTCCTCTATACTTATTTACAAAAATGGCTCTTGGGTGAAGCCATTCGTGAGGAATGTGCCACAACGAAATCAGGCCCTAACAATTGTAGCACCCAAACCTAGAGACCTCCACCCACTCAGTTAGCTATACCTCTTTAAATCTATTCACTCATTAGAAAAAGTTTCTAGTGAAAACATTGAATCTATTGAATTCCTTTCAAACTCAGACAGCAGCCAAGAAATGCCATTGGTAACCTTGGATTCCACTCTTGTAACTGAACTAGTAATAAATGCAAAGGAAATCTTTCTCAGCTTGGGAACAAAAATTAGTAGGCAACAGCCAATAGTCTATCCAAAACCATTTGCCATATCTGTATCTCTCAATCACCAACAACAATATAAAAGAAGCCATCTGAGTTTTTCAGTATTAAAACATCCTATTGGTAAAACAGATACATCACTTGATTTGACAATTACTCCAATTAAAATAGAAAAGCGAACCAGAATAAATGAAAAATGGATTAGTTCGGCCCCTCATGGCACAAATAGGCAATGAGAGAATAAAACCGGAAAGCCAACAGGCAAAACAAATAAAGATAGTGAAAAATTAAAACTATGTTCGTGGAATATAAATGGGCTAGGTAAAAACATAAACAATGCCCACTTAAACTAAATGACAAACTACTATCAGGTTATTCTCTTACAGGAAACTTGGTCCATTAACCCTGTAATGCTTGAGGGATATCCATTAACCCTGTAATGCTTGAGGGATACAAAGCATATTTTGAGTCGGCAATTAAACAGAACAAATGTGGACGACCCAGTGGGGGCCTGGCCACATTTATTGCCATAGAATTGAGAGTGGACCATAAAAAAGTTTTTATGAACAATCCAAACTTACTAACAGTAAAGTTACAGTATAGGGAAAGTAATCAATTAAAAATCGTATTAATAATAAATGTATACATACACCCTACAGCAAGCTCAAGAAGTAACATTTGCACTACCCTCATTAACTTTCTATTAAAGCAAATGATGGAGGATCCATTCACAGAATATATCATCTCTGGGGATTTTAACTTAAACTTGCTCGTGTCCTATTTAAGAGATGACATCATCCAACAACAGGATTATCTTTGCGCAATCCCACATCAAACACTGTCTATTGCAGTGAATTCCATCCAAAGCAATTTGGTATGAGCTTCGTTAAAGACATAGAAGCAATGGGATTAAGAATTTTAAATGGGAGACTACCCCAAGACTCATCATCAGCATGGACATTTCAATCACAAAATCATAAATCAAGAATTGATTACACAATAGTATCTTTGAATATCTTTAGCAATGTGACTTCTTTTTCCATTGGAAAAGTGCCTAAGAGTGACCATATTCAGCAAATACTTTTTATAAATGTATATGTTAATAAGCATACTGCATATGAAACCATACCTGGTCAGACGGGAACAGTAAATTACAGGAAACTAATCTGGAAAGACCACACTAAAGAAGATACTAACAAATTGTCCCATAATTTGGTAAGAGCATGTTTTGAAGATAAAACTTTATCTGCGATGGAACATTGGGTGGATTTCATACAGAAACTAGTCAAAGCCTATGAGTTAAAACCTTACCATAAGAAAAATCAAAAGACACAACTAGGAAGAAGGAATAAAACTCATTTATTGTTAACAACGAGGATTATGATAAGAACACGTAACTATCTTAGGAGACAGATAAAAAAGCACCCTAAAGATTTGGACTTGCGTTCTAACTTAAAAAATATTAACCACAACCTGCAGAAGTTGTTGTGGAATGAAAGGAACCAAGAAAAACATAACCTCTGGACCAATGTGCTCTTTTATAGCAATCAATCAAACTCTAGGGAATTCTGGAAATTGATAAATGATTTAGCAAAATCTAATAAAACAGCTGTAACATCTTCTTTAAGTGAGAAAGATTGGATCAGATTCCGGTCAACACATCTACATTTTGGTGTGGAAACAAATCAACTCAATATTAATGGGAATATGACTGATACATCAAGGAATGACTTGAATCAAGAAAGCAATATAACAAACAAACAATTGTGTGAATTAATACGGAAACAAAAAAATGGAGCGCTTGGCCCAAACGGTGTACCGTTTGCACTTTTTAAGAAAGATCATGGTCTGTGGTCAAGATACCTTACAAAAGTATTCAAGGAAATTGTTAGGACATCTACAATACCAGAAACCTGGAATGGCTCATTGATAGCGCCAATATATAAAAAAGAGGAGATTGGACCCAGCCGGAAAATTATCGACTAATCACGTTTCAAGATACTGATGCTAAACTATTTGCAGGTGTATTATTATCAAATCTAACGGAATGGGTAAAGGATAAACAGATAATCCCCCCCAAATTAAACAGGATTTATACACAGTTTAGGCACTACAACAAACATGCTTGTGCTATCCGTGTTAATTGATAAATATATCACAAAGAAACAACCCCTGTATTGGTGCTTTGTAGATTTTAAGTCGGCTTTCGATTGTGTTCATAGAAATCTCCTTTTGCAAAAGCTGATTGAACAAGGTATACCGCTCTCCCTTTTAACACCAATTCAACTCCTCCACTCCGACACTTGGGTCAGAGTCCGGATGGGAAATGAATAGTCTGTAACTAAAGAAATTCCATTCGCGTTAGACCTAAAGCAAGGGTGTGTACTACCCCCACTACTTTTTAATTTGTTCTTAGCAGATCTAACGCAAGCATTGGAGGAGGTGAACACCTATAAGCCCAAATTAGCTAATACTCCGATATTAAACCTGCTATACGCAGATAATGTTATCTTAGTCAAACAAAGGTCGGACTGCAGTGCCTGATAAGCAGGATATCAAGATACTCTAAAGAAAACTGAATAGTTATCAACGAAACAAAGACAAAAATCATGGAGATTAACAAAAACACAAGTATAAATGGATCCTGGACAACTCGCAACTAGAGTAAGTAAGAACGTATAGATACTTGGGAGTATTATTTGAGGACAAAGGAACATTTCAACCACATAAGATCGATATGCAATGGAAAGCAAATATATTGTTATCTGCTTTTAGAACCTTACAGAAATCCATAGGAGAGCTGAGTTACCGACCATTCTTAAAAGTAATATCAACAAAACTCTTGCCATCTTTAACGTATGGTAGCAAAGTGTGTGTGGAAAAGACTCAGAAACAATTAATAGTGCTGTTTATAAAATATTTTAAAAACCTCTTTCATTTGCCACAAAATGCATCTCTGGCGCAGATACAAATGGAATTTGGGTTAACTAACCAACTGCTCGCGCAAGCAGTGTGGAAAAGAATAAAAATGGATACTGTAAATCAAATGTCTAAACTACTGTGGCAGGAAATAAACACAAACTGGAAAGCCCAGGCGTGGAAATATCTACATGCTTCATTAGATGAATACTTAGCGAATTCGATCTGAGAAATGACAATACCTATAAATTCATTAAAAAAAAGCCATAAATAATACAACAAAACATTTATAACTTCTTTTGGACAAAGACTCTTTTGCAAAAAGAAAACATGCATGGCCTCTAATGATTGGTTATACCAAGGTGAAAATGTAACCGTATCTTGAAATCCCATGGTCCTTGAAGGACAAACAAATATTTATAAAAGCTTGTTTCGTTGTATTTCCAGGCTCATGTCACCTAATACATACAGAAACAATGGGGAGAGCAAGGATACTACTCCTGTACCCCTGAATACTAATATAGAAAAACAAATGAAGGAGTACCACCAGTGAGAATTCACCAGTTGCTGTAGGGGTGCACGGTTTCTTTCGAAAAAAGGGGAAAAATCTCCTTTTATTAGAAACCCCTCACTCATCACCTAGTGATGACATGCTTCATCATCGGGGTCCACCCTAATGACCTAGCGTCATCAGGGTGTGCTTCAACACCTGATTGCAGTGGAGCAGGTTGTGAGTGATGGTGCGTGAACAAAAGGGTAAGTGTGTTAAAAATTGTCCTGGTTTTAACTTAGAAAAATAAAGACTTTTTATTGGTAAGTAACTGGACAATGTTAAAATCGTGGCGAGATAAAGTGAGGGCAGTCATGTCACCTAATGCCATGGCTAAGAACAGAAGAACAGACAGTCTGCCGCTTATGTAAACTCGGAGAAGAGAACATTATGCACCTGCTTTGTGTATGAGTCACTCTGCTCAAAAAGTGATTCCTCACCATCGTGACCATTAATAGGGTTCATGCATTATATATCAACTATACGAGAGACAAATATTATTAATGTCCTGATGAAGGTGGTGCCTCAATAATTTATTACCACTGAAATGCGTTAACGCTCTTTTTTGGTATATGGTTACATCCAAGGAACCTCTCTATGTCCAATAGTATTATGAAGTAATGGACTGACGAACTAGTATTGAGTAATTCTTTTTGGAGTAACCTTGTTTTGATTTTTGATTGTCTTGCGCTTCATTTGTCTCTCGGGATTTTTTTAATCTGGTGATTATTATTCTAATGTATTGTACAATTATGCTTTAAAACGATTTTTTAATTGACACATTATATATTAATAAACAATTGTTTTACTGTATGGAGTTTTCAGTTCCTTATCCTTGTGTGTATTATAGTTGTTTTTTGGGTTCATACAGCAATGAGTATGTGTATTCTGTGATGGTTTGAATGTTTACCATAGCTATGTTAATATACGTAGTTGAAAATAGATTCACAGTAGTCCGAAGAGAGTTCTCTCTTCCTCTTACCTGTGGTACCCTGTCTCTTGGCAAGTGGGGTCACTCCCTTCTCCTTATTCACATGTGCTACTAATTGAACAGCAATAATGCCAGGTTTCTCTGAAATCCTTGATTCTTTTCTTTTAGGTGCACGACTAGAAGACGACAACAAGAGACTGCAACACATCACTCACAGTATTGCCAGAAAAATAGCCTGTGTATGGTGAGACGTTTGAACGACGCACACATCAGACATCTCTTCAACTTGTGAAGCTAAGTTTCACTGCTAACTACTAGCTTTAAGATGGCGCCAAAGAAAGGTGTCACTGCTAAGCCCAAAACTGCTACCAAGAAAGTAGCCAGTGAGAAGAAGGAGCTTACCACCACCACTGGTATGTAGCCCCAGACGTTTTTTGGAAAACAAAAAACTGTGCCTGCTGCACCAGCTTCTGGGGAGCAAACTGGAAACAGCAGCACCTCCAAATCAGTGGACCCACCCCAACCTAGGGCCAAGCCCATTTCTGTCACAGAGGCAGCCAGTCTAATCCCGGCAACACCAACGAGCAGTGATGTTCACATTTACTTATCTCTATCGCAAAGTAGTACCTAATCATTGCAGAAAACTCTGCAAAGTGGACAACAACAAGAACAACAGCCACAATCACCAATAGTAGTTCCTCCAGAGGTAGGAGCAGTTCAAGAGATTGAGCTTCATGCTGCTGAGGAAGTAGAGCACTCTGCTCCAGAAGATCCATTGTTTTCCAGATCTCCAGCTAGAACAAGCATTGGCATAGCCAATAGGTCTCTCTTTTGGAACCTTATAAATGTTTAGCCATGCAAAACTTGATGTGGTTTAATCAAGGACACTATGCTGGATAACTAAACACTTATAATGTCCTAAAGTCAAGACCTATCTGCTGTGCATTGGGGGGCCTTATAAGTGTTAAGGTAGAGCTATTGACTTTGCCAATGTTTCCAAGCTGTGCAGTAGAGAAGTGTGGCTGCTGTGCAGCATGCTGAGAAGCTGTAATTACAAAGTGTAAGAAGCACTGAGTGATGCTGTGTTGTCATTGAGTGATGCTGGGGACCCTGTGCGCGGAAGAAACTCACCGGCTGGCCGCAGTTCAAAAACTCTTATTTCCCTGGCCATCCTGCTTGCCTCCCTGTATCCCGGGAGGGATTGACCGCCTCACCGCGTGACAACAGCTTGCAGCACCCGCTTCGCGGGTGCCGCTACGTGGTGCAAGGCGTGGGGTCGAGGCTGCAGGAGTGCTGTCTGCCATCAATAGGAGGAGGGAACACCGGAGCAAACTGAGGGCGCGTGCTGCAGGGACTCTCAAGACCAGGAATCCCTGCGCTGCACAGGTGTGCACGGTCGCGCCCCCAGCAAGACACGCCCCCGGCCGCAATCGCCTTTTGAAAAACAACGGATATCCGCTCTGCGGGACGCGAGCGGGACGCCGAGCGAAGCCCGGGCAAAGGGCGGGCCCTCGGTGGCCCTCAGAGGCCTGAGGAGCCTGGCCTGGGCAATTAACCCTGGTCGAACTCCATCAGCCCCACGCTTTATACCCCACAGCGTAAGCTTTTAGCTTATCCTTACTCAGTGTAGGATCATTATGAATTGTCTGGAAACCCGAAGCATGGCGGTAGCAGGAGCTAAAAAACTTACCGGGACCCTGGATGATTTCATCGTCCGCACTAATGCACTAATCGACGAGGGAATAACATTAATGGACAGGAGAGTATCCCAAGATCTAGCTAGGGCCAAGAGATCTTCTTTGGGCCTCATCGCCCAGGCAAAGACGCCTAACAACGACTTACGCCCAAATACTCGTGCAATAGTACATAACATTGGGGTTACTGGGGAACTTGATGCTTCTCACTCACAGTTGGACCTGGAGGCTTCTCCTAATCTTAACCTCCTGACAGACATCGGAGCATATGGAAATGAGCCAAATCATTCTGTCTTGGCAACTGTTATAAACGAAAGGGGTCTGAAAGAAGGGGCAATACCTAAACAAAAACAAAAGGCTGACAAATCGGCTTCCCTTAAAGGGAAGAAAGCTCAAACTGCCCATAATCAACATAATGCCATTCCCGACCCAGTTATTGAGAACAATAATTTGGTCGCCTCCTCTAATGATATAGGGGGATTGCACCCGATTATAAATGGCTTACCACTGAGCCTCCCAGACGATACAATCATTGATCACAGTCTGGAGGAAATTCTGGAGCCGAGCGGGGAATTTGTTAATTTAGCTCAACAACCTCAGGAGGGGAATGGACCAAGCATGGACAACAATAATATTTTTAATATACTGAAAGCCTTGCTTGAACCCATAGAGGCTAGACTTCGTTGTTTGGAAACTATCCTAATGAACATACATAAGGACATAAGCGCCCCTAGTTTCAATACGAATTTTAAGTCACTCCATGTCGCCAAAACAGTAACCACAGCCAATAATCTATCTCTGGCTGATAAAAGTGTCACTGCGGCGAAAAATAATGTGCCCAAGAAACCAAGTAATACTCCAAATCAGGGTGGCACCCAAGTTAAGTCCCCTAAATTAGGTCAAGTTGACAACACAATCCAAACTAAACCAACCCCTCAAGTCACATCTAAGGATCCAACCCCACCAATTTTGAAACCCGATGTAGCTCCAAGAGCTAAGGCAGCGCCTCGCAGAAATATCCATCTCCCTCCTGACGCCTGTCCTTATGTAGTTATCCTCACTGGAGTGACTGAAATCTCGCCATTGGAAGTAGAATCTTACCAGGCATTAAAGAACAAAGTATGCCACTGGCTGTCTAAAAATCACCCCTTACCGCCTAACACTCCAAGTAATATCTTAATGGTGGAGAGAACACCGTGGGTGGGAGGAAACAGGAAAAATCTACAAGGTGACTGTGTTGTGGTCACTTTTGAGAACACCGAAGTTGTAGGTCATATATGTAGCAGTAGAGCACCCAGATATCGAGCAAGTCCTGTGACTGCTAGGCCTCTCTCCTATTTCTACCTACAGGGAAATCAAGTAGACAACAGATGGAGCTGGTTAAAGGGACCCCAAGACCCAAAACCAAGACAGAGATTTAACCCCCCTTGGGAAACGCAACCCATTGGCTGGGAGGAGGGGGAGGATGCTGAATTGAATCTAGTCAGGAGAAGAAGAGGTAGACAGCGCCAAGGAGGTTTCCCTACAGGGCCACTAAATACTCAACCCCATTTTTTTCACCAGTCTACGAATGGTCAAGATAACTTTTACAACTTTCCAACTGCCAATCGCTATGAATATCTCTCATCCACGGACTGGGTTGATTGACAAACACAGGGAACGCCAAAGGGACAGAGGCACTGTATTGCCCCCACCAAACTGTTAAAGGAAACTAGCACTTTAGACTTGCAGAAGATAAATCCAACTCTAATCCCTGATAAGGGTTCTGCAGTGGTTGAGAGCAGGGGGACACAGAATATGCATTGCTTGCCTAAACCCAACAAGCTAACCTGTAAAATCCTCACCTGGAACGTGGCGGGACTAACTGCCAAGGCATCAGATTCCATCTGGCAGGGTTTCGTCAAACAATATGACATTTTGGCCTTCCAAGAAACTTGGGATACATCAACTAGTTTTTCATTGGACGGCTTTCATAGTTTTTTTACCCCAGCAGTTGCGGGTGTAAGAGGGAGAGCTAAGGGCGGCCTACTCACCCTGTTTTCTCTGAATCTGGCGGGGGTCTTTAGAAAAATAGAACCAGCACCCATGAATACTCTAATAACTGAGTGGGTTATTTCGGACTCTCATACCTTTTTGTTTATTAATTTTTATAATTCTAGGGAGAGTTCTTTTGTGAATGAGCACTTGACTTCTTTGTTAGATTTTTTGTCAGTCTACAGACGCGATTGCATTTCCGTCCCAGAGATGGTTATCCTGGGGGATTTTAACATTCACCCCTGTGAGGGGGATTGTTTTAATGATAGATACGGGGGATCACCAGTGGAGGGTATTCCCCACTTTGAACATACCAAGGAGGGTGAGGGGCTCGAGACCTTTCTTGCCAATTTAAATTTACTTGAACTAGGCCATGGAAATAATGAGACTAGAGTGCCCACTTTTATTGGGAGAGACGCAAATACCATCATTGACTATATCTTCGTTTCAGCGGGGGTATTAGCAAAGGCAAGGGAATATAGGGTCGTGACCTCCATCTTTAGCGACCACAACCCCGTCCTACTAACGGTGGACCTAGACTGCTTCTTGCATGGGAGAGAGACAGGTGTGGTAGCCCCTAGAGATTTGTCAACCAAGGATCAGGGTAGGCGGATTAAGTGGGAGAAGATTGTCCCCGAATATTTTTTCCAAAAATTAGCACAGGAAACTGAGTCAAGCATGGCAGTCTGTCTAGATCCCACTTCCTTGGGCATTGATGTCGTGTCCGCCTATTGCGAGATATGTGTAAGGATCTCTAAGAACCTGGAGTCTAGGAGCGGGGTGCAAGGCATTAAGAATACTCACAAATGGTTCGACAAGGAATGCTCCCAAACGCATAGTGCCCTGTTGAAAGCCCTCAAACGCAGACCCAGAGATAGGACATAAGTGGCAAATCTCCGAAAGGAATACAAATCTGCACTTGCCAAGTGTAAGATGCAAATTAAGGAGGAAGCTTGGGATAGTTTATTAGCCACAGATGTATTGAGAGACAGTAAAACATTTTGGGCCATTGTTAATCAGCCTTTTTTCACCGAGGATGGGAAAACAGACATGGACTGTGTGATCGATGATGATACTTGGCTTCTCCATTTTAAGCAAATCTATGAAACCTCTGATTCCACTGCGCCAATTAGGGCCCCTGCTCCATACAACATGAACATGGAATTTAACAACCTTGAGGTGGAAAGGGCGATTAAAAACACAAGTAAACGCAAGGCCCCTGGTCCTGATGGGGTCCCCGCCGATCTCTATATTCAGTATCCGCAATTTTGGTCAAAAATATTAACAAATGTCTTTAATGCGATACCTTCGGCCGGCTTTCCATCTTCCTGGTCCACCTCTATTATTGTCCCCATTTTTAAAAAGGGAAACAGGGGGGACCCTGCCTGCTAAAGGCCAATCTCCTTGTTGGACTCTGCTGTTAAGATCTTGGGCAGAATCATTTTACAAAGACTTGGAGATTGGCTTGAGGAGAGTGGGGTTCTCTCTGACCTGAAGTATGGTTTTAGAGCACATAGGGGGACCATGGATCAATGCTTAAATCTCCATCTTATCATCAGTAAATACACCGTGGTGAAGGAGGGGCATTTATACTTAGGTTTAATGGATTTATCCTCTGCTTTTGATTTTGTTAATCGTTCAAAACTTTGGATTATTTTGCGTGACTTGGGTTTGGACACTACTTTGGTTAATTTTTTGCGTGATCTTCACCAGGATTTGTTTGCTTCTGTCAGGGTAACAAGGGAAGGAAGGTGTACTGAGAAATTTAGATCAGGGAGAGGGGTCAGACAAGGTTGTATTCTGGCCCCTCTCCTATTTACACTCTACATCAATTCCCTGGGTAAATCCCTGAATCTTGCTACCTTGGACGTGCCGCGTATGGGAGGGTCACCCATACCGGTCCTCCTTTACGCCGACGATGCTGTCCTCATAGCTCGTACAGGTATGGGCCTACAAAGGCTGTTAGATCACTTTGGATCCTTTATGGAAGCCTTGGATTTAAAGATCAATACTGTAAAATCTCATGTCATGATAACTGGTTCACGCAAGAAAAACATGAAGCTTAAAACATTCACCTGTAACGAATCATCAATCTCTAGGGTACCTTTCTTTTGTTACTTAGGCGTCACTTTTGACGAAAGAGGAACCTGGGGTACACAGATGAAACTGAAAGAAAATGTAGTTACTAGATCTACCATGGCTCTCATGATTTTTTCTAAAAAACTTGGTTCGAGACCCATGGAGGCCATGATCCGTATTTACAAATCTAAATGTGTTGCAATTGCATCTTACGGGGCGGACATTTGGGGCTATGTTTCATCCCCAGGTATCCAAATTGTGGAGAACAATTTCATACGAGCTTTGTTGTCACTTCCAAAATCATCCCCCATTTATTCAATCCATAGTGAAGTGGGCTTGGGCTACATCACTGATCTCCTAAAAATGTCCCCGCTGTTATGCTGGGTTAAAACTTGGACAAACAAGGAGATCACGCTGAATCACCGCATACTTAAAGACTGTATGGCCCTGGATAAAGCGGACAGTATACCCTGGTTGGCGTATGTTAGAGCGGCATGCGCGAGGCTAGGGCGCCCGGACATGTATTCTTCACCCCAGGGCCTTACGAAAGAGGATGTAGGGTGGGTCAAGTCGCATTTCCGAAATGTGTTGGAGGTAGAGAGAGAACAGGTCGAACTCAGTAAACCTCTGGTGAGGTCAATATACCAACTTTCAACCTCTGTAGCTATGGAACCGTTTTTAAAATTTGTAACCAAACCATACCATCGTTTCCTTTTACTAAGGTTTAGGTTTAATCTTATTCATCTTGTGCTTGGAACCTATACAAAGTGGGGGATCCCAGAAAACAGTCCACCTTGTACCTGTGACAGCTTTTCTACACAGGACACGCTTCATTTAGTGATGCTGTGTGATCACTATTTGGTGGCCCGCAAAAAATTCCTGTTTCCTATCTTGAAAGAATTAAATTATGTCCAGGTGAGGCCTGCACTTTTACACCTGCAAATGCTAAATTCTGTGCAGGTTACATACGCTGTAGCTAGTTTTTTGGTCGCTGCAGCGCGTTTAAATAAAACAAAATGTTCCCAGGTAAATAATCTTCAAAATTGATATTCTGTCAAACCAAGTCCTGGGGAAATGAGCCAAGTATATTGGGAATTGTCGCCTTATGTGATACTATGGCATCTAATATTTACCCTCTGTATCTAATCTTTTTATATATCGTTTTTTAAAACTGCTTCTTTTAATTGGGATCTGCAATCAGTTGTATATTTGTTTAAATTGTAATTTTAATTTTACTCTTGTATGTGTATGGTTTTTTGCATTTCTTTTATGGTTTTAATCAACCGAATTAAAGATATTTGACTGACTGACTGACTGAGTGATGCTGTGCTGGCCCTGAGTTATGCTGCGGTGGTGTTAAGTGATGATGTGGTGGTCCTCTTTGATGCTGTGGTGGGGCTGACTGAGTCTGTGGTGATGCTGACTGATGCTGTGGTGATGCTGACTGATGCTGTGGCGCTGCAGAGTGATAAGCTGTATCATTTTGTGGAATTGCCACGGAATCTAAGCATTATGTTTTATTTGAATGCAATAAATTGTTGTAATTTTACGAAAGGCCACTTAAGCCAATATTCACTGAGAAACGTGAAATGGGTGATTATAATCTGTATTTAGTTATTTATTCATTAATTTAGGCACACGAAGTATGCCATTTCAAGCAGCAATATTCTGATTTACAAATGAATGAACGAATCATGAAATTAGGGAAGCATGTCATTGCAAACCCGTTTGAAGAGCACATTACTCTCGATCAACATTCTCCAGCAGTTCGTGGCATCTTGCAGGTAAACGGGGGGCTCTCTGCGCTCACCCTCGCGTGCCACAGTGCGCTCATGCCCATGTGTATGTAACAAGACATACTCTTCTAGAATGCATTTGCCACATGAATGATATATCCACTTTTCATGTTGTATTTTGTCTCTCTGAGAGGATCAATCAACGTTTTAATAATTGACACAAAAGTATGGGGTGGGGGAATGCCTGAAGAGGGATGAATGCTTTTTTAATACATGTTTATGCAATTGGGAAATGCTGTCTGCGCCTTCTACTTTCACATCCAGACCCTACTGTTTTAGGAAGGCGGTAAATTCCATCCGGATAACTTTTGAGGTAAAGCAAACACAAATTCTCATGAGTCGGACCTATCATAGTCAGACATTGGGGTTTACTGTTAATAGACACTACTGGACTGCGCTTGAACACATGTCTGTGTGAAGGGTCATTTATAACAATAAAACCTGTGACTACGGTTGGGAATATATAAATGATATACTGAGCTACTGCTGCTCTTCATGGATCTTTTGCTTTGTGATAATCCAATCAATCATATGTCTGAAACCATTGTAGTGTCAGTGAATTGCAAGCTTGCGGAAATATTGTCAGTTTCTCTCAAATTGTATTTGCCTTACAAACACACTATAATCACGACCCCAAATAAAAGGACAGGTCAGTGCACACATGTTTACCATGAGAGATAGTGTATTAGAGTGCAAGCTGTCATTATTATTATTTTTTTTAACAAAAAAAACACAATCCACAAAGGTTGAAATTCTCTAGTTCATGATGGAGACTGTGGGGCCCATTAGGATGTCTGGCGGATCGCCACCGCCATGCAGGCGGTGGCGATCCGCCCGACATTCGTGACCGCCTGCCACCTATTTCCCCCCAGCCGTATTACAATGGCGGGGGGACCACAGCGGACGGAAACACCGTCCGCCGCTTTTCCGCCCCGGTCGCCTTGTTGCCGGGACGGAAAAGGTTCATATGGCTGGCGGTGTCTTATCAGACACCGCCAGCCATATTATGATGGCCTCATTCAGATGCCTTTCCGTGGCGGCAATGACGCCACGGAAAGGCATGCGATCTTTACTTTGGGGGCCCCCTGCGGGCCCCCATGGTGAAGACGAGGTGGGGGGGTGCTCATGGGGGGTACCTGTGGTACCCCCCTGCATTTGCATACACAATGCGGCAGGCCCCGCGCGGCGCCTGCCGCTTTGTGTATGCAAATGCATCAAAAACATTTTTAGCATTGTGGAAGGCGGTGCTGAGAGCACCGCCCCCACAATGTTAAACATGTATGATGCGCCCGCCACAGTATCCCCCACGGGACCCCCGCCCTTATGGCGGGCGGTCCCTTCCCCCAATGGGATGGCGGGCGGACTAAGTCCGCCCGTCATCCTAATGGGCCCCTGTGTTTTTAAACTGAACATATAAAATCAATGTCACAGTGTTTTCTTACAGTTAAAGTGGCTTTGATGGTCGAATATGTTCATTCGGAAAACTCATTAAAGTGAATTTTAACAGTTCCAAATCAAAAAAACATCCTTGGCAGTAAAATGAAAAGAAGGATGGAGAGTTCCTACCTTTGAAGAAGCTCGAAAACATAAGTGCCCACAAGAGCAGCCCAGAGTAAAGAAATCCGAGACAAGCTCGGGTGAGCATTTTCCAAACGGACTCACTCCCCTCACGAGATAAGCCTATATAGAAAGCAAGCCGTGCGTCATGCACTCCGGCTGGGTTATCCAGGACAGCTGGAAGGGCTGGGGTGTGCAAAGGCTCTCACGGACAGAGACGAGTCTTCATTCTCCAGCTTGTGACAGAGCGAGCACACGCCGTACGAGACACCTCACCCGCACTAGCCATGCGGGTGTTGCTGACTGCCCCAGCAGAAGATGTGTTACCAACTGAATCCCAGCTAGAGAGAGAGGGATGTCTCACTTGCCCTTCTCAACAGAGGCATTTTACATAAATAGATGCGAGGAGTGGTGAGCAGACAAAATATCAAAATTTAAATATCGACCTACAATAATATCGATGTAATAATATCGAAGGGACAGAATATAGAAGGTAAGTAATATCGATTTTTTTTTATATCGAACGGACAGAATTTCTAAAGGTAAGTAATACAGTTTTTTTTAATATCGATGTAAGTAATATCGATGTTACTAATGTAGATTTTTATGTATATTATTATGTATTTAATATGTATGTGTTATTTATTTTTGTAATGTTATTTTCAGTTAATTTTGTATTTTAGTACCATAGCGGGTTGTTGGTTTATAGGGGAATAGGGTGAGAAGTAATTTAATTATACTAAATGAATTATTAATTTTTAGGAATGATAAATTAATTTTAATTTTAATTAATTTTTGTGTGTAAGTTCTGTAGTGGATTTTGGGTTTATAGGGGAATAGGGTGGGAAGTAATGTAAATGTAATTAAGTAATAATTTATTTTCATTACTTGGTATTCCTAATTATATTATTGTTAATTAATTATTCATTAATTAAAATTAATTTTTATTAATTGGTAATTAATTTTGATTAATTGATTATGTTAAGTGTATTTTATTATTGGAGTTTGTTGTGTGTTTATAGAGGAATAGTGTGTAAAGTAATTGATATGTAATTAAGTAATTATTACATTTATAGTTGGGTATTGATAATTTATTAGATATTAATTATTAATAGGTAATTATTTAAAAGTATAATTTTATGGTTATGAAAATTAATGTTTAATCATTAATTGGTAATTAAATATTACGAAATAATATTTATTGATATTTTTGATTAACATATTAATAAGTAATTATTAATTGGAAATTAATGTCTGATAATATTTTTGGTTTAACAAATTATTTAATTGTTCAATATTAGTTGGTAATTACTTTTTAATAACTGATATGCTTTTGTTTCAAAAAAATATTTTATTGTTTAATTGCTAATTCATATGTATTCATCGTTTATTATTTATTATTTGTTATGAATGTATTAATTATTCATTGGTAATTATGTTTTTAATAAATATTTATTGGCATTTGTAAATAGTTTAGATTTATTTAATAATTAATGTATTAAATATTTTAAAATATTAATTTATTTATAAGTATGTTATTTTTAACTTCTACGCTATCCAACACTTTTCCTACTGTTGCATTCTCTGGAGTGGGAATAGTAATTTTTACCCCTACGCTATCCAACACTTTCCCTACTGTTGCACTCGCTGGAGTGGAAATGGTAATTTTTACCCCTACGCTATCTAACATTTTCCCTACTGTTGCACTCGCTGGAGTGAGAATAGTAATTTTTACCCCTACGCTATCCAACACTTTCCCTACTGTTGCACCCTTTGGAATGGGAATGGTAATTTTTACCCCTATGCTATCCAACATTTTCCTTACTGTTGTTTTTTTTGGAGTTGGAATAGTAGTTTCATTTCCTCTGTTATTTAATATTTTTTGTATTATTTTAGCTAATGTAGTATATAATTAATTAAAAAAAATATTAAATGTAAATTTAATTTTTTTAATTTGTTTTACATAATTATTAAGGGGTCGATTCCGATCCGGTAAAATTACCGTCCGTACGATTCGCATCCGGAGCCCTATCCGTATGACTCCTACACACACCGTACGACCCGACGAGTACGATCTGGACCGGGGTATCAGGACGCGATTTGTACGGTCCACGTCAGGTAAGGGCGATTCGTACGGAAAAGCGCACATTCACATACACACCGTACGGTGCGTACCCCCCCCATGATCGCCTGCGATCATGGGGGGTACGCACCGTACCTGGGGGGGGGGGGGGCGTTCTGTACCTGTTTCAGCACAAACTTTGCTTTAACGGCTGTTTTCAGCTGCCGTAGAAAAAGGGTCGTACGGTGCGTACCCGACACGTATCGTACTTGCTGGGTCGTATAAACCAGCCGCGAACCGTACAGATGTCGCGTACAGCGGGTTCCGAGTGAGACTCGTACGGAGATTAGAGTTGTACGGACTCTGTACGATTCGTACGGAGTCCAGCTCCTGGTACGAATCGTACTTCGTCGTACGTACGGGGGACGTTGCAGGGTACGATTCGTACGGGAAAAACGCTCCGAACGGCTATTCAAAGCACTTTTTACCGGATCGGAATCGACTCCTAAATGTTTGTTATTTTTTATGTATAGATATATTTGTAATTTATATTTTTAATTATTTATTAGTTATTAAAATAATTCTTAAAACTGATTAAGTATATATTATATGTTTAATTAATGTTTATGTATATTACTTTTATTAATTTCAAATATTATGCAATATTTCTTAAATGTTTATTATATTTATAAGTTTTATTTAATTTATTGTACATTATTTTAAATAAAAAAAACAATATTTTTTTAACAATATTTTTGACATCAATATTTTTTCCCGATATTTTTGTACTTACCATGTTGTAGATAGGATGTCGATATTGTTGACATCGATATTATTGCTCCGATATTTTTGTATGTCGATTTTTTGTCTTTCGATATTTTGTCAGACATTCATGAGGAATGAGGTGCACGAAGGCAGTAGAGAGAGAGAGAGGGAGCACAGGGGAGATTAATTCAACCATGTGTGGGTTTCAGAGAGGGAGGGGAGAGGGTAGTGCTGCTGCGAGACTCTGGGCTCTCCATCTGCCCCTATGCCTGGGATAGGAATTCAGCGGCAGCAGTACTGGCCCGACAGCAATACTGTCAATTGTGTGAAAAAGGCATAGGATGTGGCAGAAGTGCACAAAGTGTGTTGGAAGAAGTGTCTAGTGAGAAGTACAGGCAAATGAAGCGGATGAAAACAGAGGGGGAGAAGGGAGGGGGAAGTGCGAGCGGATGAGTCACAGCAATCTGAAGAAAAAAAACAAGCATTGGTCGCAAATGTGAAACTGATGAATGCCGCAAAAATGAAACTGATGAAAGTGATTGCGCGGCCTGCTGCAGTATAGAGAGGGGGAAGGGGGAGTGGGGGCCAGCAGAGTGACGCGAACTGTGGTGGGGGAGGGGGAGGGAATTGAAGCACAGAGAGAGGCACGCAAGGCGCGTGCCCACGCACATGCACTCAAGCTCTAGGCCGGCCATGGCAGCATCTGGTAGAACTTTTTTTACCCTTACTAAAAGTCAAGCATGCAGCACGCTGCTCTAGGCTCGACCTAGGAAGGAGGGTTAGTGGTGCATCATCTTCTTCAAGCCCCCCTTCTGATGATCTAGATGCCACATGAAACTCACCTCTGTCTGAGAGTGAGACACTTTTATTACAAACCAACAAAGGAGCGTCAAACACTAGTTCTAGGGATGACTACCAGTGAAAGCAACAAGAAGCCATTACACTCTGTTGTTTGAAAGAGAAAAAAACATAGTAGGTTTTTATTGAAAGCCCTCACTCACCGACCTGGTCGCTGACATGCTTAATCATCGGGCCCCACTAGGAATGGCCTAATGCCATCCCGATGTGCTTCAACGCCAGTGTTACTTCGGAGCTGGTTTTGTGATTGTGCAGTGAAACATTTAAAATGGCCAATTTGATCGAAAAAATCTTTTATTAGTTTCGCCAAATGGTCAAATAAAAAAATTTGAAGGATAACGGACAAAAATTAAAGGTCCATTGTTACCCCAAGTCGAAAAACGGTCAACATGTTTCAGCCTATGTGATAGGGTCTATCAGGCATTCGTCAGGACCAGGTGAATGTGAAGATATTTACAGTGCTGTGTGTAATGCCTCGGTGGTATGGACGCGCTAAGGCCCACTCAACCAAAGGACTGTTATGTTAAAAATACAAAAAAATATGTATTTAATTCCATTGGGATTGGAACCGAGTTTATTCTGTTTGTGGTGCAAAACATATAAAACAGAACGAGAGACAAACAACAAGAAAAAGAGAACGACAAAAAGTTAAGCTAAAAGTTAAGATGGCATCCTCATCAGTACATAGCAAATTGCCAATATACTATGTGAGGAGTGCTTCAATGGAAGTTGTTCGTGGTGGAACCAGTGTGCGTGTAGCCAAGATGATCTCTATGTACACATTACTTTTTTTTCAAGAATAGGTGCACTCATACAAAGACTTCATGCTGTCGGTGAATTATGATTATTGGTCGTGCAGAGGCCTCTGAATGAGGAACTCAATATTATGTCATATATCTAAGGGCGAAAAAGGAGTGATAGACGCAAGCCTGAGTCTACGAACCAACCACCCACACACGACTATGGTGTCTGGATACAAGTAAACAAACGGTGATAGCTGGTAAGCGAGTCACTCTCATGCGTGTGAGAATTCGGGGCAAACAAAGGGGCCGTAATCCTTACAAAAGTGCTTAGTTTCGGCACTCCATAGGTCACGGGAGGGGGGTGATAGCTATTCGGCACACCCTAGTCAAAGGAAACATGAAAAGAAAGTAATTAAGAAATGAATCCGCATTTTCTACCGATATGTGGGAGGCGGCATTGCTGGATCGCAAGGCGCAGTATACTCACGCCCTGGAAGCTACGCACCCGCTCAGTACCTATCATTTCCTCTTTTACCGGACCCCGAAGATCTTATGCTGGAGGGGTAGGTCCGATATAAATAGAAACAATAAAGTTAATCGCCATTGTTGACGGAGCCGCCAGCCGCCGGCTCTCCTGAAAGGACTTACCTGATTGGGCAGGGAGCGCTCACGTGGTTGGCAGTAGTCCAACCAGTCCAACCACAGCGCGCCTAGTTAACAAATCGCAATTGTGTTTAGTTAACATGCACGTAAGAGAAAACCAATCAAGAGGATTAAGTGGTTGTCATGGAAATCAGACGAACACACAAACAAACACTGACAGAATTAAAAACGGAATATCGCAGTATGATATCAGTTAGTAGAAGAAAGACCCACTCAGCTCACTTGGAGTAAGACCCTTCTAATATGCTAGAGGTATTGTCAGATATTAACAAGACCTTCGCGCCTTGCCACGGGTCAGCTGTGCTAAGCGAGACAAACATCAATAGATGTTATGATGTACTGAGGTTGCAGTTTACAGTAGTTAAAAGAACGCTTTTGTCTGGAAGGTAGTATTGTAAATGAAAAAGGTAGTGGCTGTGGGATAATGAAAAGGCAAAAATGAGGAAATACAGCAACAGTATTTGGTGGAAAAAATCATCTATTTAGTACAGAACTCCACGGAATATTGTTGTTGAGACCGTTTTTGTGGGTGCCCAAACGATAGACCCATCTTTGTTCTTTCTCATAGAGGATCCACTGAGTATTCTTGTTGGATTCTATCTGTTCGATGATATTCCACCGCAAATCATTTGTCGTATGATTTTGCTGTAAAAAATGTTCACTCAATTTTGTCGTAATGTGACAACACCTGATGTTACTGCGGTGCTCGCAGATCCTCTGTTTAACTTTGCGAGTTGTCATCCCCACGTAACGAAGAAGACAAGGACAGATAATTATGTACACCACATTTGTGGAGTTACAATTCGTGTGTGCTTTCTGTATCCAGGTCTTGCCTGGTTCCAGGTTGAGTATCTTAGTATGAGTAGTTAAGTGACAGACACTACAACTAGAACAGGAATAATGTCCTGATACTCTTGGCTGTCCCCACGCTTCTGTTACTGATCTGATGCCACTTTCAGTCGTTGTTATAGGGCGAGTATTGACCAAACTATCTCGCAAACTGCGTCCTTTTTTAAAAGAGAAAAGTAGTTTCTCCCACTTTTTATTGTTACTATTAAGTATGCCCCAATGCTTTTGAATACTCTTTTTCACTGTATCTGAGGCAGTGCTATATGTAGTAACACATGTAAGGGGGATATCTCCCAGAGGTCGTATGGTATCCTCCAAAAGCGCTTCCCTCGGCTGATTTCTAGCCCTTTTGAAACCTTTCGACAGAATGCGCCTTGGGTAGCCTCGGTTTGTCAACTTTTGTGTCAAATCCATTGATTGTGCTTTAAAATCTTCTAATTCTGTACAATTGCGCCTCAAGCGGAGGTATTGCCCGTAAGGGAGGTTTTCACGCAATGTTCGGGGGTGAAAACTTGTGAAGTCAAGCAAATTGTTTCTAGCAGTCATCTTGTAATGGGTTTTGGTTGAGAACGACCCATTCTTTATGGAAATAATTACATGTAAAAATACTACCTCTTCCTTATCCACTGTATGTGTAAACTTTAAGTTGGTATCCAGTGTATTGATCCAGCTTAAAAAAGACACCAGAGATTCATCGGTCCCTTGCCATACCAGTAGAACATCGTCAATATACCTCCTCCATAGACCTATGGAGGAGAGATATGGATTGGTGGAACTCTGGATGTTCTTCTGTTCGAAGGCATGTACGTACATTCCGGCTATGCTTGGAGGAAAGGTACTCCCCATTGAGGTACTGGTACACTGCAGAAATAAGTTGCCTTTGTACTCCCAAAAATTTTCTTCAATGCTAAGGTGGCACATTTCATTATGAAGTCTATCGGAGTGTTGTACTCCCACAGCGTGTCATTTAAAGCCTCTCCCAGGACTTGGATGGTATCGTCCTGGGGAATGCTTGTCTAGAGACTTTCTATGTCAAGGGTGACCAGTGTAGTGTTGGTCAGGTCACACTGCAAGGCATTGAGAAGGTTCAGCAGACTTTTAGCGTCCCTCAAGTACGTCGGTGTTTTCTGAACCAGGGGTTTAAGAAACAAATCACAGAAACGTGATAAGGGCTCGAAAAGTGACCCTATCCCCGAGACTATAGGGCGACCAGGATGTGGTGTTTTTCCCTTGTGAATTTTCGGGAGTATATAGAAATAAGGTATAGTCCCGTCACTGTCCGTCAAAAAAGAGGCTTCATTTCTAGAAATGTGACCATTTGATTCTGCATCCTCCACCAATTCCATGATCATGTGTCTTAGATCCGCTGAAGGATCTACGGTTAGTGGGAGGTAGTTTTTTCTATCATCCAGCAGTCTCTTGCATTCGAGTTCATAGTCTTTCGTATCCATGACAACTACTGCGTCCCCTTTATCGGCTGGTTTTATGGTTAGGATCGAGTTGTTACGTAGCTTGTCAATGGCCTTGAACTCGTCTCCCGTCATATTTTTGAAAGTGTTAGGAGTCTCCAAGTTCTCTATGTCATTAAAAACAGCCTGCTCAAATGTGGTAATTTCCACTGGCACGGTGTAAGGTGGTGGATTAAAGGACGACTTCACCCGTAGTGAAGTGTCCCCTCTCGTGCCTTCTTGTGTCTGGTCTTCTTTGCCCTCGAAGTAAGCTTTAGATTTCATCTTCCTAAAAAAGTTTGCGAGTTCACAATGGAGTCGAAATTTGTCTAAACGGGCTGTAGGAACGAAGCCTAAGCCCTTCGCTAGGACGAAGGTCTCGTCCCTAGTCAGAGTTGTAGTAGACAAATTTACAATCAAACTCCCAGACTGCTGGGGCTCGCTACGGGTTCCCTGCTCCTGGTGTGATTCCCCACTGGGTCGTCTTGTTGCCAGTGTACTTGTGATTGCCCTTTCCTTCTCCCTCTTCCCCTTCCGACTCTCCCTAAAAAAGGCGGGCCATGGGGGTTTGTTTGGTAGAATTGATTAGGGACAAAAGGCGGATTCCAACCCATTGGCATCAATGGTTGATGTTGATATTGCATTGGGTACATTCCTACGGGCCCCTGGTTGGGGTAACTGGGCCATATTGGTTGCTGGAAGAAGGGACGTGATCTCCCTCTCCCTCCTCTCTGATTTTTCTTATAGCTACCAGTGCTGGATCCGCTACTGATTGAGGAATTATCATCCGAACTCCCCATGTTGGAATTGGGTTTGTTCGTTGTTGTGTAATCCGGCTTGGAATACGGGTATACTTTTGCGAAAGATAATTTTTTCAAGTCTTTCTGGAATTGCGAAATTTTTGATTGAGTTAGACTGTCTTTATACTCATTAATGTCCTTATTTATATCATCTAACCGTTTTTTATAACCAGTCAAAGTTGTTTTGAAGTGGGATTCGGTTTGCGCGATCTCCAACATGATGGCTTCCGATAGTCTTACAGCCGTCTTTATAATAAGAACGAGCCAGTCGCGTGTGCAATGCCACGCGATCATGGCCCATTCTTTTCTGAAGAGTGCATCCTCCAGAAAAATCCTTGGCGCATTAGTAACTAGAAGACCCTTGGGGGCCGTGTTAGTCCTTAAATATTCCGTTAAAATCGTGCCATGAAGAATTGTGCATAGTCTGTTCTTTTTAAGTTCAGGGAGTTGTTCCCATTCATTAGTATGAGTGACCGCCTGTGATATTGACGGGTCTGCAAAGAGGGAAGGTCGAGCCAGAATTGCATCTACCTCAACATCTGAAAAGGTAAGCCCCAAATTCGCCATGACTGAGACTATAGTCAAACAAAGGAGGAGGCTCTCACAGCTGTGCGCTGCTAATTTACTTAGTAACAACAAGAGAGAGAGGGAGACAAGGACGCTCCTAAACCCCCGGGATAATATTAGAAACCAACAAAGGAGCGTCAAACACTAGTTCTAGGGATGACTACCAGTGAAAGCAACAAGAAGCCATTACACTCTGTTGTTTGAAAGAGAAAAAACCATAGTAGGTTTTTATTGAAAGCCCTCACTCACCGACCTGGTCGGTGACATGCTTCATCATCGGGCCCCACCAGGAATGGCCTAGTGCCATCCCGGTGTGCTTCAACGCCAGTGTTACTGCGGAGCTGGTTTTGTGATTGTGCAGTGAAAAATTTAAAATGGCCAATTTGATCGAAAAAATCTTTTATTAGTTTCGCCAAATGGTCAAATAAAAAAATGTGAAGGATAACGGAAACAAATTAAAGGTCCATTGTTACCCCAAGTCGAAAAACGGTCAACGTGTTTCAGCCTATGTGATAGGGTCTATCAGGCATTCGTCAGGACCAGGTGAATGTGAAGATATTTACAGTGCTGTGTGTAAAGCCTCGGTGGTATGGACGCGCTAAGGCCCACCCAACCAAAGGACTGTTATGTTAAAAATACAAAAAATTATGTATTTGATTCCATTGGGATTGGAACCGAGTTTATTCTGTTTGTGGTGCAAAACATATAAAACAGAACAAGAGACAAACAACAAGAAAAAGAGAACGACAAAAAGTTAAGATGGCATCCTCATCAGTACATAGCAAATTGCCAATATACTATGTGAGAAGTGCTTCAATGGAAGTTGCTCATGGTGGGACCAGTGTACGTGTAGCCAAGATGATCTCTATGTACACATTACTTTTCTTTGAAGAATAGGTGCACTCATACAAAGACTTCATGCTGTCGGTGAATTATGATTATTGGTCGTGCGGAGGCCTCTGAATGAGGAACTCAATATTATGACATATATCTAAGGGCGAAAAAGGAGTGATAGACGCAAGCCTGCGTCTACGAACCAACCACCCACACACGACTATGGTGTCTGGATACACGTAAACAAGCGGTGATAGCTGGTAAGCGAGTCACTCTCCTGCGTGTGAGAATTCGGGGCAAACAAAGGGGCTGTAATCCTTACAAAAGTGCTTAGTTTCGGCACTCCATAGGTCACGGGAGGGGGGTGATAGCTATTCGGCACACCCTAGTCAAAGGAAACATGAAAAGAAAGTAATTAAGAAAAGAATCCGCATTTTCTACCGATATGTGGGAGGCGGCATTGCTGGATCGCAAGGCGCGGTATACTCACGCCCTGGAAGCTAGGCACCCGCTAGGTACCTATCGTTTCCTCTTTTACCGGACCCCAAAGATCTTATGCTGGAGGGGTAGGTCCGATATAAATAGAAGCAATAAAGTTAATCGCCATTGTTGACGGAGCCGCCAGCCGCCGGCTCTCCGGAAAGGACTTACCTGATTGGGCAGGGAGCGCTCACGTGGTTGGCAGTAGTCCAACCAGTCCAACCACAGCGCGCCTAGTTAACAAATCGCAATTGTGTTTAGTTAACATGCACGTAAGAGAAAACCAATCAAGAAGATTAAGTGGTTGTCATGGAAATCAGACGAACACACAAACAAACACTGACAGAATTAAAAACGGAATATCGCAGTATGATATCAGTTAGTAGAAGAAAGACCCACTCAGCTCACTTGGAGTAAGACCCTTATAATATGCTAGAAGTATTGTCAGATATTAACAAGACCTTCGCGCCTTGCCAAGGGTCAGCTGTGCTCAGCGAGACAAACATCAATAGATGTTATGATGTACTGAGGTTGCAGTTTACAGTAGTTGAGGAAATACAGCAACAGTATTTGGTGGAAAAAATCATCTATTTAGTACAGAACTCCACAGAATATTGTCGTTGAGACCGTTTTTGTGGGTGCCCAAATGATAGACCCATCTTTGTTCTTTCTCATAGAGGATCCTCTGAGTATTCTTGTTGGATTCTATCTGTTCGATGATATTCCACCGCAAATCATTTGTCGTATGATTTTGCTGTAAAAAATGTTCACTCAATTTTGTCGTAATGCGACCACACCTGATGTTACTGCGGTGCTCGCAGATCCTCTGTTTATCTTTGCGAGTTGTCATCCCCACGTAACGAAGAAGACAAGGACAGGTAATTATGTACACCACATTTGTGGAGTTACAATTCGTGTGTGCTTTCTGTATCCAGGTCTTGCCTGGTTCCAGGTTGAGTGTCTTAGTATGAGTAGTTAAGTGACAGACACTACAACTAGAACAGGAATAATGTCCTGATACTCTTGGCAGTCCCCACGCTTCTGTTACCGATCTGATGCCACTTTGTCGTTGTTATAGGGCGAGTATTGACCAAACTATCTCGCAAACTGCGTCCTTTTTTAAAAGAGAAAAGTGGTTTCTCCCACTTTTTATTGTGACTATTAATTATGCCCCAATGCTTTTGAATACTCTTTTTCACTGTATCTGAGGCAGTGCTATATGTAGTAACACATGTAAGGGGGATATCTCCCAGAGGTCGTATGGTATCCTGCAAAAGCGCTTCCCTCGGCTGATTTCTAGCCCTTTTGAAACCTTTAGACAGAATGCGCCTTGGGTAGCCTCGGTTTGTCAACTTTTGTATCAAATCCATTGATTGTGCTTTAAAATCTAATTCTGTACAATTGCGCCTCAAGCAGAAGTATTGCCCGTAAGGGAGGTTTTCACGCAATGCTCGGGGGTGAAAACTTGTGAAGTCAAGCAAAGTGAGACACGCCACAAAATGACTGACGAGTCGTCTTGTGGCATGGCAAAGGAGAGCGAGTCGGGAGCCATACTTCTTCACTGACTGCATGCAACATACTTAGACTTACCTTACCGAACCACATCCGCCAGATACCTAAGATTGACGGGCAGTCCAAGAGGAATGCAGATGCAACTCCCAATTTGGCAATATAGTATCTTTTTTTCTTTTTAATCATCATTCCAATTTGTGTTTTGTTTATATTTGTTACTTCACTCCTACAGATGTTTTTATTTTGTTGGGTATCTTTCAAAGCTTGTTACAACACTTACAGAACATAATGTAACTAGGGTCTCTCTGGGGGCAGATATACAATTTGATTTGGTTTACCTGTACTAGTACTCATCATCATGCATGCATTTCCTTTTCCTTTAATAACAGATTTATGATGGTCAGCTTCCAAGATGAATGTGCTGTCCTAGTGTAGTGTTGGTCTTTGTCAAACCTTTCCCTCAAATCCCACTTCCCATCCATTCATCAAACTGCTAACCGTCTTCTCCCGGGCTGTGTGATTTATTGAGGAGTGACTAAATTAAATTTACACCATTAATTGATCACACTCTTGCTGGGGCGAAGGCAGTAAAAGCAACACAAACTCAAGGCAGGGAAAGGATCTTCTTCTGCTCTATGTATAGCCCACACTAGCAATATTATATATTGGATGGCCCATCCACACACAGCATTCAATATTCTTTTTTCAGAGGAACATAATTCATAATTGCCAGCATCATCATCCTTCCAGCACTAAAGGTTACACTTGCCCACTTCCTAGCTCGAGTCGACTTCAGTTTGTAACTTTTACTAGCTCACCATTCGGATTATTTATTTTACTTTAGGATTGCTTATCATGCTTTCTCTTTTGACAGTTTTCTTCTTGTGTACTACTCGTCGTACTCTGGTCTCCCTCTGGTGACTGTCTAAAATTGTTGTGCAAAGCTTGCACATAAAATGTTATTAACTTATTTTTTTATTTTAATTGAATTAGATCCACCTCCTACCGGTCGAGCTGCTCCTCTATCCTGGCTTCCATTTGTGGCATCCTCAGGAGCATGCGGTGCTGAAAGGCACCATAAAGTCTATAGTTGGAAGCAGCAGAGGTGATGAATGGCGGTGGGCGGCTGCCTAACAACGGCACCGTACAACTGGAGGCACCGGGGCCTGGCTGGGGCCCATGGCATTGGAGGCTGGAGCCTCCTCCTCCTCCAGGACCACCAGCTGCTGATATTCGGCCCTGATTGCCTCCAGCTCGCTTTGCCGTGTCCTGGCTGCTCTCTCCTGCCTGTCGGATGATGGTGGATTGATAGGAGTAGGTATATCAAGAAAGAAAAAAAGACAAATTGTAAACAATACTCTTAGCTAAAAAGTAACATATAAAATGATATAGTGGGCACAGTAGCACTAGCAGAACATAACATTTGCTGGCATACTCGATTCCTCGGCACATTCGATTTTGATGTAATTACAGTTCCAAGCATCAAGCACTATGGAGTATACAACTATTCTTCTTCTCTCTCGTTTAGCTAAATTAATGTAGGTATGCCAGCTCAGCTTGCACCCTCAAGAGACATACTTGTGTCGTTTACGCGTCATACTTTGCTACTGTCTACAGGTGGGGCAGATGTACCACACGATTATCTCTTTTCCTATCATGGCCATGCTCTGTTAAATCAAATGCTCACTTTCACTTACACCCTTACTACAACAAGGCAGATGAATAGTTACTAATATATGGATGATATACGGCACGACGTGAGGTACTACTATTGTAACCATGCAGCTGATAGGCCACCCATGGCTGACACTGGAGAGATACCATGGGTAAGGAGTGGGCCTTGTAGGCGATTGATGATGATGATGATGATGATGATGATGATGATGGGTACGGTAGGGTAGGGTAGGGTAGGGGTACATAATATATAATATATGTTGTGCTTGAAAACTACTGAGTCAAGGGAGAAGTCTGAAATACAACCTCACTCAAACCTTTGAACCAAAAACCTTGATAAAAAAAAATATTTTTACTCTTCGTAGGGATTTTTCCATTTTTCACTGCATTTTTCTTCTAGCATGGTTTTAATTCTTAACGCTTGGCTTTGCTACCCAGCTACTGTTTAAGTTTCAAATTCTCTTCAACCAGTCTCCACTATGAATACTAGTACCATCCATCCATCCAAACATTGCTATCATTCTCAACAAACCTTTCACCAACATACATTTGTCATTTTAACCACCCATGCATCCTCGCTTTGACCCAAACCGCCTGGAAGATTCCTTTCACCCATTCACTTTCACTCACACAGGCAGGCTTCATTTCTTTCCCCTTTCACTCATCCTTCACCCACCCACCGATGCATGCATCCTATCAGCGACCTATGCATCCATTCCTTTCACCCACGCATACTTCTCTGCCAGTCATATCACATTTCACCCGTCCTTTTTCCTTCCATCCTTCTTTCCCATCAACTCATCAAGGTCTGACTCTTTATCATGAAGCTTTCTCTGCCGAGTTGAAGATAGAAGAAGCCACCATTAGTTACTCAACTCCCGCTGTATATGCTATGGCTAAGTAAAGAGGGGTGTCTTGAACTGTTCACAACTTAGTCTCTCTCAACAGTATAATGTACACCCTTGCAGCGAGTATATATATTGTCCATAAGCAAGCAATATGACTTACCACCACCCGCCACTGTCGCTGTGTCACCCCCTGCAGCTGCCACATCTGCTCCCTGGATGGCATCGCTGTCCCCTGCACTGGTGGTCAGTGCGGCTAGATAAAACATTAAACATTTTTTAGATGCCATATTGAGTATGGGTGAATTTTGCGAATTCGCGAGAAAGCGTACTCGCAGTCCGCAAAATACATGAACTTTCGTGAGATTGCGGATTTTTTTATTTTTGCGTGTTCATGGGATATTTTTTCAGTGCGGCTACCACGAAGTTACCCATGCAGTCGTACATGGGCGCGGCCATCTTGTTTTCACTGTTCGCGTTGCGTATTTCCGTTGCCGGGTGCTAGTTCCATGCTCGGGTTGTGCATTTCCTGTTCCAGGGCGCAATTGCGTGTTCGCGTCCGTTTTTGCGTGCTCGCGGGGAAAATATCGCGCAGACTTACCCACGTGGTTGCAATGGGCGCGGCCATCTTATTTTTCATTCATTGCTATGGTTCTGGACATGCCTTTTCTATCTCGTTTCAATCTTTGTAATCCTTTGTTTGAACTTTTTTAAAATCTTTTTTACTCATTATCTATCTCTATTTTTGTACATCTATATTTTGTGTTTTTTTCAACTTTGTTACTTTAATAACTACTTTTTTATTAGCTCTCTTTTCTTTTATTTACTTTTTTTCCCTATTTCCCTATTCTTTCCTATTTTTCCTTTCTTTGACCCAGGACCATGGCAAAGGGAGCCGGCAAGTCCAAGGGGAAGAGTCCCGCACCCCGCAGCCGGCTCCCTTGCGGCCGTTTAAGGGGGGAGTCAGTAAGTCCCACGGAGATCTTCAGCGCGGTGGAGGTGGCCGCACTGGTCTTCTTTGTGCAGCGCCACCTCCCCAAGACCATCGCGGCAGGCCCGGTACCGGGTACGGCCTCCGGGAGCGTCGCCAGCTATGGGGTAAGCTGTGCCGGGCCATGTATCAGGAGTCAGGGGTCCGGCGCACCTACAACCAGGTGACGCACCGGTGGTCTGACATACTGGACCGGGAACAAGACCTGCTTGACCTGCTTGGCGTCAAGATCCCTGGGCTTGGCGAGTACTAGTAGCTATTTAATAACTATTTTGTTTTCTTCTGCTCTGTGTTATATTGCAAATATATGTTTTTTCCGAAGAGCAAGAATGCTGCCAATTACATTGCAGGTAAATTATGTTTCAAAAGCTTCTGTGATTGCAAGTGCTCGCCTGCTCAGTCAGTGGTGGTGCTACTATGCTTACTTGTTTTCAATTTTGTGCTCATTTGGCCTGAGTGATTATGTATGAGTGTACTTTACAGAACTGTGTAATGCTAGAGAGACTAGAGACTCAAGTCCAGTCCTTCCTTTGTACTCCTGCCACTAAGAAGAGATAGTGGTGGTGGATTGATAGGTTGAGTATATTATGACTTGTTATTTAGTATGAAAATATTTAGTGGTCTGCAATCATGACGGACTGTGTCTGTCACTTCGCGTGCTGCTGAGTGCCGCAAATCCAGCAATAGTCCTAGTAGACCACATCAGATAGGTCAATAAATTTAGTGCAATTGTTGTTTATTTCCCCAAAATAATTTGTTATTGTTTTTTTGAAATGTTTGATTTCGTTGACAACAATCATCCATGTTTGTGTCTTTCTTTCATATACATCAGCTCCTCCCAGGGGCAAGAGGATAGAGGTGGCGGTGGCAGCGCCGGCGGAGCAGGAAGGCCAGGATCGGTCCGCCGAGGGCTCTTCTGCTGGCCCCAGTAAGTTTTCCCGTTAATTTTAATAATTATACTTCTCTAACTTTTACAGCACCTATTTAATCCAAACGTTCATCATAATTAATTTCTTTCGTAAATCGTCTTTGATCTTCTTGTAGACTGTTTCTAAATTCTCATCCTGCCTCTACTATGACTCTCTGTGCTACTACTATGTATTATTATTACTCTGTCTGTGTAGCTAGCTAAGCTTGCACAGTTGGCAAAAGGCGTTAAACAAAACTCCTATTCAGCAAAAAATCTAGGCACTGAGTGCAGTCCTCTGGTTTGTCCATAATGTCTATTGAAGTCTTCAATTCCCAACAATAAAATGTCAATGGCCACCAAGAATAAGATACTAGTTTACTTTTTTATTGGATAGGCGGACATACTTCTACTGTTGCAGGGACTATTCTGTACATACAGAACTATGGACAAGAAATAGGGCATTGGTGATAACATAGGCGCAGTTAGACTTTCCACATACCTCAGTCATAACAGAAGTTGAACCCCTAATCTCCTTACTGATTTAGCTAGTGTGTCAGAGTCATTATTTAGCTTCCGAATGCAGCGGTGATCCCCAATGATTATACAATCCAGAACATAAGACTACGGAGTCAGAGTCCCGACCTCTCAGGGTCACGGAATCATGCTTGCAAATTGCAAACCCTTTCGCTCACTCACTCCTGACCAAAAACCACAGAGTCTATGTACGTTTTAAAGCTTTATTACAAGTAAAACAACTAGCTCTGTGTATGCTCTGTATATTAATTTTCAATTGTGCATTATATAAAAACATTTATTAAAATCAACTTCATAGAAGAGAAACGGTGAACTCTTAAACTGAACAGTGGCTGATTTTACACATTAATTGTGGGAGATCCCTCACCTGGTTGGAACTTAAAGTACTGGTGGTGATGATGATCAGTGGAAAAGCAAAGAACTGTAGCAAACACTCAATCAATAAATGCCAGCTCTCTTTTGAGGTGAGACAAGACAAAGAGGCGACTTTAAATTTACAACTAAAGATATAGAATCAGATATTTTTTATATAAAAAACATTTTTATTTCATATAAATATTTTGCTTCAAAAACGTTTTTTCCTCATAAATATTTAATTTTTCTTTTTCTTTTTAGACTAATCATGCAAATAATTCTATATTCAAATTCAATTTCAGCAATTTACATATACTTATAACATACAAACATTACAGCAAATCACAATAAACCGGTCGATATTCTATTGAAGTAGGCAAAGCGGTGGATTTGACTACGCGCGTTTCGGCATTCTGCCTTCATCAGGTAACCGTCATTCGCAAACACAAGTTACACGACATACACTAAAGAAAAAATATATACAAAACATTATTATATACATCAGTCGCACATTGTGGATATACAAAATATATTAACAAGTATCACCAAGAGAGACTAGGTCAATAATTACATTTAAAAATACAGAAAATCACATTATACCATTTACACACGCGGCCCATTTAGCATGTTTCTTTATAGCTGCAAAATTTGCCAAATGCATTTGCTTATTTTTGTAGGTAGATACATATTTTGTAGCACATGCTCTAATTTTACTAAATTTAGGTCGACTTGTATTTAAGAGGGATCTATTTCATATACATGAACCTCATTTAACACAGCTGGTTATGCCTAACGTGCTGCGGCTATTGCAGTATCTCATATAGAGATTTTCATTTTATTCTAGGAGTGTCCATATTTTGTTAAGAGAGTATCTTTTGTCTAACTGAAAATAGAGGTATATAGACATAGCGAAGAGAATAGAAAAAGGAGATAGAAATGAGTGCTTTAGAGAAAGCTTATTTTCTTATAGAGAAGAAGAAGAGAGACTTCCAGCAATTTTATGTAGTTCTAACTAGCAATTGTCATAACTTAATTCCATCATTTACCCTTTCTGTAGTTCTTTATCCATATAGCAACAGATAGGATTGTTATACTTACTGAAATTTTAAGAAATCATTTCTAGCTAAAAGTATAGACAGCAGGACTTTATTATTTCTAGGTATCTCGGCAGGGCTTCTATTCTTGTCGCTTGTTGTTTGAAAGTAGATGACCTTTGGCAAGAAAGAATAAACAGAGAAAAAGCTAATTTGGCGTGAGTTCTTGTTTAGTAGAGCTTACCCTCAATTTTCTCACCATACTGGCGTATATCCTATATATATATCGCATAGTTTTAGAGATTAGCTCTTCCCAGCTTGCACGCTTATATGTGGTAAATAGAATTTATGATTCACTCATGTTTTGGATAGTATTCTAGTCTTTTAGACACAATAATACCGTACATTCTATTAGAATCGACTACTTTAGTTCATTAGCGCATAGCTTTCTATTCCAGGGCAGTAGATAGTATATTTGCCAATTCGTCACACTTGTCATTCAGGAACAGTATTCTATATCTGATGTCAATGTTCAGTTGCTTCAATTGCAGGTAATTGCGTACTCTTATATTTGTTCTCAAAAAAACGTACCTGGGATAAGGATGGAATTCAAAAATATATAGGCGGTTCATAAGGTTAATCTAACTGGAGGGTAGAGACTGTTATGTGGTATCGTGTTTAGTTTTACCTTAATACGGTCCGCACATTTCCCACTCAGATTGTGGATCGCGAAAAGCTTCTGTGTTCTATTTAAGGTTATATGCCAAAGTTCTCATTTCGGAGGCGGTGGCTTACTAGTATAATATCTGAATCAAAGAGTATGTAACCTTAGATCTCTTTAGGACAAATATTGGTATACAATTGCTTTGCTATTCACGTATCAAGCAAAAATATAAATAAAATGTACCTTTGAATAGCGTATTATTTGCGATGTTTGTGGGTCTATAGACTGATGTTTAGGGGTTACTTGAGGCAGTGACTTTTAATCCTGGAATATAAGCAAGAACATTTACTGCTCCTATTTGCACGACCGGGGAGTTTTAACAAGGTATCTAAGTGCTTAGGTCGGGAGGCCTACCTTCGCATCTACGGATTGATTCCTCTCTCGGGGGTTCTTTCTCGCCATACACGCTGGATACTCCGAATAATTGAAGAGAAGGAATTGTGGATCTATTTCCGTTTATATATACTTGGTACTCCCGCGTTTCCATTCGAAATTGCTAACACCTGTGTATGTATACATGGCGCACTCGTATTGTTGTCATTTCCGGCGTGCCCATTCCAATCTCAGGGGCATAAAAATAAATAACGGACTCCCGGAGGGTGTCAAACGACGAACTGCAAGAATTGCAGATAACGTATTGTATTCATTTATGGGTGCAGCTATAAACCTTTAAGGCCAAAAAGGTCTTTATCAAGAGATAATTGCTCAATGCTAAGGCCTTCCTCTGCTACAAGGTTTAGAATTTCTTTAGAATAGATATAAAGTTAATCTAAATATATTCTCATTGTGCTCTGCGTAAATGTATAAGGCATTTGCTATCAAAGGCTGCCAGGAACACTACATCCAATAGCCTATATGATTGCTTGCTCCCATGGTATTTCTAAATTCAAGCCTTTACGAACAGTATCGAGAGTAAAGATCCAGAAGACCTCGCGTTTTCTGCGGATTTTTATCAGAACATAGACCTTCTCTGGCCTCGATTTTTTTCTAGGATCATCCAATGGATGTCCTCGGGTCTGTGGTTGTTCTCTACATAATGGGCTACCAAGGGCGCATTAATTTTCAGTGTCCGTATCGCTGATTTATGTTCAGTCACTCTTGTGGATAGGGGCCTTGATGATTCGCCAACATAGCCCTTTTCACAAGGGCATATTAATAGGTAAACTATGTTTTTTGTTTTGCAATTAGTCATACTCTTGCAGCTAGATTCATCAAGCCGAAAACGGCTCGCAAAGGGCCAGATTCTGAGAATCTGGCCCTTTGCGAGTGCAATTTTTGCATTTGGGATTCATCATCTCAAATGCAAAAATCGCTAATTGTTAAATCGCATATTTGCGAGGAATTGCATTTCAGGAATCTCTATTTGAGATTCCTTAAATGCAATTCATCAACCATTTTCAATTTGCGAATTCGCAATTTATGGCCGCTATTTACCACGAAGTCAGACTTCGTGGTAAATAGCGAAAACTCAGAAAAATGCACTTCAGTGCATTTTTCTGAGTGGTATGTTACACACACACATGTCCTTTGGACATGTATGTGTGCAACATCTGGCTACATTTGCTTTTCACGGGTGCTACAGGGTGTCCTTTGGACACCCCTGGCACCCTTGAAATCGCATCCTTATTTGCGATTAGCAAATTGCTAATCGCAAATAAGGAATAACTCCCCATAGGAATGAATGGGGAGTTATTCCTTATTTGTGATTAGCAATTTGCTATTCGCAAATAAGGAAGTTGTAGGAATCGCAATATTTTTTGCAATTCCTACATGAATCCCGTTTTGCAAGTCCTTAATAGCGATTCCTTATGAATTGCTATTAAGGACTCGCAAAACTGGATAATGATGAATCTAGCTGTTAGTCCGTATCCTGATCCCATTATGTAGGAATTCTTTTGTCTCAATTGCTTGAGGACATACTTTGCTTATTCCACACTTGTAATTTCCAATTACAGGGTTGCAATTAATGATGATCAGTAACATATTACTTTTGTTCGTAGAAGGGAAGCTTCTGCCTGTTATGAGAAAAATGGTGCGTGTTAAAAAGCAAGCATTCATCAGTTGTGCCACCAAAAAGTATAGCATGTTATGGCTAAGCATAAATAAAAACACCCTCCCCTTCCGAAAGGGAATTTTTTAGTTTAGACTAGAGTCACAAATAATTACATTTGTTTATGTAGTAAATATTTTATTTCATTCCTAGACAAAATAGGGAGTGGTGTATATGGCATCTAAAAATATGAAATCTATTTTCTAGGCGGAACACCATCGGCACAGCCCACCACCAGTGCCGGGGCCAGCGCGGAGGTGGTCACTCCAGGGGCGGATGCGGTGGCACTAGTGCCAGCAGGAACTGCTGCTGTGGGGGGTGCCTCGGTAGTGGCGGGCAGTGGTAAGCTATTATATTCCTTACTTATTGAGATTGCAGAGTAGGCTCGCTGCAGGGGTGTATATGTTGTACAGTACAAGTACACTTTACTGTTAAGAAGACTTACAAATTTAGAACTAAGTTTTTGTCAACCAGGTAGAAGACAGTCACCCTTGACTTCGCATTAGCAATAGCATTAGCGGCGGGAGTTGACGAGTAACCAATGGCCTCCTCTAAATTTGACTTCAACTCAGCTGTGAAAGTTTTATCGAGAAGCAAAGTCAGATCAGAGATGAACTTGAGGGATGGGATGAATGAAAAGGGAAAGAAGGGTGTAAGGAAGGACGGGCGAGTTAAATTAATGACAGGCAAAGAATGATATGTGTTTTTGAATGCAGGCAGAGGTGGGTGGTATGAATCTGATGCATGGCCGGTTGAAGCAAGGATGGGTGGAAGGAGAAAGAAAAGCGGACTACCTGGGTGGGTGAAACAGAAACTGTATGTGTGTGCAATATATCCTTTGGGTCAAATTCAAATGCAAGTCAAGCACGGATGCATGGGTGGCAGTTATAAAAAGGGTGTTTTTCGGTGTGAAAAAGTAAGGTTTGTCCAGTTGAGACATTAAGAAGAATGATTGACATGGATGGATGCCGGTATCTTCCTCATAGATAGCAGCATAGGTGTTTGTAGAGTAGACAGAGTAGACGGTTACTGGATGAAGAGTGTTAGTTTGAAGAGCATGTAACACCACACGTCCGTGCCAGAGTAGGAAAGTCGAAGAAAGTGGAAGTTGACATTTTTCAGAATACTCCCTTGACTAGTAGTTTGCAAGCACATCATATATTGTGTATCTATATTGTATAGTTCACATTATCAAGTCAAGTCACAAGTGCCTTCCTCTGGCGATTACGGGGACCACTCACTACCTATGTTAATAATTTTTTTTTCAACTCTGTCATTCATGTGTGGCCTATTGGTGTTCACTCAATCAATAAAAACAAAGCACCTTAAGTCATCACTTATATAAGCAAATATCATGTCAAGGGATAGTTGATCATATTATCTTCATTTTCCTTTTGTAGTAGTCAGGGGCAGGGCAGGGTGAAAGTTAAATTAATTGCAGTAGCCCTTTTTGTAACAGAGTATGGCCAGTGCCACCCGTAATAGAAAAGTAAGAGCTTCCCCACCTGCATGTAATGGTAACAGTTACGCGAGTCTGCGTCATCATGGCTTGCGTCTGTTTTTCTTGGGTGCAAGCTGGCTGACCTGGCATTATGCCGGCTTCCACAAGTTTATGTACTAATTTCGCTAAACAAGAGAGAAGAAGAAGACGGTGTACTGTCTGAGTCTAATGTAGTGAGTCCATGGTGCTAGTAGAATTCCTGAAACTCCTACTAATGTTAGAGCAGAGGGCGACGAAGTGGGAGGTTAGATAGATACATGCCACAAATGTTATGTACTGTGCTTGCAAGTTGCTAGTGCTACTGTGACGCAACTTTCTGTTGAATTATTTTGTGTTAATCTTAAAGAGTATTGGTTACAGTATTTTTTTCTTTCTTCATATAGATACTCCTAAACTATCAAGGAAGGAGTTGGCTATCCGGGTCAGGCGACGGAAGCTGGAGGCAATTGTCGCCGAATATCGGCGGCTGGTGGCTCAGGAGGAGGAGGATGACTCGCAGTCAACAACAGCTGCATCCTCCTCCACTGCCCCTGGGTCATACAGCCAGCGCAATCCTCCAGCGGTACGGCGCCGTGGTCCGGCAGCCACCCGCCACCGCCGACCAGCAAAACCAACAGCTGCCCCACACAGTACCTGCAAGGTGCGTGTGCACCGCCTAACCCTGCGAGTGGCCTACCTTGAGCAGGAGGTGGAGAGGCAGAAAGTCCTGCTCAAGGCCCTCCGGAGAGAGCTGCATGACCACCTGGCCACAGGACACCGCCGGCCAAAGTAGAGAGAGACTGTCCCTTGCCCCTTTTTTAAAGACTTTTGGGGGGGTAGGGGAATTGGGCGTTGGGGTTTTTGGACTTTTGGGGACCTTTCATGGACTTTAGTTAGGGAGGGGGGTGGGTCAGGTCTTGTGGGATTGTTTATTTTTGTTAGGGTCGAAATAATTATTTATTTTCCACTTAAACATAGCATACGCGTTTTTACTGTTTTGTGGGGGCATCAGGGGGTGGGGGGTTAACTGTATGTTTGTTTTCCTGAAATTTAACTGGCTGGTTGATTCAAATTGTCTAAGTAATCGCCCAAATTTGTACAAAAGTGCCACTGACAGAATTAGTGAATTCAATTGTCCTACTTTACTAGTACTACCGTCAGTCTCTCCTCTCCTCCTACTCCATTATTCTTCCTCCCCCAAAATGCTTATCTTACCTGTGATTCGTGTTTGAGAATAGGGCTAGGCACAGGGCTGGCTGCACGGCAAATGGCGATTAAGGTTGGCTATGGAATCCTGGACGGATGAAATGGCATCGTTGTGGTGGTGGTAGTAGTAGTGGTACACACTTGCAGTAGCAGCATATGAAAAAAAAGGAAATGAGACATTGAGTGGCCTGGAGGAGCATTAGAACAGTACGATAGTACAGTACACAAGAACAGTGCCATAAATTGTAGCCTAGGCAATGCTAAAGTATTCAATAAAAAGTTAACTACTAGTTGCATGGATTATGGCTACTACAAGAACTAGTACTGAAGGACACAGCAGAGTAAGCATTCGTCACATGTAGGAGGATGTTGTTGATGATGAATCGACTAGATGGCGGACATGAAATTCTGAATTGATTTGCAAATACTCATGGGTGTGTGTCAAGCAGAATAAGAATATATCCTCGAATTCCTTGATCTGCCTTGAAATTGATTTTCTGTTGCTTTTGACCTTATCCTCCCCAGCAAGTGTGTGTAATTATTGGTGTCATTTAGTCACACCTCAATGAAAACCACACAGCCCGGGGGAAGAGGGTTAGGGTTTGAAAAATGGATGGGAATGGGGGTTTTTGGGAAAGTTTTTTTCAGAGAGAAAAAAAACACAGCATGGACAAACAACAAATGAAGAAAAACAAATCTTTGGATACGAAGATATCCATAAAGGAAGTGCATGCATGAAGTTGTTTGCTAAATGGATGGTTAGGTTACTGAAAAGTAGTACTTACTACAACTTACTAACTAGTACTAAACAATTTGACAGTACAGGGCTGCAGTAATTACACAATTTCACTTACCTATCTGCCCTCAGAGAGAACACTTAGTAGTACATTACATTAGTTTTAAAAATAGCAGATACACTTATCTAATAGCTGTAGGGATGAATTTGAAGCAGAGAGCAAATGCACAGAGTCGCACTCATAGAAGTTCACAACAATAACATTATTTAAAAGATAAGGACAAGTGAAGTGGATACTGTAACTGTATGTTGTAGTTGTCCTGGTCAAATTGGGAAGTTGCATGCATCCAGCCATTCCTCTTATTCGCGGTACTCCTCCATTCCATCGGGCGCTCCGTCGATCAATCTTGGTGACCACACTGTCCACTGCCTGCCTGGCGGATGCGGAATTGCAGATTGCTATGGTAAGCCTGAGTTAATGTTTTTCCCATCACACAGGGTAAGTGCCGGCCTGTAATTGTCGATGGAAAAACAGAAAGGGATAAACACCCCGGAGGAAAAATATACGGTGTGTAGTGCAAAAATAACACTTTCACTTTCAGAGGCGACAGTATTAATGCATGTAATACATACATGCATCATTTCTAAAATGCCTACTCTGAGTCTCTGTTTCCAGGATAATAATTAGCACACAGGAGGCCAGGGCCATGCAGACGGTCAAGGCAGGCACCACTGAGTGAACCAACCTCCATGTAGCATACCTCTTTGACACAGACAGACAACGCAGATCTAATTTTATACAGCAAGCCACATAGCCGCAATTTTATATGAACCACTATCTGGACTCTGGCATAACAACACTACACTGGCTCGACCACTCCATACCACGACTAGACAGACATGTAGTTCTGCTGTGGTTGTTGTTGACTTGTTTACCTGTTTGCCACTCACGAAATGGCCATAGTTCTTCCGTAAATCGACGATGATCCATCCTTCCCAGTGAGTGACTGTAAAGATATTATGTAACTTTGATCATCAAGACATCATCATCATGGTATTGGCAAACTCAATGTTGTTCAAGCAGTCACAGTCTACACACAGTGAGTCCAAGGACATTTTCCAAATTAAAAAAAGCAACGTAGTGGCCCCTGCAGTAGAAGTACAATTTGCATTAAACAAGGTAAACAGAGTAGACTTGAGTTACATTTAGTGTGTACAAGATTAAATAATAACAGAACACATAGGATTCATTTCATGCACAACAAACAAACAGCAATTGCTTTCATCAGAGCCAGATAGCCAGTGTTGTCCACTGCATGCCATCTCATCATTCATTACCTGTTCCACTTTTTGTCACCATCTTATTCTTAAGTGAAGGGCCACAGGGCAGCCTCTCGTGCCAATTTCAGAAGTAACAGTCAGCATAGTCAGTCATTCCAGTCCCACGTCTTTTGAGGGGACTCGTCTACGAAGCGACAGTTTCTTGATTCTGTGTAATCCGGTCATCTGCCTTGAGGGAAATGGATAGGGGGAGTCTGGATGAGGAGGATAGAGGAGCATGACTAAGTTGCGAACTTCAGGAATGCAGACAGCGGTACCTTCAATATGGAAATAAGACGAAGACAGTGATGCTGATGGATTTGTCGTGATTAGTGTTTTGTTGTGCTAAAAGTTTCAAAACAAAGAAAGACACACAGAAATAAAAGTGAATTAGGATGAAAAAAAGTAAGTATTTCAGGCCTAGGTGTCAGGGAAGTAGAGCTCGTCCTCAAACTCTGAACTGAAACGGGAGTAGGTCAGCTAACAGAGAAGAACTTCCGTCACCTAAGTGGGTGTCCTCTTCTTCCTGCGTGGATTCACGTATTTTTTTATCTGGTGGTATGAAGTGCTGATTCATCTTGATCATTGTTAACCTCTCCACATTTCTGGGCGAGAGGCGGATTCTTTTGAAGCTACAATGGCACCAGCAGCACTGAAAAGACGTTCAGAAGACACGCTTGCGAGTGGGCAAGCCAAATAATTTATTGCCAGCTTGGTGATCAGTGGCCATTGAGGCCTTTTCCCATACCAATACACCAATGGGTTCTGATCAAAGAAGACCTCTGTTGGGTCATCCAGATAGGCCTGTACCATCCACTCAAGGTCCTCCAGGGGTGCTCCACTTTGCGTACCATCTGTTGCCTTTGCATGAACACTGGAACGAGCAAACGCTTGATGAGTTATCCAATCCGCTTCCGACAATATTATGGCTGGGCCTGGTGCAGGTGATGATGATGATACGGTTGCTGGTGTCGGTAACGGCTCTGAGGGAAGGTGACTGCCTTCGGCCACAGAAGTGGACCTTTACGCCGATGGCCTGCTGCTTCAGTAGTACTTGTGGTGGTTCCTTCAATTTCCTACCGCTCTTTTTCGAACCGAGTGGCTGACAGAGCTAGCCAATGTTTGTACTTGGAAACATCTGCTTCAGAAAAAGGAATGAATGTATTGCTGGCCAGTGCCTTTTTGTACCGTGGATCCAGAATAGTGGCACAAATGTAATGTTGTTCTGAATGTATTGCGTTAAGCCTTGCATTGTCAACTAGGCGGCTTTATAAGCTCTCAGCCAAATGATATGCATCTTGTTTTTCAGCATCAACTCCGAACGTTGATGACACAGCCTTCAGTGGAGAAGTGTGGCTCAGTGGTTAGAGGCGGCAGACCCGGAAGCTGAGATCGACCGTGGACCAGGGTTCGATTCCCCGCCTCGGCGGGTCTCGGGCTCAAAAAAATTCCACGGACTCGACAATTCTCGCTCTGGTGCCTACTCAACTCACGGGGTCACACTCTGCGACTCTGGGCAATAGCTTGCTTAATCTCCACTACGGCCCCTCGCGGCGGGATGCCTGGCTTTCACCTTGTGGACACCCTAACCGGGGTTTCTCACAGGGGAATACCAGGACGGGTTCCCTAAGCAAGCGCCGGGACGCTCACGGGCAGCCGTGCGCTTTACAAATCCAGCACATTTACATTTACATTCAGTCGGTGCTCTGGCATGCGCAACAATGGGATAGCTTTGCCCAAAGTACAGTCCTCCCTGCTGACTTCACGCGTGAGCACCTCAAAAGGACAAAGCATGTCTGTCAGGCTTTTAACTAGGTCCCATTCCTCCACCTCTAGCCTCATGTCTTTCATAGAAGCACCCCGTGCATAAAAGACATACTCATTGATTACCAAGTACTGCTCAAACAGACGCTCAAGCATGTAGAAGGTTGAGTTCCAACGTGTTGCCACCTCCTGGATGAGTCCTCTGACTGGCACTCTACGGTCACGTTGAATGATCCTCAGCTGCTTCCGGGCCTTAAAAGAATGGCTGAAATGTGTGCAGATTCTTCGGCAGGTGGTCAGTAACTTGCTGACTGTGTTTTCTTTTTTCAAGAAATCTTGAAAAATAATGTTAATGCTGTGCGCCAAACACGGCACTCTGAAATAGCCACCATCAGCCATGACCTTAACTATATTACTGCCATTATCCGTGGAAATATAACCAATCATGTGCTTTCTTGGCATCAGCCATTCAAAGACCTTACTGTTAAACTCCTCCAAAATGTTTACTGAAGTATGAGATTTCTCCTTGGCAAACATGGCTACTGTAGCATGTTTCCGAGTAGCTTGGAAAATTGTGGCACTGTCAACACCTGCAGCTATCTTCTCTCTAACCCCTGCAAAAGAGACCCAGTGTGCAGTGATGCACATGTAATCAACGGCTTGGCAACTGTTCCACATGTCTGTTGTCAGGTCGATAGTGTAAACAGCACTCTTCTGCAAAGTTGACCCAATCACGTCTTTTGACTGGGTGTGAGTGTTTGATTGATTCAGATGCTCCGTCCATCACCATCCCCTTTTGTACCCTTGCTCACTTTGCCACTGGATTCAAGCAAGCCGGGCTGAAGACGGCTGGAATGCCAGAAACCGGTCCTCGGAAGCTTGTTTCTGGTCCAGGGAAGACATGGCTTGGCAGTTCGGGCTGGACTGTTCCCATGAGGCACAGGGTCAGACTGATTTGCATATAGCCATGTCTGAACTGGGGTGGCAGAGTGGGCTAAAGAACGGTGATGGATTAAACCCAGATCTTTTGACTGTGTGTGAGTGTTTGATTGATTCAGATGCTCCGTCCATCATCATCCCCTTTTGTACCTCTTTTGGCCGCCATAAGTGTGGCAGGGTATGCTCAGACGTGAGTCCCTTGCTCACTTTGCCACTGGATTCAAGCAAGCCAGGCTGAAGACGGCTGGAATGCCAGAAACCGGTCCTCGGAAGCTTGTTTCCGGTCCAGGGAAGACATGGCTTGGCAGTTCGGGCTGGACTGTTCCCATGAGGCACAGGGTCAGACTGATTTGCATATAGCCATGTCTGAACTGGGGTGGCAGAGTGGGCTAAAGAACGGTGATGGATTAAACCCAGATCTTTTGACTGGGTGTGAGTGTTTGATTGATTCAGATGCTCCGTCCATCACCATCCCCTTTTGTACCTCTTTTGGCCGCCATAAGTGTGGCAGGGTATGCTCAGGCGTGAGTCCCTTGCTCACTTTGCCACTGGATTCAAGCAAGCCGGGCTGAAGACGGCTGGAATGCCAGAAACCGGTCCTCGGAAGCTTGTTTCCGGTCCAGGGAAGACATGGCTTGGCAGTTCGGGCTGGACTGTTCCCATGAGGCACAGGGTCAGACTGATTTGCATATAGCCATGTCTGAACTGGGGTGGCAGAGTGGGCTAAAGAACGGTGATGGATTAAACACAGATCTTTTGACTGGGTGTGAGTGTTTGATTGATTCAGATGCTCCGTCCATCACCATCCCCTTTTGTACCTCTTTTGGCTGCCATAAGTGTGGCAGGGTATGCTCAGACGTGAGTCTCTTGCTCACTTTGCCACTGGATTCAAGCAAGCCGGGCTGAAGACGGCTGGAATGCCAGAAACCGGTCCTCGGAAGCTTGTTTACGGTCCAGGGAAGACATGGCTTGGCAGTTCGGGCTGGACTGTTCCCATGAGGCACAGGGTCAGACTGATTTGCATATAGCCATGTCTGAACTGGGGTGGCAGAGTGGGCTAAAGAACGGTGATGGATTAAACACAGATCTTTTGACTGGGTGTGAGTGTTTGATTGATTCAGATGCTCCGTCCATCACCATCCCCTTTTGTACCTCTTTTGGCCGCCATAAGTGTGGCAGGATATGCTCAGACGTGAGTCTCTTGCTCACTTTGCCACTGGATTCAAGCAAGCCGGGCTGAAGACGGCTGGAATGCCAGAAACCGGTCCTCGGAAGCTTGTTTACGGTCCAGGGAAGACATGGCTTGGCAGTTCGGGCTGGACTGTTCCCATGAGGCACAGGGTCAGACTGATTTGCATATAGCCATGTCTGAACTGGGGTGGCAGAGTGGGCTAAAGAACGGTGATGGATTAAACCCAGATCTTTTGACTGGGTGTGAGTGTTTGATTGATTCAGATGCTCCGTCCATCACCATCCCCTTTTGTACCTCTTTTGGCTGCCATAAGTGTGGCAGGGTATGCTCAGACGTGAGTCTCTTGCTCACTTTGCCACTGGATTCAAGCAAGCCGGGCTGGAGACGGCTGGAATGCCAGAAACCGGTCCTCGGAAGCTTGTTTACGGTCCAGGGAAGACATGGCTTGGCAGTTCGGGCTGGACTGTTCCCATGAGGCACAGGGTCAGACTGATTTGCATATAGCCATGTCTGAACTGGGGTGGCAGAGTGGGCTAAAGAACGGTGATGGATTAAACCCAGATCTTTTGACTGGGTGTGAGTGTTTGATTGATTCAGATGCTCCGTCCATCACCATCCCCTTTTGGACACAATCACGTCCAGCACATCTTGATGTAGTGCAGGAACCGCAACTCTGGCAAAATAGAACCGGCTAGGAACCTTCCATTTAGGGCAGACTGTTGCCACAAATTCTAGAAAACCCACCCCTTCCACGAAAGAAAAAGGGAGAAGATCCAGCGCTAACATTTTAGCCATCATTGCATTATACAGACCGTTGGGTGGTTGTGTTCGAATGGCGCCTCTGACCAAAACATACTTTTAATGGTGGCCTGGACCGTTTTCATATGTGATGATGATCCAGACTTCTTCAATCCAGTTAGGCTCATTGATGTACTTTTTCGCATTCGTGTCTCTACCAGACTCTTACTGTGCCACCTAGATGTTGCTGGGGTAGAGGGTGTGGGCGCTACCACTGCAGTGCTGCTGCCAGGGGTACTGTGTGTACCAGAAAAAATGTCTCTCGCTTCTTCTTCACCTCCCCCTGCATGATCAGCTCGTCATCAGATGCAATATTAATGGCTACATTTGGATTTCTACTTCTGGCTTTCCGGATGTTACTTAGGTGCGCCTCCCACTGGATGCTGTGGTGTTTTTGGAGATGACCTATCTGGCGTCCGGTACCATAGTTGGTACCAAGCCCACCCCGACTAACTACTTGTTTACAAATCGAACAAATAACTTGGTTTTACGCCTTTTTGCTAATACTAAAGAAGTCCCATACTGGGGAGTTGAGATTTCTGGTGGTGGTGGTGGAGGTGCCACTTTCAATGCCAGATGAAGTGGAGGATGGGAGTGGCGGAATTTGACTCTGTTGTGCACTTACAGCACCACTTCTTGAGGAAATGGAGGTCGAGCTGGATGAAGGTCCCTGCCAGCCCTTCTGAAGAGAAAATATGGAAGCTGTAGGTCGTGTTATGTTATGTTATGTTATGTTAAGGGGGTGCTTATAAAGCGCACTGTCACCGTGAGTTTCATGGCGCTGATAGGGTGCTGAGAGGAACAGAGGGACTTTAGCTAGGTTGTGGGAAGAGCCAGGTTTTTAGTGATTTGCGGAAATGGATGAGAGTGTTAGAAGTCCTAACTGGGAAAGGAAGGGAGTTCCAAAATTTGGGGCCGAGGTAAGCGAATCTCCGACCACCAGATCTGCAGAGTTTAATGGAAGGGACAACAAGGAGGTGTAGGTGTGATGATCTGAGGTTACGTGAGGGACAATAGGGCCGAATGAGGGATTTCAGGAAAGCGGGGCAAGAACCAGATAGAGACTTAAAGATAAGGCAGCCAAGCTTGAAGGCAGCCCTGAGGCTGACAGGGAGCCAGTGCAATTTGATGAGGAGGGGTTTGGCAGACTGCCATTTTGGTATCCCGAGGGCCAATCTCGCCGCCTGGTTTTGAATGATCTGCAACCTATAGATGGAACATTTAGGGAGACCATAATAGATGGAATTCGAAAAGTCCAGGCGGGAGAGGACGAGGGCCATGATAACTTGTGTTGGTGTAGTAGTTACCTGTGTTGGTGGTGGTACCAGTGCCACGCTGCCCACATCCTGCACAGCAGCATTTCGGGATAGGGTAAAAATGTCTGCTGCATGCCCGCTGGGGCTGAAGTGACGACTGATGACTGGGTCGTCATCGTCAGACTGTTCATCAGCAGCAGAATACACCACTTCTACTTCTTCTTCGTCATCACCCATAACTGAAAGCCTTGCGGGAACCTTCTTTTTACCTAGCTTTGTCGGCTCATGGCGTGCCTCCCTCTCAGACTGCATTGTTGGGTGCCAATCAAGATGTAGATCATCAGAAGGAAGGGGGCTTGAAGAAAAAGTTGTACTAGCACTCCTTGACCTTTTCCTTGCCTGGGGATCTGGAAGACAATGGATCATCAGGAGTGGCTTGCTCGGCTGATACCTCCGCTTGAATCTCGATTTCCTGATGTGCCCCTACTTCTGGGAGAACAAGTATTGTGGGCAGTTGTGTCTCTCCTTGTGCCTCTCCTTGCGCCTCTCCTTGCGCCTCTCCTTGCTGCACCTGTGGTTGTCGTAGCGGCTGTGGTTGAACACTCGTCAGATAAGTTACACAGTTGATTGGATGCTACTTTGTGATGAGTCAACGCCAACATCACTGGTCGATGGTGAAAGAGCAATTAAAGTGGCAGCCTCTGCAGCACTCATGGGCTTGGGCCTAACTTGGCGTGGTGGCACTGAGACCAATGAAGCGGAGGTGCTGCTCCCAGCTTGGTCCCCGGCGGACACCGCTGCTGCAGGCGTAGTTTTTTTTCCCCAAAAAAAGCGTTGGTCGGCACACCAGTCTCCTTGGTAAGTGGTGCCATTTGCTTCTTCTGCTCCTTCTTACTGGCAGTGGCACTGGCAACTTTCTTGGTAGAGGAACCACAGCCACCTTTCTTTGGGCCCATCTTCTTCAGATGTCAGAACAGCAGGACGCAGTTGCACGAGTTGCCGAGTTGTGTGTGGCCACCACACGTGACGTCACGTGACGTTGTGCACACACCGCAGCAGGACTTCTTCCTGGCACTATAACAAGTGATGATGATGAGGATGATTCCTGGTTCTCAGTCTTTGTGCACCTAAAAGCAAAGAAGCCAGAGGAACATCAGTTAAATAAATGTTGCATATGTCGTGCTTCAATTAATACTAACAACACATCCGAAAACGGAAAGACCCAAAATAAAAATTACAATTCCAATCAAAAATAGATGTTTAAATTATTAGAAGAGAGACCACACAGAGAGAGTTGTTTCATGCACCCATTCATAACCCTAGGCCCACGGGCCCGCAAGCTTGCCGGCCTATGGCAAAAATTGCCTGGCCTCAATATGCCCTGGCCAGGCCTTGGACCAGGCCCCAACACCCAAAAAAATCAAAATACACACACAAATCACCTCAATCCAATGCCATTGATGCCCTAAATGATGTTTAAATTCAAGAGACCCCACAGAAAGACTTGGTCCATGCACCACTGTGTACCCCTAGGCATAATGGATGAAAGCAAGGCAGACTGGGTGCAGGTCTATGGCACAAAGCACACTGCCTGGCTTCAAAATGGACCCTAGACCCCCACCCACATGGCCAGGCCCTGGACCAGGCCCCAACACCACAAAAAATCGAAATACACACAACAATCACCCCAATCCAATGCCATCCATGCCCTAAATGATGTTTAAATTCAAGAGACCCCACAGAAAGACTTAGTCCATGCACCACTGAGTAGCCCTGGGAATAATGGATGAAAGCAAGGCAAACTGGGTAAAGGCCTGTGGCACAAAGCACACTGCTTGGGTTCAAAATGGCCACTAGACCCCCACCCACATGGCCTGGCCCTGGACCAGGCCTCAAAATAGCCTCCACCCACATGGCCAGGCCCTGGACCAGGCACCAACAACACCCCAAAAATCGAAATACACACAAAAATCACCTCGATCCAATGCCATCCATGCCCTAAATGATGTTTTAATTCAGGAGACCCCACAGACAGACTTGGTCCATGCACCACTGAGTATTCTGGGTATAATGGATGAAAGCAAGGCAGACTGGGTGCAGGCCTATGGCACAAAGCACACTGCCTGGCTTCAAAATGGCCCCTAGACCCCACCCACATGGCCAGGCCCTGGTCCAGGTATTAAAATGGCCCCCACCCACATGGCCAGGCCCTGGACCAGGCCTCAACAACATCCCCAAAAAATCAAAATACACACAAAAATCACCTCAATCCAATGCCATATATGCCCTAAATGTTTAAATTCTGGAGACCCCACAGAAAGATTTGGTCCATGCACCACTGACTACCCCTGGGCCTACTGGCTAGTGTGGCTTTAACACGCACCCCAAAATACAAAAAAACTTCCACATTTAACAATTCCATGCCATAAATGATATTTAATTTCAACAAAACTCACAGAAACAGTTGTATCATGCACTCATGACTAACCCTAGGCCTACTGGATACTGTGGCTACCCACAATATGTTTTTTTAAGTTGTGAAAAAGTTTATAAATTGTAGTTGCAGCAACTGCAATGCCCCAAACAAACAGCGCCAATTTACTTGTAAAATCTCAAATCCAAAAGTGATCCAAACAAAAAGTCCTCAAATACAAATATCCAGCAGCAGCCACAAAGAGTAATCCTTCCAGTTCTAGATCCAAATGAAAAGTGACCAGGACATGGACAAAGCACTGGGAGGAGCCTGTTGGACAGGAACAGGAAGTTGGAGACTCTGGGGCAATTCCTTCCTCCCACCCCCCCAAAAATGGACTCCTTGCACAAAAAAGTGCAGCCAAATGTCAATCTGAGGAGTTATTCTGATCCAATTCATCATTTTCAGAAGGTTTATGCTGCCAGCGATAGATTTCTTGTGCAGAATTGCAATTTTTGCGACTTCGGGAAAGCGAGCTGTTCAAATCTCCTGCACGATGTCAGCTGCACGTCGCATCTACGTATTTGCTATTGTTTACTCTCGCGATGCGTGATCCCGGGCCCTTATGACGTATTCGCGTTCTGAAAGTCTCGCAGTGCAAGATGGCGGGACTCCATGACGTACTTGCGGTCAAAAAGTCTCGCGCGATCACGCAGCCAGATCCAAAATGGCACAGTGCACGCAAACCGGGAGGAAAACAACTCGGCGAACTCAGAATCACGGTAAGTCAACGCTGCGTGCGCAAGTTTGTATTTTTGAAGTGCAACCAAGCAAAAAAAATCCACCAACTCGCGAATGTGAATTCTTTAGCAATTTCGCGTGAATCGCAGACCGCGAAATTGCCAAAAATTAGCAAAATCTGTGAGCGGAACGAATTTACAGCCCATGGCACCTCCCCCTATTCATTTTATTCCGTAGCAAAGTTGAAAAATGCATATACCACACCCATCACTAGCAATTCGGGTACAGTCACAGTATGTCCTATCAAAAATTATAAAATATCCGGTGGGGCATTTTGTTTTTGTTGGTGGCAATTTTTGAAAAGTCTCAGTCTCAAGAAGACAACTTGTAAAGGACTAAACTGAGTGGCTAGAGCTAATGGTGAATCAGAGTTTTTGAAAAGAAATAAGAGTGGCCAACTGGCTGCACAATCGGACATAAAGTCTTCTTGGTTGGCAAATGTAATGTGGTGCCACCCTCCTCCTCCTCATACTACACTCCAGCCATGGTGCACGGTAATCAGTTCCCAATCAACTGCTGCTAATAATTCTAGGCCTAGAAAAGAAGAAGACACAACTTTGGAGTGTCCAATGTGATCACGGTGATCACATGGTGATCATGGCCACTCAACAAACATGCGTAGAATACCTTAATTGTGCATGCATTCTGCACTGCAGATTAGTAATATTAGTAGTAGAACTAGTAGAGTAGTAAGGACCAATGTATCTCTGAGTCTTACAGTACCACCACTAATCAGTCCACAAAATATATATGGGGATAGGGAAAGCTGACTAAAAAACCAAAAGAAAGGAAGTTTGAGGTGAAATACAGGAATCACTGACAGAATATCGACAACAAAGATATTGGACCCGAAATATCGATGTCCAGAATATCGAAGCCTTATATATATAGAAAGGTAAGTACAAAAATATAGAGAAAAAATATCGTTAACAAAATATCGTTAACAATATCGTTTTATTTTGTTAAAAAAATGTAAAATAAAGTAATTAATACATATAATTAAAATAAACTGTTAGAATTAATTTAAAATGTTTATAATTCTAATACATATAATGTAAAAATAAATTAAACGTATATATGTATAAAATATATACTTAATAACACTTATAAATAATTATTTTATTAACTTATAAATTGTTAAACATGTTAAAAATTATAAATACATATATATACACATACACCAAAAATATAAATAAAAATATAAAAAATATATATAACAAATTAAAAAAATATATATTTGTAATCTTTTTTTAAATACTCTATAGACTACATTAAGTAAAACAGTAGAGAAAATATTGGATAGCGGAGGGGATAAAAATACTATTCCTACTCCAGAGAGTGCAACAGTAGTGACAGTGTTGGATAGCATAGAGGTAAAAATTAATATTCCCACTCCAAAAAGTGCAACAGTAGGGAAAGTGTTGGATAGCAAAGGGTAGAAATGACTATTCCAACAACAGAGAGTGCAACAGTAGGGAAAGTGTTGGATAGCGTAGGGGTAAAAATTACTATTCCCACTCCAGCGAGTGCAACAGTAGGGAAAGTGTTGAATAGCGAAGGGGTGAAAATTACTATTCCCACTCCACTTAGTGCAACAGTAGGGAAAGTGTTGGATAGCGTAGGGGTAAAAATGACTACTCCCACTCCAGAGAGTGCAGCAGTAGGGAAAGTGTTGGATAGCGTAGGGGTAAAAATTACTATTCGCACTCCAGAGAGTGCAACAGTAGGGAAAGTGTTGGATAGCGTAGGGGTTACATTTACTATTCCCACTCCAGAGAGTGCAACAGTAGGGAAAGTGTTGGGTAGCAGAAGGTTAAAATTAACATACTTATCAATTAAATAATTATTTAAATAACAAAAATAAAAAATTAATAAATTCGTTATAAATAACAAACAAAAATTAATAATTACTTACATTCCCACTTTATTCCCCTTTAAACCCACAACGCGCTCCACAAAAAATTAACACAATTAATATAATTATAAATTAATCAATGAATAAAAATGAATGACCAATTAATAATGTATTAATAATAATTTAATTACCAATACCATTAAATAAAAATGCATAATTACTTTATTAAATTACTTCCCACCCTATTCTCCTATAAACCAACAACCTACTCCTAAAAAAAATAACACAATATAATCATCAATTAACCAATTCATAAAAATTACCAATTAAAAATTAACAATAAATTATCAAAACCAATAAAACATTTTTTAAATTTTATTATAATTTTATAATTAAATACTTCCCACCCTATTCCCCTATAAACCCAGAACCCATTAAAAAAACCAAATAATATCAATAAAATATATTAATTAATTAAAATTAAATTACTTCCCACCCTATTCCCCTATAAACCCACAACCTTCTCCGTAACTAAAACATAAAGGGGCCGATTCAGATTCGGTAAAATCCGCTATGAATCGCCGTACGGAGTGTTTGTCCCATACGAATCGTACACCTTCAACATCCCCGTACTTACGAGCAAGTACGATCCGAACCCAACGCCGATCTCCGTACAAATCGTCCGAAAGACCATACGACTTAAGAATCCGTACGAATTGCTTTCGGAACACTCAGTGCGCGACGTCCGTACGGATCAAAGCAGCTTTTTACGAACCAGCAAGTAAGATTCCTCAGGACGACACTCCGTACGACTTTTTCTACGGGACTTTAAAACATCCGTAAAAGCATATTTCGACTCGAACCGCGTGCGAAACGGACCCCCCCGGGTACGCGAGTGCACCCCATGATCGCAGGGGTACGGTGCGTCGGGGTGCAGAGCATAGGGGTACGGTGCGTACCCCCATGATCGAAGGGGTACGGTGCGTATATGAATGTGTGGTTCTCCGTACGAATTGCTTATTCGCCGATTTCCGTACGAATCGCGTTCTCGGTCCCTGGCCCAGATCGTACTTGGCGGGTCGTATGGCATGTTTAGGAATCGTACGGTTCACTGTGCGACTATATGTCGTATGGATTTAACCTCTTTTTTCTTACGGTTTGCAATGATTCGGACGTATTTTGTACCTACGGATCGTACTACGTGATTCGGACGGATTTGTATGATTCGTACAGAAACGGCTACGAATACGAATCGTTGTACGGATTCATTTCCCCGAATCGACCCCAAAATGTACTTGAAAAATAATTAATAACTTCTACAAAATATATAGAATACATAAAATACATACAAAAATAAATAACACTATTATAAACATCAATATTAACGATATGTTTTACAAACGATATTACTGCCTACGATATTAAACAATTCGATATTTATTACTTTACTGTCGATATTCTGGTCCACGATATTCTTCCTTTTGATATTTTTGTACTTCGATATTAAAAACTCGATATTACTGTAGGTGGGAAAACAACCTCGATATATGTCTGATTACCGAAAAACAGACACTAGAAATATAAAATAACTTCGTAAATAATAGGATACTGCATGGATAACAAGATTTTTGAAACAGATAGATCAAAGAAGATTTGGGAAAGAATGAAACTAAGAAAAAGGTAGAAAACTGTTCAAATTAAGGAGCAGTAAAAGTTAGGGAAATATATATTAATGTTAACAATAATGTTAACAACAGGAGGACTTAATGGGGCCAGCTGGAAAATTGGCCAAGGAGCGTTCTTCCTGCTGGGAGGCACCTCCAGCTCTCTCACCTGCATCCGACAACCTCTTGCCCCTGGATGCTGATGTATGTAAGACAATTTAAGAGACAAAAAATAATTGGTGGTAAATAAATAATTGCTCCAAAACAACTTTTGGACAGAAAACAGCAATTGCAATAACATTGATCTTTCTTCAATCATATCTACTAGTAGTAGACTAGTATCGCGGACTGTCCTCAATTCCACATTTCCTAAACCTACCTAGCCCGCCTATTCCAAAGAATTGGAATAAATTGCAACAAATTATATTTGCTTCTAAGTTTCGATCTCATTCGCAATCATTCTTAACCCCCTTTGACGGGCCAATTCACTCAGTCTGCATTTTGTCTTTAAATGCATAGAGGAACGCATGCATATACCAAATTGGTTGTTTACTTGTAACTGTACAAGATACAAAAATGTTCTACAAACTGAAGTGAGAGGACAAGCACAGCTAAATTACTAATACTTACTATCTTAGTAGTGAAAGGACAAAGGAAAGGAGTCTCTCTCTAGTTTGCATTACTTAACTTAAGTACTTACATAATCACGCAAAGCAAGCGCAAAGTTGCAAACAAGTACAATTAGGTAGCGCTGAGCACCTGCCTAGAATAACAATCACATAATAGAAAATTTGGAAACGTTATGTAACTTATCTACATCTGAGCAGCATGCTTGCTATTTGGGAAAAATATTAGCAATAACATAGAAAACACAATAAGAATAAGAATTAGCTAGTCACAAAGCCCCGCGACCTTAACCCCTAGCAGGTCCAGCAGGTCCTGCTCTCAGTCCAGGATGTCGGACCATCGGTGAATCAGCTGGCTGTGGATAATTCTGTTGGCTTGCGGACGAGAGGCCAGCCAATAAAGCAGCTTCCTATTCTTGTGCCCCCATCCATAGACCCTAGAAGTGGAAGCGCGCCAAATATGCTTGCCTGCTTATAAAGATCGAAGATGGATTTCCTCATGCAAGTGGCTCAGTTGTCAAGAGTCCTCGCTGTGGAAGTCTGTTGCAATGCAAATCTCTAAACAGAGAGCACAGAGCTCGAGTTGGGTGAGAATAAGGGTGTGGGCCCGCCTCTGTGCACGAATAGGGGCCTTAGCAAACCCCCTGATGGTTGCCTTGTTAGCCGCCCAGAGGGGGCCGATGGAATCTACAAAACTCTTGTTTAAGAAGTAGGATTGTAATTCAGTCCCAAGAGCTTGAACACAGAGGGGCATATTCTCAAGAAGGTGTGATAACTACCGCAAGAGTAGCTTATTGTAACTCACCACATCGCAGTCCATCGTGGGAAAATAACTGTGTCAACGTGGTATTCCCAAGCCGGCGGCATTATGCGATAGTCCCACAACAATGCGTTAAACCAACACGTAAAAACCAAACGCGACGCCGCAAACATGCGAAACACCAACACCAAAAAAGCAGCGATGACACCAATCGCAATACAAAAATCTGCGAAAACCAGCCACAGACCTGCAATCCCCACGCGACATGCGGGAAAATGCACTACAAAAGGTGAAAAAAAACACATACAAAAGCCAAACAACCGTGAAGCACAATGGAGTCAGCCGGAGCAAGTGCAGAGGACAACTAGAACCCCACAAGACCCCCAGAGGAACAGCCTGTGACTTTGGGGTCAGAGAAGGGCAAGGAGAAGAAGAGTAGGAAGAAAAGGTTCAGTCTGCAGGAAAACAGGATCCTGATAACGGAGGTGATAGAACACCATTAACAACTGTTCATCACCTCCACTGTGTCACTAGCAACTAAAAATGGAATATGGCAGACCATCGTGGACAAGGTGAAAGCAGTCGGAGTGCTGAAGAGGACAATGGACGAGGTCAAGAGGCGCTGGAATGATGTCAAGCGCAAAACCAAGCAGAAGCTTGTAAACAACCGGAAGGCAGTAATGCAGACTGGAGGTGGCAGTCCAGCGCCACAGGAGGAGCTGGACGAGATGGAGAAAATGGTGTCCACAGTCATCAATGGGGAAACCGTGGCAGGAGTTGGGATCCGGACACTGCTCAACAGGACCGGACACAACAGCAACAGGGTGAGTAATGACCAGGGAAAGGGAGGACGGGGGGTGATGGGCACAATGGCACACATGCACAAGTAAATGTAAATGTAAATGTACTTGTATTTATATAGCGCAAATCACCGACCCGGTATCTAAGCGCTTGCTTAGGGAACCCGTCCTGGTATTCCCCTGTGAGATACCCCGGCAGGGTATCCACAAGGTGAAAGCCAGGCATCCCGCCGCGAGGGGCCGTAGTGGAGATTAAGCAAGCTATTGCCCAGAGTCGCAGAGTGTGACCCCGTGATTTGAGTAGGCACCGGAGCGAGAATTGTCGAGTCCGTAGAATTTTTGAGCCCGAGACCTGCCGAGGCGGGGAATCAAACCCTGGTCCACGGCCGATCTCAGCTTCCGGGTCTGCCGCCTCTAACCACTGAGCCATGCTTCTCCACAAGTAAGCACAGCACATCATCAGACAAACCATGCCCCAGACCCCCAACTCTCACCAAGATACCAATGCACCCACAAATGCCACATCCCAGCACTGTATAAGCACAGAAGACAGAGGCACACCGCACGTAAGGGATCAGGGGCAGCCAACTCAGAGCTGCAGGGGTGACTCCCCCAAAATGCGGCACACATATCACATGCAGAGCACAACAACATTGACAACGATGTGGCGCAATTCGCAACACGTCCACAACAGAACAGGGGACACAACTGGTCCCGCTTGTGCGCAGTAACTGGCCAATCACATATGGCATCGCAGGGAAATGTGAGTTGACAATGTACAAGTACAAACACACATCCGTGAAATGGTCGAAATATCCACTGTTCCACATCACATAGGCAGCTCCCCACAAACAGTCACAATGTACACTGTCATTCAGTATGCATGTAAACATGTTCAATGCGTCAGCATACATGTGAACACAATGTTAACCTGCATCTCCCCTTCACATTGCTTGCAGAGGAAAATACAACACCTCCTGCAGAGCAGTCCCAAGCTCTCTTCTCTGATGATGAGGAGGACAACCAGACCTTCAACTCAGAAGCCCTCCGATAGCTCGTGGACAGCCTCCGGAGCCCCCTTCCAGGAGCAGTGCAGCCCAGGTGCTACAAGGAGAACCCACCCCCTGCACAGTACACACAGCAGGCAGCATCCACCACCACGGCTGACTCCCAGGACCCCCAAGACCAACACAAGGCCTTCCAACTCCATGTGTTGGGGTGCCAGGTGAAGCTGGCCCAACAGGTGCAGGTGGGATTCGACCACATGGCAGCCAAACCAGACTCCATACGTGGGTGTCTAAGTCCCATCAGGGACCACTCACAGTCCTTAACGGACACCAACAGTCCGTTCCATGCTCTCCAACTAACCATGTCCGACATCGCCAGGGTCCTGACTCAGAGGCAAGAATGACTGTCCAGTCATAGTGGCTCCAGCGAGCTTGCCCGGGAGTTAGAGCTCATGCGGAGGCTTATGGAGGACAGGGAGCATAAGTGTGCGGAAACAGCGGCTGACACGGCTGCACACCAGCAAGAGTTGGCTGGATTCCCCAATGCAATAACGACCATCCTCATGGAATTGCTGCCACAAGGCCTGGCGCCGATGCATGCTGCTGTTACCACTCCATCCACATCTCCGGCCACTGATGTGTCAGTGCCACACAGTGCGGCAGACCTTCCACCTCGGGCCCCTGCGGTGTCACTGCCACGCAGTACTGGAGACAGAACACCACCCACATGTGAGGTACCTGAAACAGCAAAGGACGAGGATGCGGATGAATCTGGCCTCGTGGTAGAATCCATTTCCCGCCATATGGCCTGTTAATGCTTGGTCTGCCCTCAGCATCATCCCATTCCAGTGTTCCCCATGCATTCTGTGACACTCACCCTGGACCTCGACATGGATTGCCATATTCTGTCTGGTCACCCATGACACAGATATCTGATTGCGGACAGAACTCCTCCACTATTGAGGAACATGTCATTCACAGGAGGACTCTGGATAGCCCGTCACGGGCCGACGCTGCAAGGTGGGCTTTGCATGGCCCTGTACTGCTCTGCATACAACACTGCATTGAATGCATTAAACATTCATTTTCACAACGATGTGTCATGTCTATGATCTTGCAAGTGTGGAGGCATGAATGCATGTAGGGTCATTGATTGCACCGTACGTCCATGTTGCTTATGTTGTGGGACTTGAGTCACAGGGTGACACATTGCAGATTGCGTGCCGGGTGGCGCAGACACTAGAACAGGGAAACACGCATTCGTTACCTCCTTGTCCCGGCCAGAACGGAAGCATGCACACAGCCACGGGGTCATTGTTCACACACCTACGCTGGACTGGCATAAGCCAGGCCAGTCCACTCCGCTCACGCTCACAGGGGGGGACGACAATGATATATGTCCTAGGTCTTCCCTGCAGGGATCTGCTGCTCACAGGTCTAGTTGTCCACATGCCACGGTGTCAGGGCTCACAGGCGGTTTCCTCCTCGTGGCCCTGTGTTGGCCATTACATCTGCCCCTCTTCCACAATGTTTCAAAGTTAAGGCTCGCTGTGCTTGGAGCTGGCGAGTGTGCTGGCGTCGTCGGACATCTAAGATGGCCGCCAGCACGCCCGCCGTTTAGCATTCTAGTTTTTAGCCTTCCCGTTTCAGAAGCTCAGGTGAAGTGCGCACCAACATCTATTGCACACTTCACCGAGAGCTTCCCGGAATATAGACCTACCTTCTAGTGCGTCATGGAAAAGTCTGTCAGGAGTCGTCGTGGGTGGCGTTGGTTCTTCGGCGTCGGGTTTCCCTGTAAAGAAAAGAACCTCAGGTTAGTGAACTCTGGTGCGCATGTTCGAGATTTAGTTATTTGTGTGCAAGTCGAAGTGAGCAGTGTCTCAGTAGAGAGCAGTGGTAGTTAACATTCACGAGAGAACAGTAATTCTGAACTAAAGGGCTGAACAGCTGAGTTAGTTCCTGAATCTAGTTGTGCTTCTAGTTAAACCCTCGAATTGTTTAAACTTGAAGTTAAGACTCCGCAGAATAATTCCTTTGGTTGGTGAAAGACTAAAGAACCTAGCTAACTCATGAGAACATAATCACGTTATGGTGTACAGGTTGCTATTTCTAAGAAGGTCATTAGAATAACAAATAGTACGGAGTTGTGAGAGTTGTTACAGTACTTAGACAGCTTTTTCTGAAAGCTCGAGGAAAGTCGTTGGCCTTGAATTAGAGTCCACAGTCAAGAATCTACATAGTTCTAAACCTAATGCACATTTCTGTTTCACAACAATAAAAGCTGAATGAGAAGATTTAGAAAGGAAGCTAGAGTTAAATCTAGTAAGTCAAGGGAAAACACTAACAGACTTCAAGGCAGTAACTTAGCGAACGTACACTTACCTGATATTCTTTCTTCTGAAGAAACAGTTACAAGAATTCCGGCTTCACGTGTGAATTAAAGACAAGCTTACTCACATCATGTTTCAGATGAGTGACCTGGGGGACTGCAGCGCATGCCGGCACGTGGTTGGAGACACACCGGTGGCTGCAGGTGAGACGTGGGGCCTGGGTCCGCAGTGTCGGCACTCACTCTTTCTCTCAACCTCTCTCTCCCTCTTTTCTCTCTTCTCTCTCCCTCTCTTTTCTCTCTTCTTCTCTCTATCTCTTTTCTCTCTATCTCCCTCTCTCTCTCTCTTTCTCTCTCCCTCCCTCTTTCTCTCTCCCTCCCTCTTTCTCTCTCCCTCCCTCTTTCTCTCTCCCTCTCTGTCCTTTGATGGGCGTATGACACACCTTATCTGTCTTTCTGTCTTGCAGGCTGTGACTTACAGAATGCCCGGAGAATACACGCAGTGCCTCTTCATGGTTGTTTTTATTTGTTTCATCTATAATGAAGATTTTGGTTATAGGATGTGGATGTGTGTTTCAATTTTTGTGTCCACACCTGTCTGTGTTGTGGTTGTGCGACTTCAGGCAATTTGTTTGGGTCATGGTTTCATGGGGTTGATGTGCATTCTCCTTGTGAGAGGGGTGGGGGTGGAGTCCGGGGTGGGGGAGGGGTGTCAGATGTAACCTTCCTCAGGGTCCGATGCGATGACACAATGGCCCACCTCTCGATACCTTCAACCCTGGTTTGTAGATTCACGGAGGATTGAAGTTATCAAGCGGGGGTAAGGGAAATTAGGAAGGGGACAGCAGGGAAGGAGATCTGAAAAGGAAAAGTTAGCGAACAACCTGTACTCTTGTTAATTCACAAAAATATAACTTTCACCTCTTATAATTGCTTAAATTCTGTGAGGCAAATTGTTAGTCTGAATATTGTTGCTAAATCTTAGAATCTTATTCACACGCTTTGACTAGCATAACTCTTGTTTCAGAATGCCGCCTAAACCTGTTTTCTTAATTGTTGATTAATTCTGCTTTCCAATTTTTGTTCCACAGTCTTCAAAAAGCAGTTTACAGCATCAACTTCTTAAAAGAAATGTAAAGGACCAACTTGGTTTTATCTTTTAAATAAACTAAAATGACAAATAGTGCTTTTTAAGAAACATATTAATTAACCTAAAACACTGTACTAGATCATTTGTTTTTTTTGCACAGGAATGTGCTAATGAGCAACTAAACAAGAATCACGCTGTAAATATTCCAAAGCGGTAAAAAAAATCAACTAATGTTCCCTACCTGTAGAACACGACCTACTCTGCTAAATAATGCTGCGCTCTGTTGTTTCTTCTCCTGAGTCGGCGCTCGTGTCCTGCAACCAGCGAGGCGCCAAAGATGACTGCGGGAGCCGGCGCTCGTGTTGTGTGAACAGCTGGGTGCCTTAGATAACTACGGGAGCCGGCGCTCGTGTTCCGTGATCAGCAGGGCGCCTTGAATGATTGCGGGGGCCGACGCTCGTGTCCTGTTAACAGCGGAGCTCCTGAAATGACTGCGGGAGCCGATCTTGACCCTGGACTCCAATGAAGGAAACCCCCGAGTCCAAAACTAAGGATAAATCAACCCACCTCATTAAAAAAACGCTGTGGGAAAGGAGGAATAAAGGAAATCAGTCAGAAAGCTCCTCACTGGATCTCTGGCAAAGAATAGTGAGCACAAAACAACGGGCGTGGTTGATTACGTTAACGTGACCACGTTCCTTAACCTGCTCACTCTAAGGATGCTGGGAGTTGCAGTCCTAGGACAATAGACTGCCTAAAAGACAATAAGAAGTGTCACAAAGTACTCATATCTTATTACTTCTGTATTTTAACATGTAACACAATATTACAGTTTTCCACAATACTAACTAGATGATCAAATATAAAGTCACATGGAAAATATAAAGTCACATGGATAAACAATGATATTAAAACAGAAACTTTCAGTGCACATGAGAGGAAAGTAACCATCGCCGCCCCCACAAAGCTGTTCCATGAACTTTACCACACAAGTGTTTTTGACATAATGATATGCATGCACGCATAACGAGTGGGGTGGGTCCTAGACTGCGTGGTGCCACCCTAATCCTGACAGTACTTCCCCCTCCCCTACGCGGTCTAGGACCCGGCTTTAATGGGTGTTGGAGGTGGAAGTGTCATAACAATCGAGGAGCATGAATGTTTGAGGCAGGCTCCCAAGAATCATTCTCAGGGCCATACCCTTTCCAAGAAACCAAGTACCACAAATTTGAGCCTCTACGTTTAGAATCCAAAATATCTCACACTTCATATTCCCATTGTCCCTGAACTAGAAGCGGAGCTGGATGTTCAGAGGCTGTGTTTCCAGCTGGTTTCAATAAACAAGTATGAAACGAAGGATGAATTTGTAATGCCCTAGGCAACAGTAACTTGAAAGTAACTGGATTAACTTGACGAACAATCTTGTACGGTCCAATAAATTTTGGATGAAACATATCCTTGTGTTTGAAAACAAAGTTCTTAGTAGACAGCCATACCCTGTCTCCAGGGTTATATTGTGCACCTGGTCTATGATGTTTATCGTATTGTTCTTTATATTTTTTCTTGGCTTGAAGTAGATTTTTATGAATCTGATGATGGATTGCTTGCATATGGTGAACTGTGTCTTGTACTGCTGGTGTATCTGAACTTATTTTAGGTAAAACCACAGGAATGGTACTAGGCACATACCCAAACAAACCTTCAAAAGGGGATGTACCAAAGGAAGAGTGAGGTGTCGAGTTATAAGCTAATTCTGCCATCCATAGTAAATCCAGCCAAGAGTCTTTTGCTTCAGAGGCATAACATCTTAGATATTGTTTTAAAGTTTGGTTTAGACGTTCTGTTTGACCGTCAGTTTGTGGATGATAACTTGTTGACATGTTTGAAGTAATCTGTAAACTCTGACACCACTGTTGCCAAAATTTTGAAGAAAACTGGGATCCACGGTCAGACAAAAGTACTGTTGGCAAACCATGTAAACGCAATATTTGTTGCAAGAATATCCGTGCCAATTGACTTGAAGATGGTAGTGTCTTACAAGCAATAAAATTAGCATATTTACTTAAACTATCACCACTAAAATGATTGAATGCTGATTTACAGGAGGTAGTCCAGAAATAAAGTCCAAGGAAACATGTTCCCAAGGTTTAGTAGGCGTGGGGAGAACTTGCAAAAGTCCTCTAGGTTTGCTATGATCAGTTTTGTACCGAGCACAGATTTCGCATTCTCGAGCCATTCTCATAATGTCTTTGTTCATGGTTGGCCACCAAAAATGTTTTTGTAATTTCTCCACAGTTTACTTAGGTCCTGGATGACCAGCCAAAGGGAATGAATGAAACCAAGCGAATGCAGTTTTTTGTAGTTTTTCTGTAGGTAGATACACTTGTTTGTCATGAAAAGGTATACCTTCCTTAATTGATTGATGTTTGTTTTGCCTGATCCACTGAGACCAAGAGGAAGGAGGAAAACTCGCATGAATGTCATCTAAAAAATTGGTCAGCTGTTAAGAAACATACTACCTTGGTAGGGTTAATAATGGACTGAGGAGTTCCTTCTAGTTTTTGTAAAGAGGAATCTTTTCTGGATAGTGCATCAGCTTTTTTATTGTCTATTCCTGGACGGTAGTTTACAATAAAATCTTACTCAGCGAAGAACATCATCCAACGTAATTGACGTGGAGTCAAGATTCTTGCTGAACTCATAAACTGTAAATTCCTATGATCTGTATATACCGTCACGGTGAAACAGGCCCCTAAAAGATAATGTCGCCATTCCTTGAAGGCGTCATGAATGGCGAGCAATTCCTTTTCTGCTATTGTATAGTTCTGCTCTGCTGGATAGACCTCGAAGGTCTAATTTAGTATAGATCACTGCTGTTTCTAACTGATCCAAAAGAACGGGAATCAAAGTGAAAGGGTACTTGTTCTTTATCGTGATTTTGTTTAATACCCTATAATCTATGCAAGTCCTCAACTCACCATTAGCCTTCGGTATAAAAAACAAAGGAGAGGCTGCTGGAAAACAGGATGGACGTATGAGTCCATTTTCCAAATACTGGTCAGGATATTGTCACAAATGTTGATTCTCTTTTTCAGATAATGCATATATTCGACAATTTGGTATAGAAGAACCAGGTACAAGGTCAGTTTGACAGTCATATGACCGATGTGGTGGAAGAATGGCTGCTTTTGCTTCACTGAATACGTCTTGAAATTGTTTATATGGAGTTGGAAGAATTGTTTCTTTTTCTTCTGCAGTTGCTATTTGACCTAATGCTGGTTTTGTGTCTATTAAACATTTGGAATGGCTTAAAAGACAATAAGAAGTGTCACAAAGTACTCATATCTTATTACTTCTGTATTTTAACATGTAACATAATATTACAGTTTTCACAATACTAACTAGATGATCAAATATAAAGTCACATGGAAAATATAAAGTCACATGGAAAAACAATGACATTAAAACAGACACTTTCAGTGCACATGAGAGCAAAGTAACCATTGCCGCCCCCACAAAGCTGTTCCATGAACTTTACCACACAAGTGTTTTGGACATAATGATATACATGCACGCAAAACGAGTGGGGTGGGTCATAGACCGCGTGGTGCCACTTTAATCCTCACGAGGGGTTATGTGTTGTTCCCCTCTTGGTGCTCTGGGCTGCATGTTCAGTTGCTCGGGGCAACTGTTGTTCTTCATGCTTGGCTATGGGCTGTGCTCCTTTGGCTGCAGCCCGTTGTTCGACTTTGCACCAGGTCAGAGCAGGTGTTAATTTCCTGCTGCTAATGCACTTTATCGCCTGTTTTGTGTTCTTATCGCAGATCAGGCAGGTCGTTGAGAATGTTGTGGAGTGGTATTGTCACGGCTTTTTGCTCGCGAACGCCTTCTCTGCTTCTCATTAGCGATAGTTGCCGGGTTCATCCGCGGCGATGTTTTTTGAGGATGCTATCACTGGAAAACTGGCAGTATTGGCAGTTTGCACCGGCTTGTGAATGGGGCAATGTTATTTATTGCGACTTTGGATGTGCTAAAGTGGTGTTAACTCAGGGATAGTCCCTTGAGAATATGCCCCAGAGATTCTTGAAGGTACCAAGCGTTAAGGCGCCGCATTGGACGTGGGCGGTCCCTGGGAGAGTTGAGGTGTATTAGTAAAGGAGAATGGTCTGATATACCCCGAGGGAGGATTTGGGCATGCAAGATGGTGCAACAATCCAAGGCCGGCATGAAGACAAGATCTAAGCACGAGTGGGTGTGGTGTGCTGCAGATGTGTGTGTAAAGTGGCGGAGTCGAGGATTCCATATCTTCCACATGTCGCAAAGCCTGAGTGTGCTTGCCTTGTGTGAGAAGTTGGCCTGATGTACAGTGCTCACTATTCTAGTGATCACTATATATCAGTCCAAACAACCCTTATTGATGATTGGTTGTAAGTCAACCTTATAGACCAGCTATCCTAGTAGCATGGATACGAGCAGTCTAAGGCTAAGACTCTAGAGGGCGTGTTAAGCCAGCTGTTTTACCATCACATTACCCCTTGAACACCCAGTGAAAGGACACCACACAAGTGTTATGAAAATAAACAATGTATTTATTAGAATCACAACAACCCTGTACTCTTTATGAGGACAGGATGCTAAGCACACAACAAAACTCTTAGGAAAATACTTAAGTTAGCACGTTATACACAAATGCCAGAGGGGCACGAAAAACCATATACTCTAAAAGTGGAATGCGAATTACTAGCAGGTAAGTAACGATTCTCAGAGGCTTTGGGATCGCTAGGACTGGACTACTGAACCTTTAGATTACTAGCAGGAGGCCTAGGGAACTCGGGTGCAGAGTGTGCACTCTCACGCGGGATGCGGGACAAAGTCTATGGAAGCTAGAATTCACAAAGTTAGTGTTCACGGGCGAACCCGACCTGGTAGGGAGAAAACGACAGTGGATCCTGACCCTTGGATAGTGAGGCTATGCTGGGGCACCGAAATGCCGAAGTTACCTAGCCCAGGGGCTGCAGCTGCATAGGTCTGAAAAGACGTCGGGAATCCTCGTGCCGGACCAGGAGCCTGGAAGAAGGAAGTTGCTGGCAGGCGACCAGTGAAGAAAAGTTCGATGGATCCAAGCCTGGATCAAGGAAGAAGAAAACCTGAAAGCAGAGGGGACCAAGTTCTTGAATCACTAGCCAGTGATTAAGTGGGCACCAGGATGGCACCGGGCGAAGTCACCGCAGTCAGGTGAGTGGGCGCTGCTGGGCTCTGCAGTCTCTCGGACCAGGAGGCGTTGTCGGCGACCAGGATGGCGGTGCGAGCTGTCCCACGAAGGTTCTTGCTGTCGACGTCGCTGGACCCAGGATTGGGCAACAAGTCTTGGCAAATGCAAGGCCCACGCGGTGGACCTAAAATGGCGTCTTAGCCGGACCAGGAGGGTCCAGGGTACTTCTCCGATGGAGGGAAGCAAGGGCCAGTCTGGAGCAACCAGACTAGCAGCAGTATTGTCGTCGGGCGTCGTTCGGAAGGCCACAAGCCAGCGGGCTAGTAGCCAAACAACGCGGTGAGCAGCAAAAAGCAGAAGGGCCCCACGCTGATCGTGGAGATGCTGGGGGGCTGCTCTTCGGTGCTGGAGCTGCTCAGGGTGGGGGCTTCTCGGACCCCAAAGCACTCACCAGGAAATTACTCGGTGGGCTTGCTGTGCAGAAGTCGTGCAGTCTTGGCGATGGCCGGTCCCTCGAGGTCTCGTCGCACCCACGGTTCTCAGCTGTGCTGTAGAGGTGGGTAGAGGTCAGAGGTGCCAGGGAAGCCGGGTCTCGTCGAGCTGGGCAGTCGGATTCCGGAGGAAGGACGTGCAGCAGACCGCAGTGTTCTTAGATGGTGCCTGCGGATGCAGGGTGACTACTCCTTAGCCACAAGGGAGAATCTTGAAGAAGAAATCGTGAAGTCCTTTCGTGGAAAGTGGTATCTTGATTCCAAAGATGATCTGATTTGGAAGGGGGCCAGTTCCTACCTTTATCCTGCAAAAAGGGGCCGGCACGCGACTAAGTCCTGCCCTATGGGTGGGACTAGGAGGGGGGTGGTTACACCCCTCTCCTTTGGCGGGCTTTCCCCAGGCCAGGGGCTCGAGTGCCCCTGGAACTGGTTTCAGCCGGCCTATGCACAGTGAGCACCGGGGTGCCACTTGCAGTCACCTTCCTCTAAAGCCCTGCCTACCTAGAATACACAAAATCCTGTCTGGGACGGTGCTGGCACCGCCCCTGACAGGAAACCCTTTGTCCTTGCCTCCTGCTCTGGGAGGACTCCCAGCAGCAGGAGGGCAGACTTGTGTCTCGGTGGCAGCATCCATTTTGTGGAGCTAAGGCTATGTCTGACTTTAACCGGGGTTACAGGTTACATACATGTCGTGTCCCTCTAGAAGGGTGGAATGCTAACCCCGTCGCCAGAATTGGCGAGGGGTTAGTATTCCAATTCGTATGACACCTTACTCGACATGTTTTGATAAAGCGATACCAGGGTTGGCATATAACCGCGAGGATTATACTGCACTTAAGAGTATATGGTATGCGATATCATGGAAACGGCTAAGGGATGGATCCCGAAAGCCGCAGACAGGCTCAGCTCATGCCAGAGCACTATCTCACACGATTCCAAGCACTCTGCCTTCAGGATTGTCAAAGCCTGCCATAGGAGTGACTGATAGGAGATCTGTGTGTCCATTTTAGGGTTAGATATAGGTATACTATATCTACAGCAAAGGGTGATTACACCACCTTGCCCCAGCTGTCGTGCAGCCAGTTGTGTCAGAGTTGGATGGCCAGCCAGGGGTGGCATAATACATGCTGCAGCCCCTGGTAGGCCCTGGGTACACCTATGCCCTGGGTACCTAAGGTACACTGTACAGGGACTGATAAGGTGACTCAGTATCCAATTAGATATGTACCTAGGGTACATGGAATCCATTTTACAGAGAGAGCAGTAGGCCTGGGGTCCTGAATAGCAGGGCCCCAGGTCAACTAAGTCAGAAAACCAGCAAAACACCAGGCAAAAAGTTGGGGGCAACCATAGTCAGGGATCTACCTTCCTACACCTTGTCAGAAAGGTAATGTGCCCCATGTGTTGGGACTCCGAGGGGGGACCCGTAGCATCAACATATGGGGTGGAGATGGTTAGAAGTCACCATCTATGATTGCCAGCCTCGGGGGGAGATCAAGAAGCATAGTGGACAGGTCACCAAGGAAGACACCCAGCGTCGTTGGAAGAAGATACATACATACCAAGGTAATCATTTGGTCCTTAATCACATCAGTGATTGCAAAGAAACGTGCGTGAGGGTCTGTCACACTATAGGAGACAGTCATGGGGAAGGAGCAGCAAAGCAAGATTCCACTCCACGGGAACCCTGGCTGAAACCAGAGTGAAAAACTCGGTCATAGCCTCTACATGCGAGGAAGGGACAGCGATTGCCCAGCAGTTGATTCTCCCGGACCTAAGGACCTCAGGAAGGTGGCGATGTGCAACACCTAGGACCAATGTAGGCTTCACTGGGTCCAGGAGCCCAATAAAGTTCCAGGACAGAGATGTGATACTTAGAAAGAGATTCTTGTGTGAAGATAGGGTGTGTACGAGTAATGCGCGGCGCCCTATGAGCCGGTCTCAACTCATGCCCACAATGTGTGATATGGGTCTTCATGAATGTGGTAAGCTGCAGGGAAGATGGGATCGGTGTGTGCCTATGTGTGCTGCAAGAAAAACAAATATATAACCAAAACATCATTAACAGATGAATCTATCTAGTACTGAATCCCCATCCCCAACAACTCCCCACCCCATACTTCCACACTAGAAGCATCTGTCGCCCTAAAAAGAAGAAAGAAAGAAAAAAATGCAAAATAGTTTGAAATGGGAATGGATTGATGGACCCCTCCATAATGCAGGATGAACATTGACCATCAAAGGTATGCAGTGCACCCTGTCTGTGAATAGGTATCCCAGTAGGCTAGGGCAAGGAAAGTGCTCAGTCACAATGCGAGACTCTGCGATAAATTGGTGTCTGCGGGTGCAACAGTAGAGGATGGACAAGCAGTAGCTAGACGGTCTGCATGAGCCAGCTGGTGTTCTGTCGTGTCGAACACCTGGAGGAAATGCGAGAATGAGGATTGATCTTGTGCCGGAGGGGACAGTGAGGGAGATTTGGACCGCTTGGTAGTATGACATTTAAGGATGAGGTAGCGTCATAATTTGGCAGTCAAATTCATCTGGATCGGGCCAGATGGCTTGGCCTCCATGGAGGAGACCCCACCAGGCCTGTGGAGGAAGCACCCCTCCGTGAACCATGTCCACGCCGACTCTGGAGTATCAAAGAAGTGAGATTTGTTCGCGTGGAGCACCCGAAGTATGGCAGGAAAGAGGAGAAGATACTGAAGACTAAGGTCCAGAAGTACTAATAAAATATTTTGTGATTCCCTAATAGCGAATCCTTGTGATGCGCAATCAGGAAATCATAAAACGTCATGTAAGAAAGTTTGTTGAACACTTTCTGCGATTCCCAGCGGGGCGCAAATAACCTACCTCATGAATATTTATGAGGTAGGTCACAATTTTTGCGACCCATTAGGAATGGGTAGCACTCAGGGGGATGGTTGCCTGCTGGGTGAATCACTGACAAAATATCGACAACCACAATGTCGGGACATAAATATCGATGTCAAGAAAATTGACATCCTATCTACATCATGGTAAGTACAAAAATATCGAAAAAAAATACATAATGTTAAAAATATCAAAGTACAAAATATCATTTTTTTAAATATAAAAAAGAATGTAAATAAATTAAATACTTATAACTTAAAAATATATATCATTATTCATAAATGTAATGTACAAATAAATTAAACTTACATATATAAAATGTAATAGGCATTTTTACTTAATAAATATTTATTTTTAATAAATTATAAAATGTTAGAAATAAGTTAAAAATTATAAATACATATACACATACATCTGTAACATAAAAATTAAAAATATATATTATAAATTAAAATAAATATAAAACTTTTAAAACTACATTTTACACCACAGTAACTGCAACCGTAGGCAAAATGTTGGATAGCGGAGAAGTAAAAATTACTATTCCCACTTCAGAGAGTGCAACAGTAGGGAACGTGTTGGATAGTGTAGGGGTAAAAACTACTATTCCCATTCCAGAGTGCAACAGTAGGGAAAGTGTTGGATAGTATAAGGTTAAAATTATTATTACAAAAAAGTGTTTAAAAAAATCAAATACAAAATTTCAAGTACAGTACAACAATTTTCAATAACACAAAAATAAAAAATATATAAAACTTAACAAAAATACAAGATTGAAACATACTATGTTAAAAAACATAAATTAAAAACTAATTTAAAAACAACTATTTAATATAAATTAATTCTAATCTAAAACATAAATTATTAAACAGAATACTTTTTATTTCCTACCCTATAACACTACACATTTCACAACACACATTTAAATTTGTATAAAAGTGTACCTCCATAATTAATATAATAATCAAATAAACAATATTAATTATACAATTTAACACAAACAATATTTTACTCACCAAACATTACCACTATAAATTCAAATTCCTTACACAAAATAAAAGAAAACATTTACCATAAAAAAATTCAATTAATTATTCACTAATTAGCAAATATACATTCATTATTTAACCTTAATATTTTCCACCCTCTACCCCAACAAACACACAAAAATAGTTACACACTTTCAATAAATAATTTAACATTATTAAATTATCAATTTACATATTTAAATGGTAATTAACATTAATCATCAATTAATTATTACATAATTTTAAATACATTACTTCCCACCCCTATAAACTCACAACCCACTCCTAAAAAACATAACACAATTAACATATTGATCAATTAATAAAAGTATTAACCAATTAATTAATACAAACTATAATTATAAATAGTAATAAATAAATAATTATTAATTACTTTAATATAATTAAATTAGTTCCCACCCTATTCCCCTATAAACCCACAACCCGCTCCTAAATATAAAGTAAATAACTTAATTATCAACTAATTAATACAAATGAATAACCAACTAATGTATTAAATTGTTTTTATCAATACTAATACAAATTATTAATTAATGTATTATAATTAAATTACTTCCAACCCTATTCCCCCTATAAACCCACAACCCACTCCTAACGAATAACACAATTAACTTAATTATCAATTAATTAAAAATGTATAACCAATTAATAATTAATTTTAAAATTATATATAAATACTAATAAATAACAATAATTACTTTATTATAATTACATTACTTCCCATCCTATTCTCCTATAAACCCCCAACCCTCTACAGAACTAAAAAACGCAAAATGTAATTAACATAAAATTACGAATTTCTAAACATTTTACACAAACATTTAAAAAAGCAATTTTGAAACAAAATAATTAGGTCACATACTTTTAAAATAAATACTAAAATAAATAACACTAATACAAAGATTGATATTACTAACAACAATATTTTTTTACTAACGATATTACTGTCGTCGATATTTAAAAAAACAATATTTCTTACCTTACTGTCGATATTCTGTACCACAATATTCTTGCAGTCTATATTTTTGTACCACGATATTTAAATCTCAATATTATGGTACTTCGGAAAAACAACTCGATATTCTGTCTGTGCACCCTGCTAGGTTCAGCAGACCACCACGTCTGTGACTGCTTCTTAAGTAAAGTAGTATTTAAGGAAAATGAGGATGCATTTCATTTTGAGACCACTGCCTGCTCTTTAAAAATGTTGGCGCACATATTCACGAAGAGGAAGGGGTCCCTTGGGGATCCCTTCATGTGTGGAATGGGTTACCTCCAACTCGAAGTTGGGGGTAACTGTATGCAAATGTTTTGCAACCACATTCCCGGTAGCAAAACATTCCTACATACCAGTGCTATTCAGTATTAAGAAGGGACGCTCTAAACACGCCCCCTTCCTGATATTGAATTGCATAAGCAAAATGTGATTCTGTAACAAGTTACCGAGTCGTATTTTGCCTTTTGTACATGCCAAAAAGTATTTTACTTGTTGCGACCAGTAAAATGTTTCATACATCTGGCCCTAAGCACCCTGAGCATCTGTTTGACCGCCAGGTAAGAACGACTTTGTAGCTGGACCTCTCTGGTATAATCCGGAAAGAGGAAGACTTTAGCATATCCACAGCAGTGATCAGGACAGGAGCGGACTTCTCGTAAAGGTGCATCTTGATCAATGAAGGTGAGGATGCTGGCAGTCAACGAAAGCAGAGATGCGCCTGGGGGAAGCTTGGGAGTCAACACCCTATGCGCACTCTCTGTGGCGAGCTGGTCGGAAGGCATCCAGGATTTAATCCATGATTTGAGATATTCAGCCACTTACTGCGGCTTGCTGCCATCCGGAACACCAATTATGCACACATTACTGCATCAGGAGCGGTTTTCCCATTCCTCCGTGCAATATTGCAGCTCCGTTGTGCACTTGAGCAGGTTGGAGACCTGAATGATCAATGCAACAGGAGGCCAAAGAACCGGTGGGGGCGGCCGATTGTGGAGGGGCGAACCTGACCTTCCCCCCCCACCAGCGGGAGTACCAAGCACAGGAGAGAGATGGAGTCGTAATGTGGTGTTGGGGATTAGAAAGGTCCGGAAATGTCTCCCATGCTAAGGACCAATGGTGGGAGTCAAGGTCTACAGGAGATGCCCAGCTGTCCCCAGCTCAGGGTGTCAGTCAGGACCCAACACCAGGGGGGGATGCAGGAGAATGCACAGTTCCACTATCAAAGATGAAAGGGCCAGTGAAGATATAGAGAGGCCACAAATGTAACAAAAGCCCCCCATGGAAGACCCGCCAAAGACAGATCTAGATATGATGTGCTCACCAGAGGCACCTAGCACCAGGAGTGGGCGCTGGAGACTGGTGGGCAGAGGGAAGGTCTGGACAGGTCACAAGGTAGCCCCTGGTCGCCCTGGGGGTCCGGAGGGGCAGATGCACCAAGTTGACATCACAGTCTCTCACTTGGTGGGTTTCGAGGTGGCTCCAGAAGTCAAAGCCCACAGGCATGTTCCGTGGCCAGGTCCCCAAGAGCCAGACAAACTAAAGGTAGGGCTCAAGACCATACACATGAGGTGCTGCCAGGCAGAATGGGAGGGTCCAGCGAGACAGGAGGCCACAAGAAAAGAGCTTGTGAACGGCTCTTGGTCTTGCATAGCGTCGCCTGGTCCACACAGCTGCAGCTCCAAGGTCATCGTCAACTCTCCTGCATCACCCGACATCGGTGAGCATTTGTCTTCCGTGCCTCCTGGTCACTCCTGAGTTGCATAGACTCTGTCCCCTGTGCTTACAGGTACTTCTCATCATGAATCCACCTTTGGGTTCCACCGGAAACCTTCACCTTCTTCGTCGGCGACATCTTTTTAAGTCCTCAGTTCAACATCGGTTTGCGACACTGTTACATCTTGCTCAAGCTTTACATTTCCCTTACTTAGCCACTGCATCTAATAGAATGTTTGATGTCATACTAGAATGTTAAGTACTTGACTGCTCTGGGTAGAGGCAGTTGATGGCAGACAGGCTGAGCGAGAGAAGAACTGCTCCTGGTGGGATTTTTATCTTTATATCTATTGATTAATTAACTTGGATTAATCTACAATAAATTATATTTACTATACATACTGGATTCAAGAACCTTATTTACTACAAAATGGCGACGAGGTACAGAACTGAACTTATGCGTGGAAAGAAGACGGATTAAATTTATTACTGCTACAACTAAGGAACTATTTAAGCCGGAACAAAAAGGTAAATTTACAGAAACGCCCTGGTTAGCCCCACCAGTGTCCCCAGCCATCTGGACAGCCTGCCATCCCAGGGCATTGTTTGATTTCTGACTGCGTGATTTGAGCTGAATACTTGGATCTGTTCTCATATCAAGTTTCTAATTGGAAAAACGTGAAGAAAACTTTTAAGACTTAATCTGTTTTGGCCTGCTTTGTCGACAACTTTTAAAAAAGAAAAGAGATGTGCCATATTTGGGAAAACATATCCTTGCCATCTACTATGATGAATGGAGGTGCAACATTCAATTGTATTAAATTTGTTTAAAGAGATTGAGCAGCGTGAGAATGGACTTATTATTTTCCTATAGCCCCTCCTAGAAAAATGCTGGATTTGGTGTGCTGAACACAGAGTGCAGTGTCTGCTGTGATATCGACGCTGGCATATTTGAGCCGAGCATTGTCTGCGGTGTCTGCTATGACTTCGACAAGGGATGTTCAAATGTTTCAAACCCGTTTACCGCTCTAAGGCCCTGTGCAGATTTTTGCACATTTCTTAATTTTCAAAATTTTATGGCGAATTTTAAATAAAAACAACAACGACTTACGTGAGCATTGTTTCGAGCGCTCACAACGGTTTCTAAACGTGGTCGTCTCCTTGACAACGCTGAGCATTTTCGTCTTCTCTTCGTCCATGAGAGCCGCTGATGTCATCAAAGTTGCGTGCGCAAAAAGACGTACGCGACGCAACGTAGCGTCATTATGTCATTGGCAAATTTATTGTCTTCCAGTCATAGTTGTTTCCAGTAAAGCGGCAATCTGCGGTTATTTTGGCAAAACGACATCGCTGTTTTTAACACTTTATCTCATGGCGGAACGGAGTCCTGGGGTGAGTTATTTTATCATTGTACACTTCATGGAAGAACTCTGGCCCAATTTTTGAAGCCGCGTGAAACACGCATGTATTTTCGTCAGTTTTGAAGCCCAATTAAATAAAGGTCATAGCTTAGTCTTCTTTGACGGAACTTGAGAAATTGTGAAGAACCTACGTACATAACTTTGGCATTGGTGATGCTTAATAAAACTTCAATTGTGAACTTCCCGTCCCGGCAATTTACTGTCATAACATCTAAACTGTTTTCTAAGAAGAAATTTCACCGTTTTCCTTGGAATTGCAAATTTTACTAAAACCCATTCGGGTGAGAGATCGCTCACCGGAGTGTATGTTCATCTTTTTACAGTTACTTGTTTTCAGAGGGGGGTGGTGCTGCTTCTTTTATTTATGTATTTCTGGGAAGGTTGCACATCATTTTAAATTGCAATGTATTTCTTCTCATATCAGTTATGTGTGTGTACTTTGCATGTGTGTACTTTGTATGTGTGTACTTTGCATGATATATTTTGAATGTAGGAGCCATGTTTATGCTCAACGTATGTTGAGGTGCCCTATCAATTTTATTCAGGTTTCTGGTTTTAATTATTTATGAAATGAGCCATTATTACACTCAACTTTTGGTTGTGGTGCTCAATATGTGTTGGTTTACTTTAATTGAATTGAGCCACGTATGTGCTCAACTTTTGTTGGAGGTGCTCAATTTGTTAGTTTCGTGATTACTTGCAGATTTGTTTGATATTGATATGCTGATTTGAACCACCATTTAGGTGCTCAATTTATATTGAGGTGTTCAATGTTATTCTTCCTTGCTTTTGATGTACCAGATTATATAGTGCTCTAAAATATTAGAGGAGTTCACATGTGTTACTGAGTAGAGTCATGTATTTTCTTTTATTGTTGTGAACCACTATATGCTCAAAGAATTTCAGGTGTTCTTTTCAGAGGATTAGTTGTCCTAGTGTTGGATTTAGTGAATATGTAATTTGCGGAGCCACATTAGTGCTCATTTTGAGGTGCTCCAATTTTCTTAGTTTGAGGAGCCACATTAGTGCTCATTTTGAGGTGCTCCAATTTTCTTAGTTTAAGGAGCCACATTAGTGCTCATTTTGAGGTGCTCCATTTGTTTGATATGAACTCTGAGGAGTTCAATTGTTCTATTGTTATGGAGAGCAATAAGTTGCTCAATTTTCTTGTATGGACTCTGAGGGGTTCAATTGTTGATGTTTAGAAGAGCAGTAGTTGCTCAATTTTCTTGTTATGGACTCTGAGGAGTTCCATTGTTCAATGTTAAAAAAAGCCACAAGTTACTCTATTGGCTAATATGAACCACGCAAGTGCTCTAATGTTAAGAGGTGTTCTGTCATACCTTTCCCGGGGGCGAGAAGAACAGCGTCGGGAAAACACAACATCGCGAAAGCCGGGGACTACACTTCCGGGTTCGCGACACCGGAAGGAACTACAATTCCCAGGAGGCACGGCGCGGCTCATGCGCACTACAGCAAACAGTATTTAAACGATGGCGGCGCCCGCGGACACCGTCGCTTATTGCTGCTGATCCACGGAAGAATCTCCACAAGGTAAGAGACTACGATCTCCTGCGCTTGTCTCTCAGTTCTAACCAGGGGAAGCACCAAGCCGTTGATTGACAGCCGCCTAGTTTGGCGCACTCTCATGCGCACGGCGAACTCGTGAAGTATAGACCTCCCTGGGCTGAGGAAAGCTAACTCGGCGTCTAGTTGGTGCTCGGACACCAAACATTCAGGGGAAGCGGTCCGGACTATACCTGCTCCACTGCCTAACTATTCCTTGGGGAGACAGTGACGTAACTGCTCGCCCAGGTGTTGTGGACATAGGGTTACACGAGCATCAGACTTGTGTCCTGTACACTTTGGTGGGGTTAACCAAAGTACTGTACCCCACGTTGGGGAGTGCCGGGACCGGCATTCTTGCGGGGGACGGTTTGGGGCAAGGTGCAAGAAGGTCGAGTGGCAATGTCGGCCATTACATAGCACGGTGCCCTCCGTTGGCGAGTGTCTGGACTGACATTCATGCGGAGGACGATCTAAAGGAGAATCGAGCACCTAGGGTGTAGTTAACCCTAAACAAGACTTCTGGCGTATACCTTCCACTACGTAGGAGTTTGTTTTGTATGCTCATAAAAAACCGTCATACTAAAACCATTTGAGTCAGTCTGCTTTCTTTTGGCGCCGGCACGCCTCTGGTTAAGGACAGGTTCGAACCCAATCCCGAGGGCAATCAGGGATTACATGTTCATATTATATTTATTTTGTTGTGAAGAGCCGCAAGTTACTCTATCTGGCTTATAATTATTTATTTATTTGACCCATCCAATTTCATTCTTATGGATGTTATTGTGTTTTTAATCCATATCTTCCATTCTAGTGGATTTTATTAAATTATGCATATAATCCATATTTTTCATTCTAGTGGATACATTTTCTTAAGGAAGGGGATGGGGCCTTTAGATTTAAAAGGTCATTAAATACGAAAATGAAATCCTTCTTGTATTTCAACTGCTAATTAAGAATGCAATATAATGTGTTCCTTTGGTCATTATATTTTAAAATGAAAATGCAATCCATCTTATATTTCAATTGTTATATTTATGAATACAATGCAATTTATTCTATTATCTTTAATTGTTGTTTTATAAGAAAGGGGGATGTGTTACATCTTGCTCAAGCTTTACCTTTTCCCTTACTTAGATTTCCCCATTGCTTAGCCACTGCATCTAATAGAATGTTTGATGTCATACTAGAATGTTAAGTACCTGACTGCTCTGGGTAGAGGCAGTTGATGGCAGACAGGCTGAGCGAGAGAAGAACTGCTCCTGGTGGGATTTTTATCTTTATATCTATTGATTAATTAACTTGGATTAATCTACAATAAATTATATTTACTATACATACTGGATTCAAGAACCTTATTTACTACAGACACCACTTTGCACCTATGCACCAGGCTTCCCTGGAGTAGGTATCGTGGTTCCTAGGGTATCCATGGGTGGGGTGGCTCTTCAACCTTCTGTCTCATCACAGGGTCTCTTCAGGGTCCACTGGGAAGGGTCCGTCTTTTTTAAATTGCAACCACGACTTACCCATTGACTTGAATTGATCATGCAGCCGTGTTTCCACTATGCACACAGCCTCCATGGGGTTCATGGGTACTTACCTCGAGTGGTTCCTAGGGTACCCAGCACTTCTACGTCTTCTGGGTATAGTCTTGACTTGAGTCGTGGTTCGCATCCCACTATCTTAGTATATGGTTTGGTCTCCTCCTGGAGACCATTGTGTAGTTGTGTTACTTACCTGTTGTATTTGCAAATAATTATGGGCATTGTGTTATACCTCCGGGTAAGAGACATTATTATTTATTTATTTTATTTATTTATTTATTTTGTAGAGCGCGTAGTCACCCGGAGGTATCCCAGCGCTAAAAAATCTTATCTCCTGAGTACAGTGGACCAAGGGAGGGGGAGAGGGAAGGAGGGACAAGGAAGAGGACGGGGAGGGCGGAACAAGGAACAAGATAAGGGCCAGGAGTGATTCACTGTGGGAAGAGGTGGGTTTTGAGCTGTTTCCTAAACCGGAGGTATTGAGGTTCGAGACGCAGGGCTCGGGGGAGAGTGTTCCAAAGTCGTGCAGTCTGGACTGAGAAACGCCTTCCTCCCGATCGAGCTCTCTTGAATTTGGGGGCAACAATGAGGTTTTCGGTGTCAGAACGGAGAGGTCTTGAGGATTTGTAAGGGGCGATGAATTTCTTGAGAGCAGGGGGGCCTTGATTTCGTCGTAGTTTGTGGGCCAGACACAGGGCCTTGAATTTGACCCGCTCTCTTATGGGGAGCCAGTGGAGGAGTTTTAAGGCCGGTTTGGCCGACGCTCTGGCAGGGGTATTCGTGAGGATACGGGCCGCGGTATTCTGAATTCTTTGAAGTTTATTCAGGGTCATCTCTGGGGCGCCCAGGTATATCACGTTGCTATAGTCAAGCCTCGAGATTATTAGGCCTTGAATAAGCAACTTTTGGGAGTTGGGGGGCAGGATGGGCAGGACTTTCCTCAATGACTTCAAAAGACCAAAGCAGGTCCCGGCCACTTTCTTTGCCTGCACGTTGAACGAGAGGTCGGTGTCAAGCCACACTCCCAGGCTCTTTACTTCCTCTCTGGGTTCTGGAGGAGGGCCCAGACAGGCTGGCCAGATGTTTGGGGACAGTGTGAGTCCTTTTGGGCCCAGGAGCAGAACCTCCGTTTTTGACCCATTTAATTTTAGGGCAGAGGTGTTCATCCAGTGATGGACCTCCACAAGGCAATTAAATAGATCTGCTGGTTGTTGTTTGGGGTGGGATAGTGACACAACCAGTTGTGTGTCGTCAGCATAACTGACGACACTCACTCCGAATGGAATGATGACCTCCTCCAATGTGGACATATAGATATTAAATAAAGTGGGGCTCAGGGAGGAGCCCTGAGGCACGCCACATTGGAGGGGAATTTCGGAGGAGCGGGCGTTGTTCTCCCAGATTTGGTAGGTCCTTTGAGCCAGGAAAGATGTAAGCCAGGCTAAGGCGGAGCCCTCTACACCGGCTCCCTTGAGTCTTTTGATAAGGAGTCGGTGGTCGACGGTGTCGAAGGCCGCGCTTAGGTCGAGGAGGATCACTGCCACTGATCCTCCTCCGTCCAATAGCGTTCTGGCCTCTTCAACCGCTGCTAGGAGGGCGATGTCTGTGCCCTGCCCTGGGCGAAAGCCCGTCTGGGAGCTTTTTAGTATGTTATTGCCCTCCAGGAACTGGGAAAGTTTTCTATTCACCAGTTTTTCAGCAATCTTGCTGATTCCTGGGAGTAGGGAGATGGGCCTATAGTTTGCCAGGTTTTCGGGGTCGAGGGAGGGTTTTTTTAACAAAGCTTTCACGACCGCCGCCTTCCAGCTTGGGGGTACGACTCCCTTTTGGAGTGAGGTGTTAATCAGGTGAGTCACGGGGGGGATGATCGTGGAGGCTACCTTTTTGAGAATTCGGAGTGGGGCGGGATCCTTAGGAGAGCCGCTTTTTATGGATGTTAACGTGTCTTCTACTTCTTCAGTCGTGACTTGGCCCCATGAAGAAAGACGGCAGGGTGTTGACGGTTGCGGGAGATCGTGTTCCTCACCCAGAATTGCGGAGGGAATAGCCTCGAGGATTTTTAGGATTTTCCCGTGAAAGAAATCCGCCAATTGTTGGCATTTGGTCTGGTCAGTTGTAGGGTCAGTGGGATGTTTAGGTCCGGGTGCTGGGGTTTTCAGAAGGTCTTTTAGGATAGCATAGGATTCCTTGCTGGAGCATACTGCTTTCTCTATTCGCTCCTGAAAAAACACGATTTTGGTTTTACGGATGGTGGTTTTGTAATTAAGGAGAGAAGCAGAATAGATCTCTTTATTTGTTTCTGATTTGACTTTCCTCCAGGATCGTTCCGTTCTCTTACACTCTTGACGCAGGGCTTTAAGCTCTGGTGTGTACCATGGAGCCGAGGCTACTCTTTTGGGGTGTTTGAGAGAGGAGGTTTTAGGGATGAGTGCATCAAGAGAGGAGGTGATCCATTCAGTGACCTGCTCGTCAGCCATAGCTGGATCGCTGGAGAGCTCGGGAGTGGACTCTGCTAGAACGGCGGCCCATTCCTCAGGTGCAAGTTTGTGCCACCGTCTGTCAGTGGTCTGAATTTTAGGGGTTTGAGGGTTGGTGAGGGGTGTTTCCCAAGAGATTGGGACAAGAAAGTGGTCTGTCCAAGGGAGGATCAGGGGAGGCTTAGTAGTGATGGCTGTGGCATTGGTGAGGACGGGATCCAATAAGTGTCCCTTCTCATGGGTGGGTTCATTGTTTACCAGTCGGATATTGAGTGACGACAGGTCTTGGAGAAGGTCAACGGCTATCCGATCTGTAGGGTCTTTCAAATGTAAGTTAAGATCGCCTAAAATGAGAACATTGCTGACAGAGGATGCTAGTTGTGCGACTGATTCAATAAGGGCGTTAAGGAATTTTCCCGGGGGGCCCGGGGGGCGGTAGATCAGTAAGCCCGACAGGGAGTGGGCTGGGGAGAATTGAATGGAGAATTGGCAGCTTTCGCAGTCCTCGATTTGAGCATCAGTGGTTCTACAGGTGAGATGATCCTTAAAAATTATGGCTACCCCCCCTCCCCTCCCTTTGGGTCTATGAAGTGCTTGACAGAAGTACCCTGGAGGCAGGGCCACGACGATGTCCGAGTCGGTGCTGTCTGATAGCCACGTTTCCGTAAGAAAGAGCAAATCAAAGTCATGGTCTAGAATTAGCAAGTTTGTTTCAATTGCATGTTTGGGGAGGGAACGGCAGTTAAGAAGGCCAATCTTAAGTCCGGGTTTTGTAGATGCGGTAGGGGGTGGAGCGCAGCGCATACAGTAGTAGAAAGGTTTACCTTCGGTATGCGTATGGTGACAGGCCAAGATTGTTCTCGGTTGAAGTGCGCGGAGCATGTCTCCAGTGTATACCATGCGCGCGAGTGGGGTTTCCGGCAGCATTTCTGGGCCTGGGTCCGTCTGGGCCCAGACGGGCCCAGACGGGCTTGCCTTTGGCGCGCCTTCGGCGCGCTGACGGCGCGCCCGCTGCGCCCGTCCGCTGCGCGTACGGGTGTTGCACATATTTAAGCACAGATTGGGTGTGGCCTCAAGAAGTGGGCGTGGCCTGATTGCAGGCTCGCTCGCTGCTGTCGGGAATGGCGTTTTTCTATCCCGTGGCGGTGTTGAAATCGACTGCCTGGGAGTCAAGAGGTAAGAGTAAGTGCCCAAACTGCTATGCAGGTGAGGGGAAGTGCGCAGTTTTAAAATCACACACAATTTTTAAGAAAATACAGTAAAACCTCCCGGCTGAGCCTCAGGAGTACAGATGTGAGGAATTAAGGTTGTTATGGTGATCTGCAAATAAGGTTTCTGGGTGTAGACAGAGCATTTTATGTTTGAAATTCTTCTTACCATGTTTGGAGAGATGGGGCGGGGGGTAGATGATGGACCAAGAGTTTGGGCCGAGTTTAGAGATGGGAGGGGTTGAAATTGAGGGTGGAAGAGAGAGTGGAGGCACTGTTTGGAGAAGAGGGGGAGAAAGGGGATGGATAGCAGATTGGATCGTACTGGTCAAAGAAGCGCAGACGGGAGGTGGAAATAAATCATAGAGATTAATTCAAACGAGAACTTGAAGCAGAATACAGTGATATGACATGAGGGTGAGTTAAACGGAGGAGCTTCAAAATAAACAATGTAACAAAATGTAAAAGGAACATCAAATATACACTAAAGCAGAATATATAACAACAGATTATACATAAGGATAAAGTGCAAAGTGAAGGATGGCACAATGACATAGGCAGTCTAAACTAGAAGAATTAAAATTAAAGTTGAAATGTATGACAAATAGATAACAACTATATGAAGAAAATAAAATGCCATGAGGAAGAGGGACATAACTTAATACACAATCAGTAGATAAAGAAATTACAAATGGAAAGTATACAAAGCCAGTTGGAATGTACAGTAAAGAAATCACAAATCAGAATAAATAAAATTAGATTAAAAAAAAAAAAAAAAAAAATGTATATTATTAGAAAGTTATAAAGTGCAGGCATAAAGGAGGTAGAGAAGAAGTAAGCTAAGTGAGAATAAAATAGTATGAAATAGCATATAGTGAGGATAACTGGTTTAAGGGGGGTATAGTGAGGTTAAAGAAAAGAAAAGAAAAGAAAATGGGGTGAAAAGGAGGAAAATGACAGGAGGAGATATAAGGGAGCTGGTTGTGAGATGACAGTAAATGGGATAAAGAGCAGAGATAGTGGGCATAGGCTTATAATTGTGATTAAAGATCAGGGCAGTCTTCAAAGATGGTCGCCAGGTTTGTAGAGGAGAAAGCAGTCCTTTTTTAGTGTCAATGTTACAAATAAGAGAAAGCAGTCCTTTCTTAGTGTCTATGTCATCAATAGGGAGGAGGAGTATATTATTGAGTGGGTAGAGATCGTCAAAATGGAGGACAGATTAGCTAGTTAATGACTGAGGAAAACAAAATGAACCAGGGCAATGAGTGATTTTGCCCGTATGGGAGTGATGAGGGCTGCATCCTTACAGCTCACGATTTGCATGTGTCCTGCGTGGGTTGGCGTTGAACATCAGTGCCCCCACTGTTCAAATCGGCAGCAATGTGGTTGCCCAGGGCATCAGCCCAAAGCCATGATCTGTTCCCTGTAGGGACCGTTTGCAGGAAAATACACTGGAGTAGCCGAGCCCCACTGATCCTACCTGTATCAATGAGGTAGTCCAGGACATCAGGAGCGAAGCTGCCTACACTGTGTATCAGGGGCGGGCTGGGTATTGAACAGCGTCATGCGGCAGGGGTGTCTCGGCCTATGGTGTCTCGGTCATTATGTGTTAGTGAGTGTCTTATAATAAATACACTGTGTGGTTCTTTTTCACTTAACCTATACCAATGAGATTAAGTTCGGTAAAACAAGGTGCTCTCCACAGTTACCACTTAGAGAGCTTTCTAAGGTTGTCTAAGACCACTAAAATCACCATAAGGGTTGCCTGGATTAGTGGAGGGTGCTACACTTACATAAGTGAGCACCATATACTAAACCAGCTTTTCACAATGAGCAAGGAAAAAGGCAAGAAATGATTGAGCTAAAAAACTTTTAAAAGGTTATTGATAGCACAAAAGGGGGACATAGAAATAAAATAATGATGTCTAACGAGGTAAGCAGTGGAGCTGTGTTTCCCTAGGACTCAATAAAGTAATAACTCGAAGCCCTCGGCTCACATTGAGAGGTGGGTTCTATTGGGCACCTGAAACTGCTGTGTATGTAAAACAAAGAGGAGGAGAGCTTCGTGTTTAGATACAATATCTCATGTTCTCATTCGAATTTCTTCCTTTGGAGTACTGAAACGTTAATCATATAGCACCATTATAGATGCTTCCAATGTTTGCCTTTAAATGTGTACATTGTTTTTTTTCAAGGCACTCAACTTCTTGGCAGCTGCGGATAGACTCTCGCTCAATTAGCATTTAATCACACCCATAGTAATACGTTTATTTTTTGGACTCTTCCCAAACGCAGTATACTGAAATTTTCTTTAACACGTGTTGACAACATATACTTGGAATAAGAAAACAAAGGTAGATTTGATATTATGAAAGGACATGACTTAGAAAGCAAATAGGCGGGAGCCACAGGACAGTGAAATTGGGTACATCAAGTAGTGGACTAGGGTGTGTGAATGAGGTAGGAGATTGCATGAAGACTTTTAAGTAGTGGTTGGTTACTTTGGAGAAAAATCAATCCAGTACTTTGCCTGTGATGCTAAGGGTGTCAAAGATTAAACTAATGGCGCAGTGGTCCACTTTATCAATAACTGCGGAGACATCCAGGAGGATGGGAATAGAAGAAAGACGTTTGTGATGACAAGTGGTGAGAAAGATCTATTTGTGGGTAAAAGGAGTTTCCAAACAGTGGAACATGCCAAAACCATATGTGTCTGGTTACAGAGGTTGATAGAAGTGATAGAAAGTGAGAATTTAAAGAATTGGGGCCAAATTTATGACTTGGTTGGTGTTGCTCTTGCACCAGACAAGGTGGTGCAAGTGCGACGTAAACCCAGTCATATTTTTAAAGCCACTTTGTGTGGCTTAGAATGGCTTCAAAGATATGGAGTAATGTAACTCAGCGCAAATTGCTGTTACATTACTCTGTGCAAAGGAGGCATTCCGTGTGCGTTGTGTGGGTGTTTTCTCACAACTCCCAAGGCTTTTTGATGCACTCCCAGATTTACCACACCTGGTAATGTGTCAATAAGATTAGCCTCCCCAGGTGAGGCTTAACAAGAAGAAATATCTTTATTTCTACTCATTTTTTTCCTCTCTCTATGTGTGCAGCATTCTGCACCAGACATAGAAAGAGGAAAAAGCATCCCATGATTGATTTTGTGCAGGAAGGGGCACCTTACTGCACAAAAACAATCCTGCCCACAACACAGGCACATTTGTACAATAGTGCCTGTGTTGGCACTAGGTAGCTCGCCAGTGCAAGGGGAGAGGAAAGGAATGTGCCATATTGGATTAATACAGTGCATTCCTGCCCTTTCTCTGTGACGCAGGGCAGCGCAGCAATGTGACTTGTAGCACTGCCCTGCACCAGAAGGGTCATACATAAGGCCCTTGGTGTTCTTGGATTTTTTTTATCATTCGAAATTTAAGATATTTGACAAAATTTGTAGGGCGGTGGGCGTGCAATATTATTTTTAGCCGGGGTAATATGACTGCAACCTGGGACCATTTTGGATAAATGTTAGAGGAGGAAGTGAGACAGAGAAGTGCATTTGAAGACAAGCCTAGGGGTTGAATGATTTGTGGGTCAATGCATATCAGAGGGAGCTTAAGATCGCCACTTCTCACTTGTATTTCATTATTTGTACTACATTTGTATTTTTTGCGTTACCATTTCAGGGTCTTCCCTTTTTTCTTGCCTCCTTAGAACTGATGTCATTTTTTTTTATCTTATGTACCATCTTATTTATTTTTGTTCAGCACTTTTGTATAAAATGGCAATAAACATTTACAAATAAAAAAGGGCTGTTGGCATGGTGTGCAGCTCAGCAGGGATGGTTTGAGGAAACGACCTCATTGTGCACTTATGAGCACTGCTGTTGTCTGCGAAGCTTTCTGCTCCCGAGGTGGACCATGCTTTACAAAAACAACAAACACTTAAGAAATAAACTGGAAGTGGGCGCCAGGCGGAGTGGGCCGGGTGCATGAGGAAGAGGGGCCTCGAGCATAAACACTACTCAACAGAATCACGTCAAACTTCAAACGATAACATTACAACTAACATAACATTAGAAAGTGCACGAGCCCCACCTTGCGGATTTGTATTTAATCTTTAACCGATCAGTCCATTGAGGCATCCCTGGCCTGGCACCTGCCGCCTCTCCCTGGGGTTCATGCCCCCATCCTTTTTTAAATGAAGTGTTTTTTTAATCTTTGAACCGATAATGAGGTGAGGGAGGGTCGGTGTCGTCGAGGGGGACTCTTTTACCCCCAATGATGAGGTTTTGGGTCCTCTCAGGCGTGGCCCCCAGCCCCCTTCACTCCGAGCACGTGGGAGCGCCCCCCCCCCCTCTCTTATGACCGCCAACGAGTGAAGTCAGACCTGTGAGGAGCGCGGGGTCGGGCTCGCGTGCCCCCCCCCACCTCGGGCCTCAGTCACCGAGAGGACATCCTCTCCCGAGGGGGCTCCAGCACGTGGGGGCGGCTCTCCCCCGGCCTCACACATAAGGGCTCCCCCCGGGCCTCAGCTGCCGCCGTGAGATCCTCCTCAGTCTCCCCGAGCGGGCTCCAGCAAGTGGGGAGCTCCTCCCCCACACACACCCCCCGAGCCTCCGTCCCCCTGAGGGCCTCCTCTCCCGAGGGGGTTCCAGCACGTGGGAGCGGCTCCCCTCACCCCTGCCCGCTCCCCTCGGGCCTCCGTCCCCCTGAGGGCCTCCTCCCCCCGAGTGAAGTCAAACCTGTGAGGCGCGGACCTTCCCTGTCCGGCCGTTACGCCGGCTCGAGCCTCTTTTCCCGCCCTTTCCCCTCAGTTTGACAGTTGGCAGCTCCGCCCACTCTTGACAGGCGCTCGCGGGCCCCGCCCCCTCCGGCAGGTGCGCAGCGCGCGCCCCGGCTGCGAGCTGTCAACGGGTGGCGCGCGCGCCGCTGCCGCCGCCTCCTCGGTGACGGTTTGACGGCTGCAGCCGGCGAGCGCGCTCCCCCTGCTCACGCGCTGCGTGCGTGCGTGCGAGCGACCGGCGCCCCGCCCCCTCCCCTCCGCCCCCGGCCGGCCGGCGGGCGCGCGCTCAGCTGTCAGTGGGTGCGCGGCGGCCGCGCGCTCCGCTCTTCTGCCGCAGCAGCATCGGCGCGAGGACAGCCGCGGCCGCAGCCTCAGCACCGCAGCATCCCTCCGCCGCGCGGCCCTGTCACCCCTCCGCCCTGTGCCCCTCCGCGCGGCCCGCGCCATGAGGAGCCGCGGCGGCGGCTGAGGGGGGGCGCGCCCATGGAGGGGGCGGGGGGCGCGCCCATGGAGGGGGCGGGGGGCGCCGGCGGGCCCGGCCCGGCCTCCGAGAACCCCAGCCGGGCCGTCGAGTACCTGCTGGAGCTCAACAACATCATCGAGAGCCAGCAGCAGCTGCTGGACACCCAGCGCCGCCGCATCGAGGAGCTGGAGGGGCAGCTGGAGCGGCTGGGGCGGGAGAACCGGGAGCTGAGGGAGGAGAGGGACCGTCGGGAGTACCGGGAGCAGCGCAGGGAGTACCGGGAGCACGAGGGGCACTGGGAGCACGAGGGACACCGGGAGCACCGGGGCCACGAGCCGTACCGGGAGCACGAGGGGCACCGGGAACACCGGGGCCACGAGCCGCACCGGGAGCACGACCCACACCGGGAGCACGACCCGCACCGGGAACACCGGGAGCACGAGGCGCACCGGGAACACGAGGCGCACCGGGAACACGAGGCGCACCGGGACCACGAGCCGCACCGGGAGCACCGGGACCACGAGCCGCACCGGGATCACGAGCCGCACCGGGAGCATGAGCGGCGACAGCACTTCCGGGACTCCCACGGCCCACCACAGAGACCCTTGCCACCTCGCGATGGGCGTGAGCCCCCCACACCGCCGCCTACCTCCGCCCCTCAGTGCCAGCACCGGCCGCCTCGCGACCCTGGACCGTACCAAAGCCGAGGGTGTGAGGATCCGCGGAGCCGGGCCGCGTCCAGGAGCTCTAGCCCCGGGGCAGGCACCGGCCAGAGCAGTGCCAGCACCAGCCCCGCCACCACACTGCAGGGCAAGTGAGTATGGGAGGCTATGGGTGGGGAAACCGGAGCGCAGCCCGGGATCGGACACTACCCATCACACCGTCACCCATTGCCCAACATCTCATCTTCCATGGCCTACCACTAGCGGTGGCCAACCACGGCATGTGCCGACCACCTCGAATGGCCAGGCACTGCTGCCGCCCACTCCAGCCATGATTCCCAACTGTGGCCAATCACCCATCATAAGACACCAACTGTGTATCTCCATTTCCCATTGTAGCGTCCATCATAGACAACCATTCCCCTGATATCCACAGCAATTGTCTAAACAAATCCCAGCAGTGAGGACCATGACCCCCAAGCATGGCCAATCAATGCGTATAACACGGCCAACCTCTGTCCCCAACATTTACATCCATTCATAACCTCTGCCTCCTAGAACCATGAAGATGAACATAGAACATGAACACTGACATCACAAGCCATGGCCAACTTCTTTCCTAACACCATCTAACGGGCCAACCACTGCCCTTGAACGAGAGAACATCGGCTAAGCACTGGCCAGCATTCTGACACCAAGTGCACCCTCTGCTCTATCTTCTCAAGCTATGTCCAATAACCTCTAATGCTTCCTTTAGCCATGTCCCATCTGGCCCACTGAGAGCCAAGTATTTGACATCAAAGGTCATGGCCAACCTCTGTTCTTACACCACCAACAATGGTGCCAAGAATGATCTCCAAGTCCACTGTATGAAGCCACTAACCTTGGTCACACCATCTCACAACAGTCATAACATGACCATGAATAACAGCTTGTTATTCACCATGGTGCCCCCAATCATGAGTAACTGCTTACCATGGTGCTACCTACCATGACCAGCCTTTGCTACGGTGGGCAGGCCAACACTGCTAATAGTTCTTGCAAACCATGTCCAACCTAGGCACACCTCACCACCCTCAACCCTCAATGCTGTATGCAACATTTCTGAGCTCAGTATGACTAACCATGACAGTCCACAGTAGTGGGCACTGGCAACCTTGCGCAAGCACAGATGTGACCAGTGACTTACAACTGAACTCAATGCTGTCACTCGTGGCCTGTAACTACCCACAGCTTCTGATATTGCATCTGTGGCCATAACAGCCCTTGACAGCTACCAAGCATTGAGATCTACTGCCATACAGCCAAGGCCATTTACACAGCCAGCTCTGCCCCAAACACTGCCAACATCGACCCCTTAACAACCGTGGCCAAACCTCATTCCTTACAACTCTTACCAAGGCCATCTGTACTTCAGTGCTGCAGTACTTTGCCAATTTATGCCTGCAACAGTTCCACTATGGTCAGACTGCCTCCGATAATGCCTGCGGCCACTAGGCTTTACCTTCTACACCCCTAGACATATCAAACCCTTGCCCCAACGTATTGAGAAATGTTCCCTTTAATATTGGTAACTGGGCTACCACTGCCCACAGTGCTCCCAGTCACATCGTTCAGCACTGCCAAACATGTGCAACCAGTGGCTTTGCCACTGCTCACTTCAGCCAGCCACTTCCTCAAACACTGCAGTTGATTGCCATCCTCTGGCCACAGTACTACTGACCAATGCCCCAAGACCCAACTAGGTTTGGTCAGAATCTGCTCCTACAAGGCTAACTGTGGTCACCTTCAACCCCAACATTGACATCAGTGGCCAACTTTTACCCCCTAAATCTCCAACCTTGTCCATTTGTGCCTAAAACATCACTTGCCACAAACCAGTTAATCACCTTTCATTTCCTCTTTACCTACAAGCCATTGCTTCCACCAACCAGTCTAATTTCTTCCACAAATGGTCCCAACTGTGTCAATGGTCTGTCCCAAAACATAGTATTTTTTTCTCTTTATACCTTCAGCCTCAAACCCCTCAACAATGTACTTGTTTTATCTTTAGTTTTTGTACTGTGCACCATCCAACTGTAAGGCAATGTAAAAGAACAGCTGTCCACTGACAAGTTCTTGATAATATATGTTCAATGCTACCTGTAAACTAGTGTCTAGTGCTGCAGATGGAGATGTACAGGGGTCAACAGGTGGTGGCACAATTATGAATTAGTTACACTTGCATATTAAGAAGAGGTTCATTTACAGCAGTGATGATTTATTCTGGATACTTAACATTCAGTTATTGATGCAGTTACATAGTCCCACCTTCACTAATTTATATTGTTAAGTCTTCAGTTACAGATTCACTCACACATTCATTTATGGATACAGTACAGGTTCAGGTACTTATTCACTCAAACACCAGTTATGGATACATTACAGGTTTGGTTACATATTCAATCGCACATCCAGTCACGGATACAGGTTCAGTTACATATTACCACACGTATTCAGTTATGGATACAGTTATAGGTTCAGTAAGATATTCAGTCACACATTCAGTTATGGTTATAGTTTCAGGTTTCAGTTACATATTTACATTCAGTTATAGACACGGTCACAGGTTCAAATACAAATTCAAGCCCAAATTCGGATTGTAATTACGGATATAGTTACAGAGTCAGTTAGTTGTTCACTTACACATTCAGTTATAGATATAGTTACAAGTTCATTTGCATATTCACTTCAACAGTCAGATAAGGATACAGTTACAGGTTCAGTTACATATACAGGCAGGTATGGCTACAGTTACAGGTTCATGTACATATTCACTTCCACATTCAGTAATTAATGCAGTTACAGGTTCAGTTAGTTGTTCACTCACACATTCCTATATGGATATAGTTACAGGTGCAATTAGATAGTCACTCATACTTTCAGATATGGCTACAGTTATAGGTTCAGTGACATATTCACTCAAATGTTCATATAAGAATACAGTTTCAGAAAGATATTCAGTCAAACATTTAGTTAAGGCTATAGTTACAGGCTGTTACATAAACACTCACGTTCAGCTATGGATATAGTTACAGGTCCAGTTACATATTCACTTCCCCATTCAGTTATGGATACAGTTACAGGTTCACTTATACATTCACTCACACATTCAATAGTGTATACAGTGACAGGTTCAGTTACATATCCACTCACGTGTTCCAATATGGATACAGTTACGGGTTCAGTTACATGTTCACTCACACATTCAGTTATGGATACAGTTACAGGTTCAGTTACACATTCACTCACACATTCAATAATGTATACAGTGACAGGTTCGGTTACATATTCACTCACACGTTCCGATATGGATACAGTTACGGGTTCAGTTACATATTCACTCCCACATTCAATAATGTATACAGTGACAGGTTCAGTTACATATTCACTCACACATTCTGATATGGATACAGTTATGGGTTCAGTTACATATCCACTCACACATTCAGTTATGGATACAGTTATGGGTTCAGTTACATATCCACTCACACATTCAGTTATGGATACAGTTATGGGTTCAGTTACATATTCACTCACACATTCAGTAGTGTATACAGTGACTGGGGCAGCTACATATTCACTCACATATTCCAATATGGATACAGTTTCAGGTCCAGTTACATATTCAGTCATGCATTCAGTTATGGATACAGTTACAGGTCCAGTTACATATTCAGACATGCATTCAGTTATGGATACAGTTACAGGTCCAGTTACATATTCAGTCATCCATTCAGTTATGTATACAGTTACAGGTCCAGTTACATATTCACTCACACATTCATTTGTGGATACATTTACAGGTTCAGTTACACATTCACTCACATATTCAATAATGTATACAGTGACAGGTTCAGTTACATATTCACTCACACATTCAATAGTGTATACAGTGACTGGGTCAGCTACATATTCACTCACACATTGCGATATGGATACAGTTACAGGTCCAGTTACATATTCAGTCATACATTCAGTTATGGATACATTTACAGGTCCAGTTACATATTCACTCACGCATTCAGTTATCGATACAGTTACAGGTACAGTTACACATTTACTCACACATTCAATAATGTATACAGTGACAGGTTCAGTTACATATTCACTTACACATTCTGATATGGATACGGTTATGGGTTCAGTTACATATTCACTCACACATTCAGTTATGGTTACAGTTACAGGTTCAGTTACATATTCACTCACACATTCAATAGTGTATACAGTGACTGGGTCAGCTACATATTCACTCACACACTGCGATATGGATACAGTTACAGGTCCAGTTACACATTCAATAGTGTATACAGTGACAGGTTCAGTTACGTATTCAGTCATACATTCAGTTATGGATACATTTACAGGTTCAGTTACACATTCACTTACATATTCAATAATGTATACAGTGACCGGTTCAGTTACATATTCACTCACACATTCAGCTATGTATACAGATACAGGTTCTGTGACATATTCACTCACACATTCAGTTGTGGATACAGTTACACATTCACTCACACATTCAATAATTTATACAGTTACAGGTTCAGTTACATATTCAGTCAGATTCAGTCAGATTCGGTTATATGTTCATTCATGCATTCTCATATGGATACATTGATAGGTTCAGTTACATATTCACTCATGCATTCCTATATGGATACATTTGTTTGTTCAGTTACATAATCACTCACACATTCAGATGTGGACATAGTTATATGTTCAGTTACATGTTCACATAGAGATCCAGTTGCAGTTTTGGTTACTAATTCACTCACATACAGTTATGGATACAGGTACAGGTTGAGTTACATATTCACTCAAGGTTCAGTTACATATTCACTCACGTGTTCCAATATGGATACAGTTACGGGTTCAGTTACATATTCACTCACACATTCAGTTATGGATACAGTTACAGGTTGTTACACATTCACTCACACATTCAATAATGTATACAGTGACAGGTTCAGTTACATATTCACTCACACATTCAATAATGTATACAGTGACAGGTTTGGTTATATATTCACTCACATGTTCTGATATGGATACAGTTATGGGTTCAGTTACATATTCACTCACACATTCAGTTATGGATACAGTTACCGGTTCAGTTACATATTCACTCACGTGTTCCAATATGGATACCGTTACGGGTCCAGTTACATATTCACTCACACATTCAGTTATGGATACAGTTACAGGTTCAGTTACACAGTCACTCACACATTCAATAATGTATACAGTGACAGGTTTGGTTACATATTCACTCACACGTTCCAATATGGATACAGTTACGGGTTCAGTTACATATTCACTCACACATTCAATAATGTATACAGTGACCGGTTCGGTTATATATTCACTCACACGTTCCGATATGGATACAGTTATGGGTTCAGTTACATATTCACTCACACATTCAGTTATGGATACAGTTACAGGTACAGTTATACATTCACTCACACATTCAATAATGTATACAGTGACAAGTTCAGTTACATATTCACTCACACATTCATTTATGGATACATTTACAGGTTCAGTTACACATTCACTCACATATTCAATAATGTATACAGTGACCGGTTCAGTTACATATTCACTCACACGTTCCAATATGGATACAGTTACGGGTACAGTTACATATTCACTCACACATTCTGATATGGATACGGTTATGGGTTCAGTTACATATTCACTCACACATTCAGTTATGGATACAGTTACATATTCACTCACACATTCACTCACATATTCAATAATGTATACAGTGACCGGTCCAGTTACATATTCACTTACACATTCCGATATGGATACAGTTACAGGTCCAATTACATATTCAGTCACACTTTCAGTTATGCATACAGTTACAGGTCCAGTTACATAAACACTCACGTTCAGATATGGATATAGTTACAGGTTCAGTTACATATTCACTCCCACATTAAGTTATGGATACAGTTACAGGTTCAGTTACACATTCACTCACACATTCAATAATGTATACAGTGACAGGTTTGGTTACATATTCACTCACACATTCCAATATGGATACAGTTACGGGTTCAGTTACATGTTCACTCACACATTCAGTTATGGATACAGTTACAGGTTCAGTTACACATTCACTCACACATTCAATATTGTATACAGTGACAGGTTCAGTTACATATTCACTCACACATTCTGATATGGATACGGTTATGGCTTCAGTTACATATTCACTCACACATTCAGTTATGGATACAGTTACAGGTTCAGTTACATATTCACTCACACATTCAGATAGTGTTGCTGTTACAGGTTCAGTTACATATTCACTCACACATTCAGATAGTGTTGCTGTTACAGGTTCAGTTACATATTCACTCACACATTCAGTTGTGGATACAGTTAAAGGTTCAGTTACATATTCAGTCACACATTCAGTTATGATGCAATTTCTCTGTCGTACAATTAGTTAAAATGTGTTCTTTCATAATTAAAGTATAGGGCTTATCATACGTGTCCACCTCCGTGCCATTCATCCAGCCTTTTAGTGCTTTGACGGAGGAGTCTTACAAGGTCAACCCATGTCTGATTTCGACCTTTCTGGGTGTCCCTAATGTTCCCCCTGTACTCTTTTATGGTGAATCCATTAAAGTCTTCTAAAGTTTCCTCCATATGCTTGGAGACAGCCATAGTCTTATTAAGGGTCAGAAGTCCTTGACTGAGAATAACTCCCGCTGTAGAGAGCCCCAGTACTGGTCACATGTCCTTCCCATTTTGCAGGCCCTCTGAAAGGCTCCATCGAATTGGTCAATGTCTTCACCATCACTAAACCTGGGGCCAATCCCTTTGGGGATCCGTAAGGTCAAACGTTGTCGCTTGTTCTCAATTTGGTTTGCTGCCGCCATTCTCTTTGTGCTTCAAGCCCATCTTAACCCGTCTCTCATCTAGAGCTCATCTCCTTTCCTTGAGTTCAGGCATTTTCTCTTCTAGTGAGAGGAGGTCAAGCTCTTCCTCAAGGTGAACTCCCACCCTATGAGTAGGTAGGTCACCAGAATGACTCCTGTCACCTCCTTCTGGTGAAGAGGGCCTGGGTGAAGGTGGAAAGGTTTGGTCTTCACCTTCTTCCTCCTCATCTTCTACTAGTCCAAGGCATCATCCTGATCGTCTGAAGGATCTTCTGAGGAATCGCCTTACCTCGCTAGCTGTTCCTTCTCATAGAAGCTGAGGACGTTCTCAAGGTCCTTGTTTTGGCTGTTATTCTGAGGCCAGTCGCCCGAATTTTGCACAATTACCTCAGATCACTGACTTTCCGAGCTCGGAGTACAGACAAGTCAAGGTTGTTGTCAGCCTCCATTGTGCACTAATATTTTGTTTGAAAGTTGGGACCTTTTTAAAACTTTACAAAAACTTTTACAACATTTTCCCAACTTTCTAACATTATAGTTACTTTTGGAACGGAGGTCCACAGATGGCCCTAACAATTCAAATGAAAACTTTTTTTAGAAAAAATAATTTGGTTCTAATGTCTGTGGATTTCTCGTGCAAAGCCACTTATGACCACGTGGTTCTGGAAAACACAAGTTCAGGATCCCACGTCTGCTACCAATGTAGGAAAATGGAGTATTATGCATTGAGGTTGGGTAGGCTTCACTATGCAATATGCAATACTCTCACAATACCCCAAAGAGGTCCTATGGATTCACACTAATAAATCCCTAGCTGAGTTCTGGTAGTGTGACACAGAGCGTTCAGGCTTTACAATGGGCACGTGTTAAGCATTACAGATTACCAACATGGATGACTCGAAAGAAATCCAACATCAATTTATAAAAAGAAAGCACATTTTTATATATAGTTAGACACCAAATTGAAGACAATTGGAGGAGCATACCTGAGTTATGGCCTTTTAAAGGAAAAATCAATCTGTGCATTTCACTGTTGAAAACCTTAAAATTGCGGTCACTGGGGAAAAAAACGCTAGCGACAATCGGTCACTTGCGGGTTGAGTTCAGTTGAAACCACTTGGTGTAAAGGTGCAGGGGTCCCAGGACCATGTCCCAATAGTCAGTTAAATTTTACCTGGCTCGTTGGGCCTCGGTGCAGAGTTGTCATGCCTGTCCCTGGTGCTGTAGGGGGAGCCGCAGGTTTGCTGGTTTTACAGCTTAGATGGTGATGGTGACGAAAGGGCTGCAAAAACTCGACAATGGAGCAGGTGAGGCAGTGGCTTGAAGATACTGCGGGGTTCCCTCAAGTCACATAGTTGAACAAAGGTAGCAGTATCCAGACTTGCCACCAGCAAGCCTTGGCAGAGGCAAGCTCAGCCTTGGGTTAATTCAACATCCTGGCAACCGGGGGGAAACGATGGGCACCTGAAACTTGCTGGAGGTCAGGATTCTGTTTCCCACATTGCACTGGACCATTTACTTTTTGGGCGATCCTTCGGCGGGCCTGATGGCCAGTGATTCTTTGGTTCCATGAACGTCCTTAACTTGCAGACTGAAGGGGACTAGTACCACTAGTCCAAGGGAGCTCTGGGGTTGCCTTTGGCTTTCCGACTGTTTCCTCTTTCCTTTATAACTGGTCTTTGGTCCGGGACGAGTCATAGTTGTGCAGTTGCAGGGTGGTTGCCACAGGCAAGGTTATTGCGCCTTTGCTTTGTGCAGGTCCTGAAGTCGCAGACTTGGGTCTCTTCTTTGTCCTTGGCTGCAAGTTGTTCAGATCTGAGGTTCCGGGGTAAGGCGAACCCCTTAAATACTAGATTTAGGGGTGTTAAGCGGTGTGGGTGCTGGTAGCCAATGAGATACGAGCCTCAGCGGCTAATCCGCCCCTGACGTGACCACTTCCTGTTTAAGGGGACACCCTTTCTACCCAGAAGCCTCTATTCTTACAATTTAAAAAATGGCAGAACCCTTCTTCAGCTGTACAGACCAGGTAGCCCACCTTAGGGTTGTGACAAGCCTTCTGGGGGTGTATGCCTCCTGCTACCTAATTTTCCTGCCTGCCCGTATTGCAGGAGGGTGGTTTCCTTACTGTCGTTTTTTCTGAAGCCGGATTAGGAGGAGTTGAGAATGTTGTGCTCTTCGATGAATATGGCGAGTTGGCTGTTGATGGCTTTCTCTGTGACTTTCTCTGAGAACGGGAGCAAGGAGATGGGTCTGTAGTTTTTGAGGTCGGTGGGGTCCGCTGAGGGTTTCTTTAGGAGGGGGTTGACCTCTGCATGTTTCCAGTCAAATGGGAACAAGGCGGTCGCCAGGGAGCGATTGATGGTGTGGCGGAGCATGGGTGCGATGGTGTTGGCGGCTCTGTTGAAGATGTGGTGGGGGTAGGGGTCGAGGGTGTGTCCTGCTGAGTGTGTGGGCTCGGTCACGATCTGGCAGAGTCCATTGTTGTGGAGGTTGTCCAGGAGGGATGTGGTGTTGGGGTCCAGTTGGTTGTCGAGGTGGAAGTTGAGGTCTCCCAGCAGGGTGTAGTTGGTGGATGCGATGGCCTGCGGTGTGATGATGTCCATGATGGAGTTGGCGAAGGGTCCGCGGGCTCCCCGGGGTTGGTAGATGAGGGTACCTCAGAGGGTGGCAGTGGGTCTGGCCAGTGTCTTGAAGTCGGTGGCGTGTCTGTGGAGGGATCGGACTTTGAAGATGCATTGCAGGGTCTTCTGTTCGGTTGTGTTCTTGTGGGCGGGATGTGCTGGATCCGTATTCTTGGCGGTGCTGCAGGTGTGCCGGCAGCGGTGACAGCTGAAGGGTCCGTTGGTGTTGGCTGGTGATGCTAGCTTGCAGTTGTTGTTGCGTGGGGTGCTGCTGGGTCGTAGCGTTGGCGGGGCGGAGGTCCAGGGTTCCTGGCACTGGTCGCAGTCGGGTCGCGGACAGGTGCAGACGGACTTGCCTTCGGCGCATTAGTGGCGCAGCCATTTAGTAGGGGTCGGGGAGGGCTGGACAGCTGGGAGGTGGGAGCGGGGAGGGGAGGAGAGCTGGATTGGTCACACTGGTCGTGCGAGGGGCCACGGGGCAGCAGCGGCAGGGGGCAAACGGGCTGGAAAGGAGGAAAAATAAATTTAGGAAAGAGTGTGAAAACAAGTGAAAACGGAGCGGAAGCGCGAGACAGAGGTCCACTGGACCACCAGGGATGAGGCGCAGGTGGACCTGCGGGTGGAGGAGGGCCTCGAACACTCACACTAGAGAGTGCAGAGGCTGGGGGAGGCCTCACTCAATGGTGGAGCTGCGAGGGTGGGAGAGCAATTTCACTGACAAGAGTCAAGTTCAGGTACATATTAACTCACACATTCAGTTATCGATACAGCTACCGGTTCAGGTACATATTTACTCCCATTTTTACTCCCATTCGCCTATGGATACAGTTACAGGTTCAGTTACATGGTCACCCACACATTCTGATAGAGATACAGTTACATATTCACTCACACATTCAGTTATGGATACAGTTACAGGTTCAGTTATATATTCACTCACACATTCAGTTATCAATACAGTTTCAGGTTCAGTTAGATATTCATTCACACATTCAGATATGGAAACGGTTACAGGTTCAGTTAGATGTTTATTCACACATCAAGTTATGGATACAGTTGGCGATCACTATTAGAAACGATAAGTGTGTAGAACCACTTCTGCGGGGTATGGCAAATGCCAAGCTATGTGCCGATGACGTGGCATTGTTTTTAAAACCTGATGAGGTCATCCAACAGAGGGTTTTGGACATTTTTTGGGAATTTCAGTCTGTGGGTGGTTATAAAATGAATAGGTTAAAAATGGAGATTCTTTTACGCAACTACTGTATGACTGATTCCCTACACCCAGAGCTGTGACCCATTGGTGAATCCGAAACCCATGAGATATCTAGGCATTTATAGTCATAAAGTTGTGGATGATTTATATTTAATTATATACACTTATTATGAAAATTAAGGCACACTTCTTTAGGTGGACAGGTTTGCTGATATCTTTATTGGGTCATGTCATGATGATCTGCATGTCTATACTGCCTCTGTTTAACTTTGTATGCACCACATTGACCTGTGCTTTGTAGATAAAGTTTTTTAAGGAATCCTAGGGATTTTTTTCTACTTTTAGTTGGGATGAAGATAATACCACATTTGCGCTGAGCACTTTATACAGGCTATCAACAGAAAGCGGTCTGGCATTGCTGAATATAAAAGTATACTAGTTTGCCAACTTTGCAAGTTTTTCATTTAGATTTTCTATGTCTTTTGGTCCTGGTAAACCTGTTGACAATGTTATTTTAGATTTAATCATGCAGGATTATTAAATTGAGGATTGTTTACGCCTGACAAAATGACTGGAAAAAAGTTTGTTATAAACATATGCAATGGCTTTTAAAACAGAAAGAACAACTAGTTAAATATTTTGCTATACCAGTTATTAATGGCTCTTCTCGATTCACTGATACATTTAAAGGATCACACACCATTCTGGCCAGGAGTATCGCCCAAAAATGGGAGATAAATGGCTATCAGATGTAGGGGATTTGTACCTGGAAAGAGTGTATAGAAATATTCCCTCACGACCTACACAATTTTGAGATTAACAACTTTTATACTTTGACGATTATTATTTAAAACAGGGTGGCAACATTAACTTTTTTTCATATATAATTTTTATTATTTTTTTATGTACGAAATATCATTAATCTTTTTCTTCTTTTTACTTTCAAGTTATCACAATTCATTTAATAAAACATATAGTACTTCATTGGAACAATAAAAAACATAACCACACCATGCAGAGAAAAAAACAAAAGCCTAAACAAATCTTACAAATTCCCGAAAAAAACTATCTCAGATACACTACATTAACTCCTTATTCTGCGTCTGAGGGATCGCAAGTTGTAACGCGAAGTTGTGATAACTTGAAAGTAAAAAGAAGAAAAAGATGAATGATATTTCGTACATAAAAAAATAATAAAAATTATATATGAAAAAAAGTTAATGTTGCCACCCTGTGTTAAATAATAATCGTCAAAGTATAAAAGTTGTTAATCTCAAAATTGTGTAGGTCGTGAGGGAATATTTCTATATGCTATATTTGTTGTTCCTCTCTTTCCCTGACCTGAACAATACGTATAGAGGGGGTCCCATATTTATGTTGGTACCTGGAAAGAGTAGCCAGATATAGAACTGGATATCAGGCGCTAGAAGGCAGCCCTTTGTTGGTCCTTTATTTGTATCAGACCTTTGTTAAAAGAATGAGACTTGATCAAAATTAGGACCAGCTCTGCATTGGTGCTAGAACTGATCCAATCTAGTACTCCGTTAATATGGAACTGAGCCTGTAACTGCATTCATAACTATATTATTTGTTTTTATTGGAATAGTTCACATAAATACATCATATAACCATAAAAGGAATTTAAAAAAAACTATTCATTACAGTACAATAGATAAGCATGCAGAGCCACCTAATCTCCCCGCCCCTACTGTCCTGTAAATACCCCACAAATGCAAGAATTACTCATAGCAACAACTTTAATATCACAGCCCTTCTCAAAGTTTAAGAAATGTCTTATATGAACCTGAACGCAATGCATAACATCGTTCAAAACCTCTTTTCTTCGACATGTTGGCCTGCCAGTGGCCAAAGGTAGGGGGTATCTCAGACTTCCAGTTTTGTAACATTAGAGATGTGGGAAAGTGACCAAGAACAACTTACACTTACGCAGTTAGATACTGGATAGCCACATTTCGAAAGTATAAGGGGGTGGGGGGGTTATTTAATATAACAAGACAGAAATGGCTATCAAGGGAGGGAGTGCTGATTTGGCCGAGGTTTTGAATAAGATCAATATGTTTAATGTCTCTTTGTTAAAAGGTGCCAACCTCCACCAAATGTCATTCTATACGAAGTGGCTCCTAAATAGAACGCCTGATTGCGTAGGATTAACTCCTTGATACAGGCAAAAAGTTTTAGATGTTTATAAGAGGGAGCTGGCGGCATATTATATGAGATTGTCCAAAACCTGCGAGGTGCTAGGCTTCTATCAATTAATACTGTACATGTATGCTCAATATCGACTTTGCCAAGGATACTCAAGCCGTCATACTGGGATATTAATCAGGCGCTAGTTATCTGATCGGAGATAAAAAGCTGTTTTTGGTCACTTTGATTGCCAAATCTCTAATTTTACAAATCTGGAAGTCTGAGATACGCACTAACGTTGAACACTGGCAGACCAAAACGTCAAAGATAAAAAGTTTAGAGGTTTGGGAAGGGCTGTAAGCACATTACATTTATTGCTATGAGTAATTCTTGCATTTCTGGGGTTTTACAGGACAGTAGGTGGCTCAATCAATCAATCATTTGTAAAGCGCACTACATACCCGCGAGGGTCTCAAGGCGCTGGGGGGGGCGCTATTGATCGAACAGCCAGGTCTTGAGTATCCTCCTGAAGGTCAGCAGGTCTTGGGTCTGTTGTAGGCTCAGTGGGAGGGTGTTCCATGTCTTGGCAGCGAGGTGGGAGAAGGATATCCCACCAGTGGTCATTCTTCGGATGCGCGGGACGGTGGCGAGTGAGAGGTCGGCGGAGCGTAGCTGGCGGTTGGGAATGAAGAAGGAGAACCGTCTATTGAGGTAGGCTGGGCCGGGCTTGTGGAGTGCCTTGTGTGCGTGGGTGAGGAGCTTGAAGGATATCCTCTTGTTGACGGGGATCCAGTGCAGGTTTCTCAGGTGGGGGGTGATGTGGCCGTGGCATGGTTCGTCGAGGATCAGCAGTGCTGAGGCGTTTTTGATGCGTTGTAGTCGTTTGATGAGCTTGGTCGGGGCTCCCGTGTAGAGGGCGTTTCCGTAGTAGAGTCTGCTGCTGACGAGGGCCTGGGTGACTGTCTTTCTTGTATCTGTCGGGATCCATCTTTAGATCTGGTGGAGCATGCTGAGGGTGTTGAAGCAGGAGGAGGAGACGGCATTGACTTGCTTGGTCATTGAGAGCGTTGAGTCCAGGATGATTCCCAGGTTGCGTGTGTGGTCGGTGGGTGTCGGGCTGCCCCCAAAGCCATCGGCCACCAGGAGTCGTCCCAGGCTGAAGGGTTGGAGCCGAGGATGAGAACCTCCGTCTTGTCCAAGTTCAGCTTCAGACGGCTGGTCTTCATCCAGTCAGCGACGGCCTTCATTCCTTCGTGAAGGTTGGCTTTGGCGGTGATGGGGTCCTTGGTGAGGGAGAGGATCAGCTGAGTGTCGTCGGCGTAGGAGATTATGTTGAGGTTGTGCTGTCGGGCTACGTGTGCGAGCGGAGCCATGTAAATGTTGAACAGCGTCGGGCTGAGGGAGGATCCCTGGGGTACGCCGCAGATAATCTCGGCATGCATACCTATTGAACTGTAATTAACGTTTTAAAATTTATTTTATAGTTATATGATGCATTTATGTGAACTCCTCCAATAAAAAAATAAATATAGTTGCCCCAGTATTGGACTTTCATAGATTCCCATGCTTTGTATCCTTCCCCCGTCGTCGGAATGGGAGCCTCGGTAATAGAAAAATACCATAGCAGTAGGTACAAAAGTGAAAGACAGGCCTAGGCCTCATCTCATTTTGTAGCCTATCCGCCTCTTTTTGTAAAAGAGACCAAAAAAATTGCAACAACCAATCAGAGTAGCCTCACCCCATAGAACCCTCCTGAGAGAGCCTCAGATTTTCTACCGCACGTTGTGCTAAGGGAGTCTCCACTGAGCTCTGCTCAGATTTCTCTTCAGATTTGGAATTTTCTTCTTTTTCTTCTCTTTCAACTCTAATATGTCTGATAAGGAGAAGAAGGCTTTATTCCGCGCTTGTGCTACCTGTTCAAAGAAGAGGCTATACATTGAGGACAAGCATGAGGACTGTATATACTGCTTGTACCCGGATCACAAGGCCACAGATTGTAAGATCTGCAGGACTTTCTCTACGAAGACCTTGAGAGACAGGGAAGGCCGCTTGCTAACCTGGTTGCAGAAAATGAAGTCTCGTAAGGAGGTTCTATCATCCGACAGTGAGGATTCTTCCTCAGCTGCGTCCTCCAGGAGATCCAAGAAAAGGGGTAGGTCCTCCCCTTCAACATCTTCTGAGCCCCCTTTTAAGGCCCTGCAAGTGACCTCTGATAGGTCTGAGAGGCCCAGTCCCAAACAATCTCCTCACCGAGGTGTAAAGGAGAGGCTGGGACGGACTGAGGAGACACAGTCATCAAAGAAGGTACAGAAAACCCCTTCTATTACTTCTCCACCATCTGAAAAGGAGAAGGTATTCCAAAAACCTGCTACTGTCCCTCAGGAAGGAAAATCAAATAAGAAATCTCGTCCATCGACGACGAAAATATCTGGTACGTCGACGACGACATCCAAAATTCACTCGGGTTCTGTTACAGCTCCGTCGACGGGACCATCGACGGCAGCTTCGTCGATGGCGGTTGCAGTGATATCTTCGTCGACGTTTAAGGTACCTGTTCCTTTTTCGTCGACGATGGTGCTTACATCTTCAACGTCGACGATGATGACATCGAGGATAGCGTCGATGAATGCAACTTCGACGAGAACGACGACGACAGCGGTGATGATAATGACGACGAGCTCGTCGACAACACCGTCGACGATCAGTCCACCGTCGACGAGGTCCATCTGATGAAAAGCAGCGAGACTCCCAAGACTTTCGATGCCGCTTGGTGCAAACCACCTCTAATTCACCCTAAGATTAGTGAGGCAGGTGTTGGAAATTGGAAGGCGAAGAACAGGTTTATTTCTCCAGAGGAGAACACATCACATCAGACACCGGGGCTATCGTTAGGAGGTCCTCTAACTGCATCTCTGTGGCATGGCCTTTTATATGCTTTTTAGTCAGTTTATTACATGGTCAAACATTCCTGGCATCAGTTTATTGCATAGTCAAACATCCTTGGAATCCCCGCCTCAAGCTAGTTTCCACACAGACCCAGCAGCAATCTTCCCTCCACCCAGATCTAACAGATGATCGCTATCTCGCAGCTGGACATTCCGACAGGATCTAAAAGTACGTTGGATAAGTCAGATCTAAGGGTTCGTGTCTTTGATTAGATCAGGCCCCTTTGTTGGTGAACCAAGCCCTGCCGTGTGCGGGTAATAAACTATGTCCACAGGGGTTGGTTAGTGCCTGGGACCGGATTGAGTGGACAGGTGCAGGGAAGTGACTCCGGGGCATTGTCATGCTGACAAGGTTTTACGACCCTGGTACATGTCTTCAGGCTTGGTCAGAGCGCTTGGGGATGATAGCGAGGTCGGGGTGACTCACAGGTGACCAGCAGAGTATGAAATGGCCGCGATGTCTAAAATGGTTGCTGCTTACGCGCACGTAAAGGCCCTTATTAAGCAAGATGGCGCCGGCAATGTTCATATTTGTCGTTTTATTTTCTACATATCTCTCCGTCAACGTTCCCGTCGACGACGAGTTCGTCGACGTTTCCGTCGAGCTCGTCGACGATGTCGTCGACGATTCAAAGGGTCCATATTTCTATTAAAAGACAGCAGATTACTCCAGAGATTACTTCTCCTCGCAGAGTAACACCCTTTCCTCCAACTTTGCTTTTGGAGGAGGAATCAGATGATGAGGATGGCCCTTATGGGGATGCTTACAGGCCATCCCAACTTCAGGTGAAGTATCAAGATTCAGACTCTGATGACTACTATACGGAGGAACACCATTTTGTTCAGCAAGAGAGGCCTCAACAACAACAACAACAAGACATGGTGGCAATGCCTTCCTCTCTCATAACAGACTTGCAGATGATGCTACAGGATTACAAAAGAAGGTTCCCGTCTCAACCTTCGGACCAGCAAGCTCAGCCTCCTCCTCCTTTCATTCCTGCTACTCCTCCAGTTGCAGTGACACCTCAGGTTTCTCGACCTTCGGAGCCAGATCCAAAAGAAAGCCATCAGGAGGTTATTGCTATTCAGGATGATGATGACTCATCTGATGACGATCATCAGGTAGATCAAAATCTGGACCCGGATAGAGATTGGGACGAGTATGTTATTCAAGATCCAGCCTCACCATTGCCAGATCCTGCTACCTCTCCTCCAGCAGATATTGGAGGTTTCCATAACCTTATGGAGAGGGCCTCCAAGAGGTTTGTTCTTCCTATTACGACAGTACAGACAGACTGTTTCCTTTACGACTTCAAGGAGCCTTACAGAAAATCCATCCGTTCAATACCGATAGTTGAATATGTGTGGTCGGAAGGTACTAAAGTGATACAGAATCCAATTACGGTCATTCCTGTTCTTCCCCGGCTGGAGAAAATATATAGGGCTCCAGAAAACAGTCCTGCTTGCCTGACTGATCAACCGAAGCCGGACTCAGTTATTTCCCAGGCAGCTCAAAGAAAGTCCAAAAATCCATCAGCGCCTATTACGACACCGCCAGACAAAGAGGGGAGACGCTTGGACAATGTGGGAAAAAGGTTCTCCTCAATGGCCAGCCTTCTAGTCCGAGCTGCTAATGCTCTTGCAATCCTGGGAAGACATGATCGCCAAATGTGGTGCGATTTATCCCTGTTTGTTGACCAACTTCCGGATGGTGCAAAGGAAGAGGCCAAGAAGATTCTGGAGGAAGGAGAAAGTTCATCTTCGGAGGTGATAGATTGTGCTATGGATATAGCAACCACCGCTTTCCGAGCTCTTGAGGGATCAGCAGTTTTAAGGCGTCGGGGCTGACTTCGGGCAACCTGGTTTCGCCAGGAAGTCCAAAATAAGATCTTGGACTTACCTTATGACGGAGAAATGCTTTTTGGAAAGCATATAGATGATGCCCTTCAAGAGATCAAGAAGGACACGGACACGGCAAGGTCCTTGGGGACATTGCATTACCGCAAGGTTCCTTTCAGGGGTGCGAAAGGGAGAGGTTTTTCATCGTACAGAGGGGGCAACCAACAGTGCTACTCTTCTTACTTGCAGTCCTCTCAGTCATACAAACCCCAATTCTCACAGCGCCAAGGTCTTTCTCTCGCCAACCACCAAGAGGACGACAGGGACGTCAGGTTAGAGATACGCCTAAACGTCAATAGCGGCTACATGGCTCTGTCTACTGTTCCTCCCCCTCTAGTAACATCAGTGGGGGGCAGGATATAAGAATACCTCCACAACTGGAAAATTATTACATCGGATCGGTGGGTCCTCAACATCGTACAATTCGGCCACACACTAGAGTTTCAAGAATTTCCTCCATCGAGAGCTCCTCACGCCAAGGAATCGAAACATCTAAATCTTCTACGTCTCGAAGTTCAACAGCTGCTCATCAAAGGGGCGATAGAATCGGTTCATCAGACCCAACGAGGGAAAGGATTCTATTCCAGGTTTTTCCTGGTTCGCAAGACGGAAGAAAAGTGGTGCCCAATTCTAGACCTGAGGAAGCTCAACACCTATCTCATAAAACACTCTTTTCGGATGGTTTCTCTCCAGGATATATTGCGTCTCCTAAATCCTGGTGATTATATGGCAACTCTAGATCTAGAGGACGCATATTTTCATGTTCCCATTCATCCGGCCCACAGGAGGTATCTTCGCTTTACAGTAGCCAAGAGCCACTTTCAGTTCAAAGTCCTACCTTTCCGACTAAGATCTGCACTGCTGATATTTACAAAGGTATTGGCACCAGTGGCAGCTTTTCTCAGAAGGCAGTCTCTGCAGGTGTTTCCCTACTCTCAAGCAGCCTCAAAAGCAGTCGAGGATTGTATTAAACTTTGCAGTCATCTGGCTCTAGGCCTAAACAGAAGCAAGTCTGTCCTTCTTCCGTCCAGGTCGGCAAGATTTCTGGGTGCCATTCTGGATACAACTCTTTGCAAAGCTTTTCCTTCATAGGAGAGACAGAACAGACTGATTCTTTCTGCCAACCGTTTTCGAAGGAAACAAACTCTTTTAGTCCGTCAGTACAAATCCCTTCTAGGATCGATGTCATCTTGCATTGCATTGATACCGCACTGCAGGCTTCACATGTGTCCCCTGCAGGAACAACTAGACTTGCAATGGCGTCAAGCAGAGGGGTCATTCGAAGACAGGATAAAGATTACTCGAGGCATGAAGAAGGCGATCAGGTGGTGGACTGTAACAAGCAATATCGAGGAAGGTCTCTCCTTCACGGTTCCTCCCTCTCCGTTAGTCCTGACCACAGACGCTTCTCTAGAAGGCTGGGGAGCTGTATTACAGGATCTTCAAGTGAGCGATTGCTGGTCTCCAGAGCTTCGCACCTCTCACATCAACCTACTAGAACTGAGAGTGATTTATTTAGCTCTACAAGCTTTCCTTCCAAAAATTCGAAATTCTACAGTCCTGGTGCGGACAGACAGCACGACGGCCATGCATTATGTGAACAAGCAGGGCGGAACAAAATCCAAACTCCTTTCAAAAGAGGCACAGGAGATCTGGGAATGGGTTATTCGTCACCAGATATCTCTCTCAGCAGAACATCTACCAGGTTCTCTCAATGTGGAGGCGGATTCATTGAGCCGCCTAAGGTCAGTCTCCCACGAATGGGAATTGGATCAGAGAACTCTCGACAAAATATTCTCTTGTTGGGGCACTCCTCTTATAGACCTGTTCGCGACTCCACAGAACAAGAAGTGCCAATTCTACGCAAGCAGGTATCACCATCGAGAGTCGCTGGGGAATGCCCTTTCGATAGCCTGGTCAGGCTCATTTCTTTACGCCTTTCCACCGATTCCTTTGATACCAAGGATACTGAGGAAACTCAAGACGGAACCCTGCACCATGATATTTAATAGCCCCAGCTTGGCCCCGCCAATTTTGGTTCACAGAGCTCCTCCGTCTATCTCAGGATCAACAAATTCTCCTGCGTCCAATTCCTACCCTGCTGACGATGTCCCAGGGCCAAGTAATGCATCCGGACCCGAGCTCTCTGCATTTGACAGCTTGGCTCCTGAGCACCGGGAATTCAATGCTTTAGATATCCCTCAAGATTGCAAGGACATTTTAGCTCAAGCTCGGGCTCCTAGTGCAAACAAGACCTATCGTGCAAAATGGAAGCTTTTTTGTACATGGTGCCAAAAGGAGAATCTTCATCCTTTAACTTCGGCTCCTCATAAAATCTTACCTTACATATTGTCTTTGGCCAAATCAGGTCTTCAACACTCTTCCATTAAAGTGCATCTGGCAGCGATCCCGAGGTTCAGACGAACAACCTCTGGCCCTTCTCTTTGGTCCGCAAGGGTGATCAAGCAATTTCTTAAGGGTCTATTCAGGGCTTTCCCTCCGGTGAGACCTCCTCCTCCAATTTGGCAACTCAACCTGGTCCTTGCCCATCTCATGAGGGCTCCTTTTGAACCAATACATAGAGCAGACATGAAGTTTGTGTCCTGGAAGATTGCTTTTCTTCTGGCGATAACTTCAGCCAGGAGAGTTGGAGAACTTCAAGCTCTTACAATTGTTGAGCCTTTCTTACAGTTCAAAAAAGAATCTTTGATCTTACGGACAAATCCGAAATTTATCCCAAAGGTCCCTTTGGATTTTCACCTAAATGAGCCTATAGTACTAAAGACTTTCTTTCCTCGACCTTCATCTCTGGCGGAGAGATCTCTCCACACATTGGATGTCCAAAGATGCCTGAAGTTTTATCTTCAACGTACGAAAGAATTCAGGAAGACTTCTCAACTTTTTGTCGCTTTTAGCGCTCCAAGGAAAGGTATGCCCCTGTCAAAGCAGGGGATATCACGTTGGATTGCCAGCACAATACATTTCTGTCATCAAGCAGCGGGAACGCCACTGAGGGGACGGATCAAAGCTCATTCTACGAGATCAGTGTCATCATCTACATCTCTGTTCTCTGGAGTCCCTATCAAGGACATTTGTAGGGCAGCTACATGGAGCATTGCCCATTCATTCACGAAACACTACTGTTTGGATTCTTCCACAAGGAGTGATACAGCAGTCGGACAAGCAGTCCTGAGGAATTTATTCCAGTGAGCGGTGAGCTTTCCTTTCTATCCCTCCTTCCTATATTGCACATTTTGTATTTCATAATATTACTTATTAATTGTTACGAAGTTTTTGGCCAATTATGATAATACTTATACTGCGTTATGCTTGTATGCATGTGACAAAATGGGCATTTGCAGATTACCGCTAGCTACTCTGATACAAAGCATGGGAATCTATGAAAGTCCAATACTGGGGCAAGAAAACAAGTTACTTATCTGTAACTTTGGTTCCCCAGTATTGGTACTTTCATAGATTCCCATGCGCCCACCCGCCTCCCCTGGGAAAGCTCAGCCTTCAGGAAATGTAATTACTTTTACACAACGGCTACGAAAATCTGAGGCTCTGAGGCTCTCTCAGGAGGGTTCTATGGGGTGAGGCTACTCTGATTGGTTGTTGCAATTTTTTTGGTCTCTTTTACAAAAAGAGGCGGATAGGCTACAAAATGAGATGAGGCCTAGGCCTGTCTTTCACTTTTGTACCTACTGCTATGGTATTTTTCTATTACCGAGGCTCCCATTCCGACGACGGGGGAATGATACAAAGCATGGGAATCTATGAAAGTACCAATACTGGGGAACCAAAGTTACAGGTAACTAACTGGTTTTCTTATGCATACAGTTACAAGTGCAGATCCATATTAACTCACATATCATAGTTACAGGTGCAGTTCCATATTCACTCATATGTTCAGTTATGTGTACAGTTACAGGTCTGGTTACATATTCACCCACACACTCCTTTACAGTAGAAATTCAGTTACATATGCACTCACATGTTCAGTTATGATACAGTTACTGGTTCAATAACATACTTGCACATTCAGTTATGGATACAATTACACGATCAGTTTCATAACAAACACATTCAGATTTGGATACAGTTACAGGTTCAGTTTCATAATTAACACATTCAGATTTGGATACAGTTCCGTTCCGTTAGATATTCACTAACCTGTTCACATACGGATACAGGTACAGGTTCACTTAGATCTTCACTCCCACATTCAGATATGGATACTGGTACAGTTACTTATTCACTCACACATTCATATATGGACATTGTTACAGTTTCAGTTAGATATTAACTCGCACATTAAGTTATAGATAAAATTTCAGGTTCAGTTACATATTCACTCACACGCCCGGGTATGGCTATAGTTACAGGTTCAGTTACGTTTTCACTCACACATTCCGATATGGATACAGTTGCAGGTTCAGTTACATGTTCACTCACACATTCAGTTAGGGATACAGTTACATGTTCAGACAACACTATCAATTCAATTTCAAACAATGTTCTCTCTTCAGTTACAAATAGTGCTATCTATTCAGTTATTTGTGCAGTAATAGATGCAGCTACCGAATAATGAATGGATACGTTTGCATATTCCACTACAGGTGCATTTATTTTCAGTTACAGTCAGTTACAAATGTTGCAAATGTATCATTACCAAGGGTGGCTGCAGGAGGCTTCTGTAGTTGAAGACTGTCAGAAAAGCACGTGTCTTGTTCTTGGCTCTGAAGGAAGGAGCTTAAAATCGCCTAAATTCCTATGATGTTGATGTTCTACCTCCTGAGTATATTTAGTCGCCCTATTCGACCCAATCAGATTCCGATCATGCTCACTCTTCAGCCTCTTACTTGTGACGAGGTGCAAGAGTGGCTGGCTGTTATGGAAGGGCATGCTTCACTCCCTCATGGTAAAGGTTTTTTGACACTCTTTCAGTTTGAATTCTTCTGCTTACATTTTGTCTTGTGGATTAAGTTGGCTTCAAATATAGTCTAAACACCTCCCATGGCAAGGCTGAAAGACGACCCAATCCTGCACCAGGACCAGCAGTTCGTTGAGATGTGGGTCTTTCTTTTTTTCTTTCTTTTTATTGCCAAACGTGAACATTGCATTATGATGACATTCATGTTCACAAAACTATACATCAAAATACCATCCGACAATAGGGAGATAGTACCGGCAATTTGTTCCAGTTTTGTGCTGCTAGAAAGCGGAAAGAGCGACCTCCCATTCTCGCCTTCTTAATCTTAGGAAGCACCAGCTGCCCGGTCCCACAAGATCTAAGGAACCTTCCAGGTACATACCTGGTGACTAAATTCCCTAGATATGGCGGAGCCACGTTCTGGAGAATACGATGACATGTAAGTAATGTTGTCTTAAACAGCACTTTTTTTTTTTTTACAAAACATATTCTTTCCGTCCTCACCCCCGTATTTCCATTTCACTTGTCAGGCCTCTTCTGACAAGGGTCTTTGCCCACTCCAGTCCACTGGCATTCCTATCATTCCCCTATACTCCTTCCACCACCCCCAGATTTTGGCCCCTTTGTGGGGGCAGCCTCTTCTCTCATAAACTGCCCTTTCTGCAAGCATGCACCAGTCCATATCTACCCTCCACTCGCTCAGCGTAGGGGCTGATGCAGCTCTCCCCAATTTAGCTTTATGGCACTTGGCGACCATGACCCCCAATGTCACCCAGAAGCATTCTTTGCTGGTTAGCTCCAAGTCATCCCATATGTTCCGGACACCACTTTGGTGATTTAGTCGTCTCTATACTATACGCTGCTCTCATACAGGTCCGCACCGCCTCCAGGTAGTCCTGAAGTATCAGGCATCCCCATATAATGTGGACGACGGTGGCCTCCTGTTCTCGCCCCTAGGGCATAGCGGAGAGTCAGATCTCCCCATCTTTACAGTGTGGTACAGGCAAGGTAGGCTTTGTTCAGAATCGTCATTTGTACCAACCTAAAGCGCGAATGTATGGGCCTCTCATTGGAGAGGCCATAGCCTCCTGCCATTCTTCATCCTCCAGGCGTTCCACATCCCCCTTCCAATGGAGCAGAAGACCTTCTCAAAGTTCTGGGGAGTTGCTCATAATTTTAGGATATATTAGGGAGATCGCTTTCTTATCCATATAGTGGAGAAGTGTGGCTCACTGGTTAGAGGAGGCAGACCTTGAAGCAGAGGTCAGCCCGGGACCAGGGTTCAATTCCCGGCTCGGCGGGGTCTTGAGTCATAAAATGTCCATGGACTCGACAATTCTTGCTCCGGTGCCTACTCGATTCACGGGTTCACACTCTGCGACTCTGGGCAATAGCTTGCTTAATCTCCACAATGGCCCCTCGCGGCGGGATGCCTGGCTTTCACCTTGCGGATACCCTGCCGGGGTTATCTCACAGGGGAATACCAGGACGGGTTCCCTAAGCAAGCGCTTAGAAACCGCTTGGTGATTTGCGCTATATAAATTCCTGTACATTTACATTTACATATAATCATCTAGTAACCTGTCTTCTAACGGGGAGGACTCAGGAAGTTCGGGTCCTTTTGGCAGCACTGCCTTCAGTGCGTGACTGAACTGCAGGTAGCGAAAGGCCTCCGACTGTGCCAGCCAATAGTCCATTTGCAGGGCAGCGAATGACTGTACTTCACCCACCACCCACAGATCACCGACCTTTGAAAGACCATTTAAATCCCACTTATCAAAACCCCTTTGCCGTGCCAGTAACCCCAACTTTGCGTGGTCCCATAACCGGGTCAACCTGTGATGTTATCTTTGCAGCTCAAAGCTGTTAGATCCTCTTGCCAGACCTGTAGAGTGGTCGAAGTTGGTCCGTGGAATGAGCTAACCTTCTTTCCCCCATAGATTGCTCCGAGGTAGCCTCCTGGTTGCATGTTGTGGTGGTCCATTCTATATGCCGGGTCATCATGGGGTCTATGAACCTAAAGATTGATCACCGAGAGCTAGCCCCCCCAGTAATTTTTCCGGAGGGTTAGGAAGCACTATCCCTCCATCATACCAGCTCCTGGTCAGCTTCGGGAGAGAGACACTAGAAGAGCCACCATCTCACAGGAGTGAACGCACTGTCGCATCCACTGACTGAAAGTACTTTAGAGGCACCACACGTGGAGTATTGTGGAGCATGTAGATACATCGAGGCAGGGCCATCATTTTAAAGAATGATGCTCTTCCCAAAAGGTTCAGCAGCAGAGATCTCCAGTGGTGGACGTCTTTTTGCCAACGCTGCAGTGGGGGTTCTAAGTTTCATTCATAAAACATCTTAGGATCCTTGGTAATATAGAGTCCCAGGTATCGGAACCCCTCAGTTTCTTTCTGTATTGCACGGTCTCTGGGGAGGCAGGGTGGGTCTCCTGCGAGCACATACATCACTGACTTCTCCCAATTGATGGTATACCCCGAATACCTGTGATACAAGTCAATAATATGCAGTATTATATGGAGAGTTGTGCTAGGGCTCGCTATATACAACAGGATGTCGTCAGCATAGAGGGAGATACTATCCTCCCATTCCATGGACCAGCGCAGCCCGCAGATCAGAGGGTCATCCCATATCCATACAGCCAGGGGCTCCAGCACCAGGGAGAAAAGAAGCAGGAGAGGGGACAACCCTGCCTTATGCCCGCTGCAGCGGAAAGACTTTTGATACGCCCCCATTTACCGCCACTTGGTCTAGTGGATCAGAATGTAGGAGTCCATGCCAAAAACCACTGGCCATAGCCCTGGTTTTCCAACACTGCGTACAAGAACAGCCATTCGACCGTCTTGTATGCCATCATCGCATCTAGGGATACCACTGCTGCATCTTTATAGATGTCGGCCACTCTGCCCTGGGCACCATGGAGGTGCCTCAGATTGAATGCTGTGTTCCTCCCCAGCATAAGGCCAGCCTGGTCTGGGAGGATCAATGACTGTATAACTTGGCTCAGTCGGGTCGCAAGCGGTTTTGCAAGCATTTATATTTCAGCGTTTAGTAGGGCAATCGTCCTATACGAGGCACATTCATCTGGCGGTTTGCCCCCCTTGTAGATTACTACTATATTGGCGATTCTTTGGTCTCTTGGGAGTGTTCCTACCTCACACCTCTCTTGAAACATCTTCAGGAGAAGGGGCGCTTTTGTTGCTGTGAGCTTGTATAGCTCAATTGGTAGACCATTAGGGCCTTCGGCCTTCCTTGATCATAATGCCTGGATAGCCTGAACGATCTCTACTTCTGTCAGATCCTGTTCGAGGAGCTCTCTGTCCTTGATATTGAGGCTGGGCACCTGGAGAGTCACCAGCAGTTTCCATGCCTCTTCTTGAGGCTGTGGAAGACTGAATGTGGAGTCACCTGCATCTGCTGTTCTTTGCCTCCCTCGAACTCTGGAGCCATCCCTCCCTCTAATCTCAAACACCCATCTCGATGCTGCTTCACATTTATTTAACCATGCGAGGAGTTTGCCTGCTCTATCTCCTACCTCATATAGGTTAATCTGTGATGCATGATATCTGGCCCTTGCCGCCTCTTCGCCCATACCCCTATACTCATTCCGCTTGAGTGTCAGGCGGTGTCTTACCGACTCGGTATCCTCCGAGACCAGGAGAGTCTCTAGATCTTGGCGTTCCCGCTCTATTGCATCTGTGACCTTTTTTCCTTTGTATGTCCTGCCACTAAGGAAATGACCTGTCCCCTAATAACTGTCTTAAATGCCTCCCAGAGTATACTAGCCAAGTTCACCGTCCCTTCATTTTCTAGAATATAGTGGTCCGTCACCTCTTGGAGTTTTATTTTAATATGTTGGTCACTTTGAGATACCAGGGGCTAATCCCTGCCATGCGCACCTGGCCCAGCGGACCATGCTCATAATACACACAAACACACCGGGGAGTGGTCCGAGATACCACGGGCCAGATGATGAGCGTCATAAAAACAGGGTAGCTGATGGGCCAGAGTGAAAATGTAGTTGATACATGATAGACTGCCGTGTGCCCCTGAATGGAAGGTGTATTGACGAGCCATAGGGTTGAGTGCCTCTCTCGTAAACCCACTGCCGATAAGAAGTCTCCCAGTGTCGTACCCAATTGTTCCGGTTGGCGTGAGGGCATATATTAGTCTGCTTGTGTGGGATCTAGGATGGTTTCTTTAGCAGTGGTCTAACAATTGCATGTTTCCAGGCACCTGGAAAGCTGCCGCTCTGAAGTGGGCGATTATAAATATCTGTCAGCACTGGGAAGATTCGTTTTTCACCTTTCGTCAGTATGTCAAGAGGTGTCGATTCAAGTGGGGATCTAGATTGGACTGTTTTTATAAGCTCTTCACTATCTTGCTTCATCACCGGCGGGAAGGCTGATAGTTTCTCTGTTGCTGTTCCATCCAGAGGGCAGTGGCGGCTGGCATCTACAGGGGCACTCACATAAAAAAAAGAAAACCTCCAGAATCCAGACAACACAAAGTCCTCCTTGCTCTGGACCTCTTCTGGTGAGACTACAGCGTGGGTCCCTGCAAACTCCCTTAACCAATCCTGGCGCTGATCTTATGCTGTTAACCAGCATGAGAGCAGCACCCTGATTGGAGGGAGCGGCCTCTCTGGGCGCTCCCCCAGAGCACTGGAGGCCTGCACTTGCTTTCAACCCAGCTGTCTTCCTTCGATGCTGATGACGGCCCCCAGCCGTCATGTATCACGGGGCTCGTGTGCTGATGACGGCTGGGGGCCGTCATGATCCTGCCCACTTTGAAAAACGCCGCACAGGCGCAGAATCACGGCCGCGCCCAAGGGGTTAAGACGGCAGGGTTGAAAGGTATAAAGTGCACGTCTGACTGGACGTCGCAAGATGGCCAGCCAAAGAGACGTGCACTTCAAACAGTGCACAGGCAGTCTTCTGGCCACCATTCCTCCCTGCTGCCACTCAGCAGGCCCGTCCCGTCCTGACACTTGGTTGAGGACCGGGTGAGTAAAAAGAAAATGGTCATAAATTACCATTTGATTTTCCATCTCTGGGGCTTTGGGGGACATTTAAGTGGGGTAACTCTCCACCGCTCCCATGGAGTAGCTGCCCCTGCCAGAGTGGCATCATTGGCAATGTCATTGAATTCTGTTTCCCCTGCCTAAGTAGCGCGAATGCTGTTGACGTTTCCAAGAAAGCAGTTGGCTAGCATATAGCAGCACGACTCAGAAGGTGGGAGACCGGAAAACATGCGGACAGGTTTCGTAACAGAGTTGACTATTTGATATAGCTTCTAAGAGGAGGTAAGTGCACTCTAGATCCTAGTGCTAAGTTGGGAAACCCGTGTTTCTATTATTGCAAGCTGATATTTCTTTGATGCTTTTTTATCATTTTATTTCCTGCTAGCACTATAGTTTTTCCTCCACTTCCTTTCGATTCTTTTACGTTCTTTTTTTTTACTTTGACTAGTTGTGCAGAGATCCAAGGGATTCGACCCTGTGAACAGCTGATTTTATGCAGATTAATAGGGATTCTTTGTACAGTGAATCCTTTCTCCAGTCGTTAAATTTGCTAATGATTCAATCTCCGTATAAGTCTGATAAATAAAGAACTTTGCTCATTATTTCAGATTTTTCTTCGTGCATATCCGGGATCGAGTTAAGTAGAATGGATTCCCAGCTAGCTGCAGTCAGTTTTGACCCGAAGCGACTAAGCTTTGGCTTTCCAATATGAGACAGACCTCAGAACCTTCAGTAGGTTCAATGATATATTGAGCAGTCTGCATCACGTTCTATTTTTAACTCCGGTCTCACTGACGGCAGGACTCGTCTCCCTTTGTCAACCACCTTTACCATACACAACTTCATCTGCATCCTGTGCTTGACACCTTTTAGTGTTCCCACTCTATCAGTGAACACATCTAGAAATGTCTGCTTCCATTCAGTTTCCCCCAGAAACATACCCTCAGGCACTCTAGCATCAAAAGAGCTTGCTCAGCATTATTGGAGTCCAAAATGTCCTTGTTTTAACCAATCCAATAAGCATGAACCATCCTTGGCCACGTGTACGGTGGCACTTTTAATGTTCCCTTTGGAAGATAGAAAGGTGTCAAAGTTGCCTCGAATATCTCTGAGTCTTCCACCAAACCCCACTGGTCTGAGACTGGATTCCCTTAGGGTAATGTTTGACAACGATCTTTATGGCGATGCAGGCGCGAAACATGTCGATCTATGACCTCATACACCTGGGCATAGTGTGCCCCTGGGATAAGATTTTATTCAGCAGTTTACCTGCCAAGGGTTTACTACCTATACATTCGCTGCATGTTTACCCTTTATAAAAAATTTCACATTTTTGCACACACTTTTTTACCCTCATTAGACCCACACACCCACATGCACCATCCGGCAGTCCTTAAAAGATCTCAGATACAGAGACCCTTCGGGGGACCCGAAGGGAATTGCAGCGCCGGCCGTACGAGGAGCAACTGCCCGATGATGAAGCATGACACCCCCTGGGGTGTGTGAGGGCAGCAGAGGACTAGTTGTTGTTCCCCTTCACCAATGGGTCATAATCACCTAGGATGTCTTTCTCTTTTTATTCTTTCACTTTTCTTTCTTTATTGCACGGGTGACTATTTGCACCCTGATGCGTGGGTGACTTTTTGGACCCCGCTTAGGAACAGTGTCCCTTTGTGATAACAAATGTAGACATGAAGAGCGTGGACACTGGACCTCAATGGCTCCTGGGCCCCTGTTTGACTCACTCACACCAGTTAATGTAAAAGGAGATCCTGAATCAGCCGTCATGTTCTCGTCCTCACCATCCACATTTAATCCTAATGGACAGTATGTCCCTTGTGTTTTAGTCTCACCGACTTGCAAGACCATGCCACTATTGCCATTAACACTTTCTAATTCAATTCAATGAATTTATGATTTGGAACTCCAAAGAGTTCCAGAGAAAGGTCTGCGATACACCAAAGCATGCAGGTCTTAATAACAGGGTGAAATACATTCAAGGACCTAACAATTACAGATCTCATTGTACAGTACAAAATTCATCACCGCATTAGGCAAAACTGAAAATAATTGCACATATAATAAAAGTACGTATTGTATAAAGTGCGCATATATAACAATAATTGTACAACTCAATTATAATACAGTACTAAGTCAGTACACATGGCATTATACCGTTTAAATACTCTAACAACTTCAACTGCACAATTCAAAGTGCCCTAAAATTCTTCCTATTATGTGTAAAGTATGTTGCCCTAAGGGGACCGAGTTCAACATACCAGAGCTAAACACAACGTAATAATCCTCTCTAAAATATATTTAAAAATGGTTTAAAATGACATTTTTTTAAAACATACTGGTTCAGAGGAAAGGGCCAAAAGGCAGTTCCAGGGCTCCTCTGCCGTAGTGATGTTGTGTAAAAACAGTGATATTGATAAATGACGTCAGTAGTGGGGGGGCAGACAAATAACACACAATTTAAATCCTGCACCCAGTTTCTACACAGGTGACAAAGTCTGTCCTCCATCACTAATCCCTCCCACGCCCCTGTTATATTTCACAAGGGAAGCAATTTCAACCTTCCAGTTCTACACACTCCATGGGGAAGGTTCCATACAACATACGGTTGTGGTTGTTTATACATACTACTCCCACTGTTGCGCCATTGCTGGAATGCCTTCAACACAGTACAGTTTCTCTTTAGTGGATGACTTCATAAATAATGTTTTTGATTAGAGTTTTCCAGACTTGTTTTGGAAGAGGGTTTACGCCACTACGCCCAATTTCAAATAAATCTAAGGCTTTCTTATAATTCCTGAAGACAACGGTTATTCCCTACAGGCAGGAAAATGTTTCCGGTCTTAGTGCAGCCCGTATAGGGCTCTTATCACTATTCAGTAAGGCATTACCCCACCGTAGACATGCTGCTGTGGCAAACACCTAAGTCGAGAGGAGCCCGAAATCGAGTAGGACGGCTGCTATGGAGGCTGTGTGATTCAAGTTACAAATTTGGCACAAAATACGCCCTTCCACCTACTCAAAAAAGTCCCACTGCTGTTCATCCACTGATTCACAAGCGTAACTCAGTACAGGCGGGATTTACATTTTGTAAACTGATAACACATGTGCAGCATTTATATAGCCTACCAATTGCGGAGGCCTGAGATATTGCCTTACTTCTGCACTGGCCAATGTCATCACTGCTGGAGCACTTGCTTGAAACAATTCTTTCTAAGTACGAGTACAACTTCACTACATCAAGTTTACATTTCCCCAGAAACCAAAACATATTTTTCCTAACCCTGCATTAGTGGAGAAGTGTGGCTCAGTGGTTAGAGGCGGCAGACCCGGAAGCTGAGATCGGCCATGGACCAGGGTTCGATTCCCCGCCTCGGCGGGTCTCGGGCTCTAAAATTCCACGGACTCGATAATTCTCACTCCGGTGCCTACTCGACTCACGGGGTCACACTCTGCGACTCTGGGCAATAGCTTGCTTAATCTCCACTACGGCCCCTCGCAGCGGGATGCCTGGCTTTCACCTTGTGGATACCCTGCCGGGGTATCTCACAGGGGAATACCTGGACGGGTTCCCTAAGCAAGCGCTAAGATACCGTGTCGGTGATTTGCGCTATATAAATACATATACATCCCTGAGACCTAAGAACCATGATTTTACTTTTTGTGATATTTATTTGTAAGAAGTGATCGTCGTAGTAATGGCCTAACTAGCTAAGGTGCCTTTGTTAACTTATTGGAGTTAAGTCCTACATTATGGCGTCATCCGCGTAAAGTAGGCAGCTCAGTTTCATTGTTCCTAATTTCATTGAGACCCCTTTACAATACCCCGCCCTACTCTGCATTTTTAGCACTAGTGAATCTCTGCTCACAGGAGAACTCCCAAGGGGCAGAGCAATGGCTTTGTGCGGCTGGATTTGCACAGTCCCTGTTTATTTTGGGGAAAGCAGTGCAAATAACATGAACGTATGTCGGTGTATGTAGGACAAGAGTGCCCTCTGGGTTTACTGTCTGGCCAAGTGTGAAATGTTTTCTTTGGGCATAGTGGTATGACATGGGCACCATTTCAGGCTATATTTATTTGGACCTGAAGGATGAACTTCCAGTCTAATATAATTGTGTCTCTGTTGCCTTTGTTCACATGAGTTTTTTGTTGGTTTGTCCTTGGGACCATGAAAAAGGTACGTGTGTAATAGGTACATATCAATGAGGCACAAAAAGGTCACACCCATGTATCTACTGGACGGGCACCACCCATTCTGAGCTCTTTAGTGGTTGCATGCAGCTCTCCTTAAACAGCAAGCGCAGAAGGTTGTTCTTGTATATTTGGAATTTGAGTGCAGTGGATGGAGATGTAGGCTGTACTGATTTAGGTTTAAATCTATAAAAACTGATAAAGCCCCACTGAAATGAAAACAGCTGTGATCATTGCAAACATATAAACAATTATCAACACATGCACAATCTCAAAGTAAAATGCCATTAAATAGAAAGAAAAGAGAGGGCGAATAAGTCCTCTCCTGGGCCTTGCAGTGCTTTGCCCTAGCTGAGAGGGCCTCTCAGGGCTGAGACATGGCTGTGAGGCTCAGGGAAGAGGAGCAGGTAGCAGAGCAATGGTGCCATGGGGCCAGGAGCAAACATGGAAGTGACTCCACCCCCCCGCCCACTGGTTGCACAGTATAATACAGCCTTAATGTGTACATTGGGCACCTATTACCCTTAGGGCCTAATGCCACTGCTCCTGCAGCACCGTTGATGACTGTGTCTCTGGCATGGGCCCATGCACATAGCCATGGTACAGCAGGTGCAGTGGTGCCAGGCCCTAGGGGGCATTAGGTGCCCAAAGCACGCAGATCTTGTCTGTATTCTACTGTGCAGCCAGTGAATGAGGATGCAAGGTGTTTTACTTTATAACCATGTCCACTGGATACACTGCAAAGTGCAGACCCTGTTCCCCTGGAACCCGCTGCCACTGCACCTGCTGCGCTGCTGATGGTTATGCCCCTGACATGGGCCCAGGCACTTAGAAATTGCATAGCCCTGTCAGGCCCCTGGGAGAATCCCTAGCCACTTGAGGCCCAGTTGAGAGGCAGCTTTCTCCACAGCCTCACAGCCAGAGTCTACCGTTGCAAGGCCCAGGGAAGGGGGCCCACACCCTTGTGTCTCACATCTGTGGGGTAGTGCTACGAGACCCAGGGGAGCAGGCCTCACATCCATTGTCTGAAGCCCATGGGAACACCCCGACACTGGACCACGCAGACATGGGCTAGCGCTACAAGGCCCGGGGTATGAATATCCCCTTCCTCAACCTTGCAGCCATGGTGTAGTGTTGTGAGACCCAGGGGAGGTGAACCCCTCCCTGGGCCTCAGGGCTTTGACTAATGCTCTGAGAACCAGCGCCAACTCTTCAAAACCCAGGAGAGGGGAACCCCTCCCCTGGACCTCACGGCTTTGACTAATGCTCCGAGGACCAGCGCCAACTCTGCCAGGCCCAGGAGAGGGGAACCCCTCCCCTGGACCTCACGGCTTTGACTAATGCTCCGAGGACCAGCGCCAACTCTGCCAGGCCCAGGAGAGGGGAACCCCTCCCCTGGGCCTCACGACTTTGACTAATGCTCCGAGGACCAGCGCCAACTCTGCCAGGCCCAGGAGAGGGGAACCGCCTCCCTTGGGTCTCACGGCTTTGACTAATGCTCTGAGGACCAGCGCCAACTCTGCCAGGGGGTCGCCAGTAGGTAGTTATAGTTAGAACCTATTTCCCATAGGAAATCTGCAACATTCTATTCCCAATAACTTTGGCGCAGGTTGATGAATCTTCGCAAAATTTTCAAAACTTTTGGCCAGCTCCGGTCCGCTCCTATCCTGAATGTCTTGAGGGTGATTCGTCAAGCGGGGGGCGAGAAAAAAGGGGTGTCCCAAAACATGTTTTCCCCATGCAATTTTCCATAGGAACCTTTAGTCGCAGCTACAGTCCGAACTGCTGAATGGAATTACACAAAATTTGGCAAAGAGGTAGTCCTTGGTTCAGACTCGTGCCTTTTTGTTAAATGGTGTAAATCCGTTCAGTAGTTCCTGAGAAAATCAAAAGTAAAATCACATATATATCTATGGCTGCGGAGGATCCGCGCACCCTCAGTGCACCCTGCCGAGCACGAGCTGTATGCTAATTGGCTGTCAACACTCTAAAGCAGGAAGTGTTGTCAGCCATCTTTAAAGTTGAGAGGAGAGTATCTTCCTACCCTCGACCTCGCAGCTGTGGGCTAGTGCTTCGAGGCCCAGGGTATGAGGGGCCCCTTCCCTGAACCCAGTGCTCTTGAGCCCAGGGAAGGCCCCCGCAAGCCATAGCTTAGTGCTGTGCGGCCTAGGGGGCGGGATACCATCCCCTGGGTCTTGCAGTCATGACCTAGTGCTGTGAAGCTCAGAGGACTGGCTCTTGTAGCTGAGAGTGAGAGAGAAAGTGACATCGTGTATCGCACATTCTTGCGGGCCCCATGGTATTGCGCTAAGCGCAGGCCCTGGGGAGCTGCCCACAATGCTCGTGCCAAATATCGACCCCAGGTACATCCCCCCGTTTGTCTTTTGCTGTTTACCAAGTCATCAGTGACTTGAGGCAGCTTTCTGATGTCTGTTGGTGTGAAGTTTAGTATTGAGACATAAATCCTTTATCTCGTTTTAAACGGATTTCTTAAACACTCAATTTCTAAGCGATTTCTAAGCGCCTGGATACCCTCTTGGGTGATTAACCCGCTGCGTGCTCGTGATGGAACAGTTCCGTCACGAGCCTCGGGTGGGCTGTGCTGGTGACGGAATGGTTCCGTCACGGCCCGCTCGCCGCGCCTGCGCGAATTCCGCGCCTGCGCTGAGCGTTCTAAAGAGCGGGCGTGGCCGTGACGGAACCGTTCCGTCACAAGCACAGCTCACCCGAGGGCCGCGACGGAGCGGTTCCGTCATGAGTACGGGAGCGCCGCGCGGCCCCGCCTCCCCATTAGCGCTGCGTCAGAATAGCCGCCGCAGCTAAGGGGTTACAGCACTATTCAAATCGACATAACATAAATGGCTGCATCATTTTCAAGGGCCAGACTCTCCCTTCCAGGTACTGTGCTGGTTTTATTTCTAAGGAACCATCAGTAGTTCTGTATTGTTCTTTGTGTGAAGGATTGCACTGAGTGGGCAGGTGGTGAGAAGGTGGCCCCCCTAACACCCCCACCCAGCCCTGAGCCTGGGAGCCCACAGCAGGCTCCCCTTGCCTCTTGAGTCTGATGCCTTGATGCCTGCCTCTGGTCTAAGAGCACCCCACCCTAGCCCTGAGCCAGGGGGCCCACAGCAGGCAGCAGGCTCCCCACCCTAGCCCTGAGCCAGGGGGCCCACAGCAGGCAGCAGGCTCCCCACCCTAGCCCTGAGCCAGGGAGCCCACAGCAGGCAGCAGGCTCCCTAGTCCTGAGCCAGGGACCCACAGCAGGCAGCAGGCAGCAGGCTCCTCTTGCCTTTTGAGTCCGCTGCCCGAGGCAGCCTTCATGATCATCCATGTAACTCGAGCCGAGATGTGAACCTGATCACAGCTTCGCGTTCTAGGATACATGAGATTCACACCCGAAGGAAAGCTCTGACGTGCAGCTGCCATCCAAGGCTTCTGGAGAGACACAGGTCAGGCAGCCCAGACACCCTCACCCCCACCCCCGAAGGAAAGCTCTGACGTGCAGCTGCCATCCAAGGCTTCTGGAGAGACACAGGTCAGGCAGCCCAGGCACCCTCACCCCCACCCCCGAAGGAAAGCTCTGACGTGCAGGGGCCATCCAAGGCCTCTGGAGAGACACAGGTCAGGCAGCCCAGGCACCCTCACCCCCACCCCCGAAGGAAAGCTCTGACGTGCAGGGGCCATCCACGGCTTCTGGAGAGACACAGGTCAGGCAGCCCAGGCACCCTCACCCCCACCCCCGAAGGAAAGCTCTGACGTGCAGGGGCCATCCAAGGCCTCTGGAGAGACACAGGTCAGGCAGCCCAGGCACCCTCACCCCCACCCCCGAAGGAAAGCTCTGACGTGCAGGGGCCATCCAAGGCCTCTGGAGAGACACAGGTCAGGCACCCCAGGCACCCTCACCCCCACCCCCGAAGGGAAGCTCTGACGTGCAGGGGCCATCCAAGGCTTCTGGAGGGACACAGGTCAGGCAGCCCAGGCACCCTCACCCCCACCCCCGAAGGAAAGCTCTGACGTGCAGGGGCCATCCAAGGCCTCTGGAGAGACACAGGTCAGGCAGCCGATGCACCCTCACCCCCACCCCCGAAGGGAAGCTCTGACGTGCAGGGGCCATCCAAGGCTTCTGGAGAGACACAGGGCAGGCACCCTCACCCCCACCCCCACCCCCGAAGGAAAGCTCTGACGTGCTGCGGCCATCCAAGGCTTCTGGAGAGACACAGGTCAGGCAGCCCAGGCACCCTCACCCCCACCCCCGAAGGAAAGCTCTGACGTGCAGCTGCCATCCAAGGCTTCTGGAGAGACACAGGTCAGGCAGGTCAGGCAGCCCAGGCACCCTCACCCCCACCCCCGAAGGAAAGCTCTGACGTGCAGCTGCCATCCAAGGCTTCTGGAGAGACACAGGTCAGGCAGCCCAGGCACCCTCACCCCCACCCCCGAAGGAAAGCTCTGACGTGCAGGGGCCATCCAAGGCTTCTGGAGGGACACAGGTCAGGCAGCCCAGGCACCCTCACCCCCGAAGGAAAGCTCTGACGTGCAGCTGCCATCCAAGGCTTCTGGAGAGACACAGGGCAGGCACCCTCACCCCCACCCCCACCCCCGAAGGAAAGCTCTGACGTGCTGCGGCCATCCAAGGCTTCTGGAGAGACACAGGTCAGGCAGCCCAGGCACCCTCACCCCCACCCCCGAAGGAAAGCTCTGACGTGCAGCTGCCATCCAAGGCTTCTGGAGAGACACAGGGCAGGCAGCCCAGGCACCCTCACCCCCACCCCCGAAGGAAAGCTCTGACGTGCAGGGGCCATCCAAGGCTTCTGGAGAGACACAGGTCAGGCAGCCCAGGCACCCTCACCCCCACCCCCGAAGGAAAGCTCTGACATGCAGGGGCCATCCAAGGCTTCTGGAGAGACACAGGTCAGGCAGCCCAGGCACCCTCACCCCCACCCCCGAAGGAAAGCTCTGACGTGCAGGGGCCATCCAAGGCTTCTGGAGAGACACAGGTCAGGCAGCCGATGCACCCTCACCCCCACCCCCCAAGGAAAGCTCTGACGTGCAGCTGCCATCCAAGGCTTCTGGAGAGACACAGGTCAGGCAGCCCAGGCATCCTCACCCCCACCCCCGAAGGAAAGCTCTGACGTGCAGGGGCCATCCAAGGCTTCTGGGGAGACACAGGTCAGGCAGCCCAGGCATCCTCACCCCCACCCCCGAAGGAAAGCTCTGACGTGCAGGGGCCATCCAAGGCTTCTGGAGGGACACAGGTCAGGCAGCCCAGACACCCTCACCCCCACCCCCGAAGGAAAGCTCTAACGTGCAGGGGCCGTCCAAGGCTTCTGGAGAGACACAGGTCAGGAAGCCCATGCGCCCTCACCCCGACCCCCGAAGGAAAGCTCTGACGTGCAGGGGACATCCAAGGCTTCTGGAGAGACACAGGGCAGGCAGCCAAGGCACCCTCACCCCCCCCACCCCCGAAGGAAAGCTCTGACGTGCAGCTGCCATCCAAGGCTTCTGGAGAGACACAGGGCAGGCAGCCCAGGCACCCTCACCCCCACCCCCAAAGGAAAGCTCTGACGTGCAGGGGCCATCCAAGGCTTCTGGAGAGACACAGGTCAGGCAGCCGATGCACCCTCACCCCCACCCCCCAAGGAAAGCTCTGACGTGCAGCTGCCATCCAAGGCTTCTGGAGAGACACAGGTCAGGCAGCCCAGGCACCCTCACCCCCACCCCCGAAGGAAAGCTCTGACGTGCAGGGGCCATCCAAGGCTTCTGGAGAGACACAGGTCAGGCAGCCGATGCACCCTCACCCCCACCCCCGAAGGAAAGCACTGACGTGCAGGCCATCCAAGGCCACTCCAGTGGAGTAGTGTGGCTCACTGGTTAGAGGCGGCAGGCCTGAGAGCAGAAGTCAGCCTGGGACCAGGGTTCAATTCCCGACGCGGCAGGGTCGTGGACCTTGGTCAGCGGACTCGATAATTCTCGCTTCGGTGCTTACTCTAATCAGGGGTTCCACTCGGCAACTCTGGGCATTAGCTTGCCTAATCTCCACAACGGCCCCACCAATTCCGGGGATGCCTGGCTCCACCTTGGGGACTCCCAGCAAGGGACCATCCCACAGGGAAAGCCAGGACGGGTTCCCCAGAGTTATACAGCGCCGGGACGCCCCCTTGCTGGGGCAGCTGTGCGCTTTACAAGTATACTACATTTACATTTACATTTACATTCTGGAGAGACGCAGGTCAGGCAGCCCAGGCACCCTCACCCCCACCCCCGAAGGAAAGCACTGACGTGCAGGCCATCCAAGGCTTCTGGAGAGACACAGGGCAGGCAGCCCAGGCACCCTCACCCCGACCCCCGAAGGAAAGCTCTGACATGCAGCTGCCATCCAAGGCTTCTGGAGAGACACAGGTCAGGCAGCCCAGGCACCCTCACCCCCACCCCCGAAGGGAAGCTCTGACGTGCAGGGGCCATCCAAGGCTTCTGGAGAGACACAGGTCAGGCAGCCATGGCACCCTCACCCCCACCCCCGAAGGAAAGCTCTGACGTGCAGGGGCCATCCAAGGCTTCTGGAGAGACACAGGTCAGGCAGCCGATGCACCCTCACCCCCACCCCCGAAGGAAAGCTCTGACGTGCAGCTGCCATCCAAGGCTTCTGGAGAGACACAGGTCAGGCAGCCCAGGCACCCTCACCCCCACCCCCGAAGGAAAGCTCTGACGTGCAGGGGCCATCCAAGGCTTCTGGAGGGACACAGGTCAGGCAGCCCAGGCACCCTCACCCCCACCCCCGAAGGAAAGCTCTAACGTGCAGGGGCCGTCCAAGGCTTCTGGAGAGACACTGGTCAGGCAGCCGAGGCACCCCCACCCCCGAAGTAAAGCTCTGACGTGCAGCCATCCAAGGCTTCTGGAGAGACACAGGTCAGGCCGCCCAGGCACCCTCACCCCCACCCCCGAAGGGAAGCTCTGACGTGCAGGGGCCATCCAAGGCTTCTGGAGCAACACAGGTCAGGCAGCCCAGGCACCCTCACCCCCACCCCCGAAGGAAAGCTCTGACGTGCAGCTGCCATCCAAGGCTTCTGGAGAGACACAGGTCAGGCAGCCCAGGCACCCTCACCCCCACCCCTGAAGGAAAGATCTGACGTGCAGGGGCCATCCAAGGCTTCTGGAGAGACACAGGTCAGGCAGCCGATGCACCCTCACCCCCACCCCCGAAGGAAAGCTCTGACGTGCAGGGGCCGTCCAAGGCTTCTGGAGAGACACAGGTCAGGCAGCCCATGCACCCTCACCCCCACCCCCCAAGGGAAGCTCTGATGAGCAGCTGCCATCCAAGGCCTCTGGAGAGACACAGGTCAGGGAGCCCAGGCACCCTCACCCCCACCCCCGAAGGAAAGCTCTGACGTGCAGGGGCCATCCAAGGCTTCTGGAGAGACACAGGTCAGGCAGCCCAGGCACCCTCACCCCCACCCCCGAAGGAAAGCTCTGACGTGCAGCTGCCATCCAAGGCTTCTGGAGAGACACAGGTCAGCCAGCCCAGGCACCCTCACCCCCACCCCCGAAGGGAAGCTCTGACGTGCAGGGGCCATCCAAGGCTTCTGGAGAGACACAGGTCAGGCAGCCCAAGCACCCTCACCCCGACCCCCGAAGGAAAGCTCTGACGTGCAGGGGCCATCCAAGGCTTCTGGAGAGACACAGGTCAGGCAGCCATGGCACCCTCACCCCCCCCGAAGGAAAGCTCTGACGTGCAGGGGCCATCCAAGGCTTCTGGAGAGACACAGGTCAGGCAGCCCAGGCACCCTCACCCCGACCCCCGAAGGAAAGCTCTGAGGTGCAGGGGCCATCCAAGGCTTCTGGAGAGACACAGGTCAGGCAGCCCAGGCAACCTCACCCCCACCCCCGAAGGAAAGCTCTGACGTGCAGCTGCCATCCAAGGCTTCTGGAGAGACACAGGTCAGGCAGCCAAGGCACCCTCACCCCGACCCCCGAAGGAAAGCTCTGACGTGCAGGGGCCATCCAAGGCTTCTGGAGAGACACAGGTCAGGCAGCCAAGGCACCCTCACCCCCACCCCCGAAGGAAAGCACTGACGTGCAGCTGCCATCCAAGGCTTCTGGAGAGACACAGGTCAGGCACCCTCACCCCCACCCCCACCCCCGAAGGAAAGCTCTGACGTGCAGGGGCCATCCAAGGCTTCTGGAGAGACACAGGTCAGGCAGCCCATGCACCCTCACCCCCACCCCCGAAGGAAAGCTCTGACGTGCAGGGGCCATCGAAGGCTTCTGGAGCGACACAGGTCAGGCAGCCCAGGCACCCTCACCCCCACCCCCGAAGGAAAGCTCTGACGTGCAGGGGCCATCCAAGGCTTCTGGAGGGACACAGGTCAGGCAGCCATGGCACCCTCACCCCGACCCCCGAAGGAAAGCTCTGACGTGCAGCTGCCATCCAAGGCTTCTGGAGAGACACAGGTCAGGCAGCCAAGGCACCCTCACCCCGACCCCCGAAGGAAAGCTCTGACGTGCAGCTGCCATCCAAGGCTTCTGGAGAGACACAGGTCAGGCAGCCCATGCACCCTCACCCCCACCCCCGAAGGGAAGCTCTGACGTGCAGGGGCCATCCAAGGCTTCTGGAGAGACACAGGGCAGGCAGCCCAGGCACCCTCACCCCCACCCCCGAAGTAAAGCTCTGACGTGCAGGGGCCATCGAAGGCTTCTGGAGCGACACAGGTCAGGCAGCCGATGCACCCTCACCCCCACCCCCGAAGGAAAGCTCTGACGTGCAGCTGCCATCCAAGGCTTCTGGAGAGACACAGGTCAGGCAGCCCAGGCACCCTCACCCCCACCCCCGAAGGAAAACTCTGACATACTGCCATCCAAGGCTTCTGGAGAGACAGAGGTCAGGCAGCCCAGGCACCCTCACCTCCACCCCGAAGGAAAGCTCTGACGTGCAGGGGCCATCCAAGGCTTCTGGAGAGACACAGGTCAGGCAGCCAAGGCACCCTCACCCCCACCCCCGAAGGAAAGCTCTGACGTGCAGCTGCCATCCAAGGCTTCTGGAGAGACACAGGTCAGGCCGCCCAGGCACCCTCACCCCCACCCCCGAAGGGAAGCTCTGACGTGCAGGGGCCATCCAAGGCTTCTGGAGCGACACAGGTCAGGCAGCCCATGCACCCTCACCCCGACCCCCGAAGGAAAGCTCTGACGTGCAGGGGCCATCCGAGGCTTCTGGAGAGACACAGGTCAGGCAGCCCAGGCACCCTCACCCCCACCCCCGAAGGAAAGCTCTGACGTGCAGCTGCCATCCAAGGCTTCTGGAGAGACACAGGTCAGGCCGCCCAGGCACCCTCACCCCCACCCCCGAAGGGAAGCTCTGACGTGCAGGGGCCATCCAAGGCTTCTGGAGCGACACAGGTCAGGCAGCCCATGCACCCTCACCCCGACCCCTGAAGGAAAGCTCTGACGTGCAGGGGCCATCCAAGGCTTCTGGAGAGACACAGGTCAGGCCGCCCAGGCACCCTCACCCCCACCCCCGAAGGGAAGCTCTGACGTGCAGGGGCCATCCAAGGCTGCTGGAGCGACACAGGTCAGGCAGCCCATGCACCCTCACCCCGACCCCTGAAGGAAAGCTCTGACGTGCAGGGGCCATCCAAGGCTTCTGGAGAGACACAGGTCAGGCAGCCCATGCACCCTCACCCCGACCCCCGAAGGAAAGCTCTGACATGCAGCTGCCATCCAAGGCTTCTGGAGAGACACAGGTCAGGCAGCCCAGGCACCCTCACCCCCACCCCCGAAGGGAAGCTCTGACGTGCAGCTGCCATCCAAGGCTTCTGGAGAGACGCAGGTCAGGCAGCCCAGGCACCCTCACCCCGACCCCTGAAGGAAAGCTCTGACGTGCAGGGGCCATCCAAGGCTTCTGGAGGGACACAGGTCAGGCAGCCATGGCACCCTCACCCCCCCCCCCGAAGGAAAGCTCTGACGTGCAGGGGCCGTCCAAGGCTTCTGGAGAGACACAGGTCAGGCAGCCCAAGCACCCTCACCCCCACCCCCGAAGGGAAGCTCTGACGTGCAGGGGCCATCCAAGGCTTCTGGAGGGACACAGGTCAGGCAGCCATGGCACCCTCACCCCCCCCGAAGGAAAGCTCTGACGTGCAGGGGCCGTCCAAGGCTTCTGGAGAGACACAGGTCAGGCAGCCCAAGCACCCTCACCCCCACCCCCGAAGGAATGCTCTGACGTGCAGGGGACATCCAAGGCTTCTGGAGCGACACAGGTCAGGCAGCCCATGCACCCTCACCCCCACCCCCGAAGGAAAGCTCTGACGTGCAGGGGCCGTCCAAGGCTTCTGGAGAGACACAGGTCAGGCAGCCCAAGCACCCTCACCCCCACCCCCGAAGGGAAGCTCTGACGTGCAGGGGCCATCCAAGGCTTCTGGAGAGACACAGGTCAGGCAGCCCATGCACCCTCACCCCGACCCCCGAAGGAAAGCTCTGACATGCAGCTGCCATCCAAGGCTTCTGGAGAGACACAGGTCAGGCAGCCCAGGCACCCTCACCCCCACCCCCGAAGGGAAGCTCTGACGTGCAGCTGCCATCCAAGGCTTCTGGAGAGACGCAGGTCAGGCAGCCCAGGCACCCTCACCCCGACCCCTGAAGGAAAGCTCTGACGTGCAGGGGCCATCCAAGGCTTCTGGAGGGACACAGGTCAGGCAGCCATGGCACCCTCACCCCCCCCGAAGGAAAGCTCTGACGTGCAGGGGCCGGACAAGGCTTCTGGAGAGACACAGGTCAGGCAGCCCAAGCACCCTCACCCCCACCCCCGAAGGGAAGCTCTGACGTGCAGGGGCCATCCAAGGCTTCTGGAGGGACACAGGTCAGGCAGCCATGGCACCCTCACCCCCCCCCCCCCGAAGGAAAGCTCTGACGTGCAGGGGCCGTCCAAGGCTTCTGGAGAGACACAGGTCAGGCAGCCCAAGCACCCTCACCCCCACCCCCGAAGGAAAGCTCTGACGTGCAGGGGACATCCAAGGCTTCTGGAGCGACACAGGTCAGGCAGCCCATGCACCCTCACCCCCACCCCCGAAGGAAAGCTCTGACGTGCAGGGGCCGTCCAAGGCTTCTGGAGAGACACAGGTCAGGCAGCCCAAGCACCCTCACCCCCACCCCGAAGGAAAGCTCTGACGTGCAGCGGCCATCCAAGGCTTCTGGAGAGACACAGGGCAGGCAGCCCATGCACCCTCACCCCCACCCCGAAGGAAAGCTCTGACGTGCAGGGGACATCCAAGGCTTCTGGAGCGACACAGGTCAGGCAGCCCAGGCACCCTCACCCCCACCCCGAAGGAAAGCTCTGACGTGCAGCTGCCATCCAAGGCTTCTGAAGCGACACAGGTCAGGCAGCCCAGGCACCCTCACCCCCACCCCCGAAGGAAAGCTCTGACGTGCAGGGGCCATCCAAGGCTTCTGGAGAGACACAGGTCAGGCAGCCGAGGCACCCTCACCCCCACCCCCGAAGGAAAGCTCGGACGTGCAGGGGCCATCCAAGGCTTCTGGAGAGACACAGGTCAGGCAGCCCAGGCATCCTCACCCCCACCCCCGAAGGAAAGCTCTGACGTGCAGGGGCCATCCTAGGCTTCTGGAGAGACACAGGTCAGGCAGCCCAGGCACCCTCACCCGACCCCCGAAGGAAAGCTCTGACGTGCAGCCATCATCCAAGGCTTCTGGAGAGACACAGGTCAGGCAGCCCAGGCACCCTCACCCCCACCCCCGAAGGGAAGCTCTGACGTGCAGGGGCCATCCAAGGCTTCTGGAGAGACACAGGGCAGGCAGCCCAGGCACCCTCACCCCCACCCCCGAAGGAAAGCTCTGACGTGCAGGGGCCATCGAAGGCTTCTGGAGCGACACAGGTCAGGCAGCCGATGCACCCTCACCCCCACCCCCGAAGGAAAGCTCTGACGTGCAGCTGCCATCCAAGGCTTCTGGAGAGACACAGGTCAGGCAGCCCAGGCACCCTCACCCCCACCCCCGAAGGGAAGCTCTGACGTGCAGGGGCCATCCAAGGCTTCTGGAGTGACACAGGTCAGGCAGCCCATGCACCCTCACCCCCACCCCCACCCCCGAAGGAAAGCTCTGACGTGCAGGGGCCATCCAAGGCTTCTGGAGGGACACAGGTCAGGCAGCCATGGCACCCTCACCCCCCCCCCCCGAAGGAAAGCTCTGACGTGCAGCTGCCATCCAAGGCTTCTGGAGAGACAGAGGTCAGGCAGCCCAGGCACCCTCACCCCCACCCCCGAAGGAAAGCTCTGACATGCAGGGGCCATCCAAGGCTTCTGGAGAGACGCAGGTCAGGCAGCCCAGGCACCCTCACCCCCACCCCCGAAGGAAAGCTCTGACGTGCAGGGGCCATCCAAGGCTTCTGGAGGGACACAGGTCAGGCAGCCATGGCACCCTCACCCCCCCCCCCCCCGAAGGAAAGCTCTGACGTGCAGCTGCCATCCAAGGCTTCTGGAGAGACAGAGGTCAGGCAGCCCAGGCACCCTCACCCCCACCCCCGAAGGAAAGCTCTGACATGCAGGGGCCATCCAAGGCTTCTGGAGAGACACAGGTCGGGCAGCCCATGCACCCTCACCCCCACCCCCGAAGGGAAGCTCTGACGTGCAGGGGACATCCAAGGCTTCTGGAGCGACACAGGTCAGGCAGCCCAGGCACCCTCACCCCCACCCCCGAAGGAAAGCTCTGACGTGCTGCGGCCGTCCAAGGCTTCTGGAGAGACACAGGTCAGGCAGCCCAGGCACCCTCACCCCCACCCCCAAAGGAAAGCTCTGACGTGCTGCTGCCATCCAAGGCTTCTGGAGAGACACAGGTCAGGCAGCCCATGCACCCTCACCCCCACCCCCGAAGGGAAGCTCTGACGTGCTGCTGCCATCCAAGGCCTCTGGAGAGACACAGGTCAGGCAGCCCAGGCACCCTCACCCCCACCCCCGAAGGAAAGCTCTGACGTGCAGGGGCCATCCAAGGCTTCTGGAGAGACACAGGTCAGGCAGCCCAGGCACCCTCCTCCCCACCCCCGAAGGAAAGCTCTGACGTGCAGGGGCCATCCAAGGCTTCTGGGGAGATGCAGGTCAGGCAGGTCAGGCACCCTCAATTCCTACCCCCTGGTGTGGCTTCAGTGGCCCTTGCAAAGCTTCCCGGCCCCCCCCCCCCCCCTCTCCCCGGTGCCTCTGAGCAAGTGATCAATTATGAAATGTGGGACCCTAAAATTCCTTATGTGAAGGGACAGTGAACTCATGAATTATTTGTAATTCCATTTTCAGAAAGACTGTTGAGCAAAGGTACGCTGTCAGTGGCGTAGTGGGGGGCACAGTATTTATCGCCAGCCCCCCGCTCTCCTACCTACCCACTGAAGGGACGTTTTCAGTCTGCTCATCGGGACATTGCAACATGAGCTTTAGGTCACACACATGTACAGGTCTTTGAATATTGAGCCTAGGGAGTTCATGCACCTCATGTCAGTGTGTGTGGGGGGGGCAGATCTCAGGTTTGATTCCTGATGCAGCTTCCATTCCTCCTGAGCTTGGATACATGAGTGCCAGTCACTTGGCAATATTACCATCTGCTAATTACTCTGCCAAGAATCTGCGCTATTCTCAATCAAAATAAAGTAGTTGTTGTAAGCACCCCACATTAAGCAGTTCTCATATGAGAGGACAGAGTTACATCCGTGCAGGAAGCCACCAGGCCTAAGAACTGGCCAAACAGTTCGGGCCTTGAAATAACGTTGCAACGAACGGTGTTCTAGCATGTAGAGGGTCGCAGTTTTCCTTCAAGATTCAAAACACGTAGAGGGAGTGGCTGATGAGTAATATCCTTTAAATAGGTCACTCCAGCACAAACAGAAATAGTGCTTCTTAGTGTTGTGTAGCTCATACTAATCCGTAGGATCTGCACATTGTTTGGACAACATAAACTAGGGGCTTGGTGCCAAGGCTGATGCTGGACCCCCCCGTAGGATATGTTGGCATATAGACCAGCTAGCTCACAGCGCTACCATAAGCCCCCTAACCTATCAGGGAGCGAATCGTTTCTGGCAACCACTGAACATGACAACCCTGACCCCTCAGTGATCGTGGAAACAGTACTGAACCTTTCGCTCAGTCACTTGTGTTTACTTATTCTCAAAGAACTATGCAGAGAATATACAGTGGGACGTTTTCAATAATATTTATTGAATCAACATTATTCTTGCATAAAATACATGTGCTGCAATGATTAGTGCACAGAAGCAGATAAACGTGATTTCAAGCACCAACAGCGTAAATAGTAGATCTAGTTCTACCATAGCGCTAAAACAAACCCGGCAGTAATCAAGCGTACTCCTACGATGGGAACCCTACTTTAAATGTAGCTAGAGTGTGTGTAGGTGTGAAGCCAAGAATCCCCTCAAGGGACGATGCAACCCATTACCTTATGGGATAGAGTTAAGGACCCCGTCTTAGTCACAAACCGGACACCCCTCACAAGATGTCAGACCGCTGCGTGGTGAATTCTCAGCATGCAAGGACCTCGGTGTCTGTGGAAGTGCCTCTGCTGCTAATCTATCGGGATGCTCATCTTTTATAATAGAAAGCAGCCTTGTGATGTACTTGTAGATTAGCGATGTTATGGATATGTAGATAGCCCTTCCGCCCGTGGATGAAGATAGTGATGACATTTGTACGTAGTGTGAAACGAGACCTTGTACATGATGTTCAGAGCATTGTGATAATGTTGTGTGAAGGTAGATGTGAAAACAAGTTTAGTTTTAGAGAAACTAATCCAACATTGTCGTGCACGCAAATATGTGCAATAGGTGACAACTAATTTTATTTTTAAGGACAATGTAAGAAATAAGTTGCTTCGCTACATGAGCCTAACTTGGGAATATAACACTAGTAGCATATGTTATAATAACAACGACCATGCTTTCAATTCTCTTCTGAAGACCTCGGCACATAAAGTATCAAATCCACTCAAATACTGCTCAGTGGTTGTAAAATCAAAATTTGTTACTAGTTTTTCCAAAATTCCTTTGAAAGGAATGACCATATTCTCTTAGATGGTTGTTCCTAAATGTCTATACTAATTATAGCAATTAGTCTTGCCTGGGCAGGGAAAGGGATACCCTTCAATTGGGTACAAGAGAGACACTACGTAGACAACATGGTTATCAGTTTGTTATTGTATTGTAACACTGGCAACTGGCTTACTTAGCATACATAATGTCCGAGTTAAGCTGCTTTTAACAGACCCAGGCTCAGTTTAACAGCAGAATAATGTTTTAGAAGCATTGAAAAGGCCGGACGTAGCGATAGCAAGTCTATACAAGGGGAGAGCTGGTGTTCTGCCTTTGCACAGACACCATCCTGAGAAAAACTCTCACACGTCATATGAAAGCAAATTCTACATCTTTCCTACAATGCACTCTGAGAAGCTGACCATCAGGGCTGGACTGGCCGTTGCGGGCACCGGGTGTTTCCCTGGTGGGCTGCCACGGTGGGGGCCAGTTTTGGACAGCTGTGGGGCTGTTCTTGTTACCAGGGGCTGGTTTTGCAGAATAGCTGCAATATTGGCCCCCTGTAACAAAAGCAACATCAGTGTTTTCCACGCCAACCCTTTCCGTGCTCCCCTGCCCCCGCCCCCTCCTCAGCGGCAAGTCTGACTCAATTGCCAGGGCTGGTTTGCGTTCCCGGTCCGGCCGTGCTGACTACACCATAAAGGAGTTTGTTTTTGGGTAGCAGAGGTAGGCCTCTGGTTAGACATAAATGACATATTCAGGCTTAATACCCATAGGTCAGGTGCCAGACATCAGAGTCCTCAGGTGACCGTGCACATCACCAAAGGGCAACAGCCATAACCCATCATTACTGCTTGATTTCTTCTTAAAATTCCCATCATCCCTGCCTTTAGTGTTTGAGGTCACCCACTGCATATATTGGAAACCTGTACATTCAACATAGAAGTTGAGTTTATTATTATTTCTAAAGCACATGAACATTCTAAGGCATCTTGGTGCTGACCTGACTAACAACATCAGAAAAGAAATTAAGATAATAAAATAGATGACTCTTAAGAGCCATTCTAAACATAGAATGATTCCCTATTTTGTAAAGGCCGAGTCTGAGGGCAATCCACATAGAGGAACAGCAAAAAGGAAAGAACATCTTCCCCCATACCCCCCCACCCCCCAAGCCTTTCCAAATTAGGGAGCCAATAGCAGGAGAGAAGAGTCAACATGAAGGGATCCTTTGGACCTGGAAGCAAACACAAAAGCTGCATGGGCCTGGTTCATAATGTGCTTCTGGGCAAAATGAAGTCTTCAAATGGATCCTTCAAGAAATTGGCAATGACTGCATCTTACAGCAACCTTTGAGAAGCCATCACAACTCCTGAAATTATTACTAGTCACGCTGCCATATTCGGACCACCTTGAAACTTGTAAATAGTTGAATCAGGAAGGACAATGCAGCAAGCATTGGCATAGTTCAATCTAGACATGAGGATATCATTTGGAACACAAGCTTTCAAGAGGCGTGGAAGAAAAAGACATCTTTTCTTTAAGATCCTCATCTGGGTGACCCACTGTGACAGCAGGATGAGGCAGGTGGAAATGTCATCATTATAATCTTGCCTGACGACAGGGCCGGACTGGGAACCACAGCCGGCCCTGGCAAAGTGCTCGGCGGGGGGGGGGGGGTTTGAGGTGCTGCCGAGCTCTTTGCCGGGGCCGGTTTTCGGCCGATTTTGTTGTAGGGTCGATTTTGCAGGTATGCTGCAAAAACGGCCCTGTAACAAAAACGGCCCCCAGGGGCCTAAAACCTGCCCCCACACGTGCGGCGCACCGGGGGATTGCCCGGTGCCCGCTATGGCCAGTACGGCCCTGCCTGACAATATTCTACAATGTCCCCCAGGCAGCGTCAGTGCCAGAATAAGGGGACATATAATCAAGCAGGGCGTTAAAAATTATCGCTGTTTTAACTGCAGAAAACTGTAGCTAAAGCGGCGGTAATGGGCTTGATAATATGACCTTGTGAATTCCAATAGAAACTCATGTTCTGGTGTGAACATGGGCTTTTATTGGAATTCTCCAGGGCATATTATCAAGTTCATTATCGCTGCTTTAGCGGCAGTTTTCTGCAGCTAAAACTGACGCTGCCTGGGCGACAGTGTAGAATATCGTCAGGCAAGATTATAATGATGACATGTGGCTAGCATCTAGTAACTGGTGCTGTTCCAGATGTTTCATAACTGGTGCTGTTCCATGTGTTTAGGAGGCCAGTGATCCACACCTTTGCACCCATTGTAGGGACTTCTGGCCAACGAGAGATGAGCCTAATATCGACTTCTGTTCTGGGGTCCAAGTTTGCCTTCTTTCATAAAGGATTTGACAACTTTTTTCTTCCATCCATTAGAGACAGTGGCAGATGAAACAGATTTTAAGGATGAAGGTAAAAGCAGGTGCAACAACTGCAGAGAAAGGTTTTAGATTCCTGCTTGGACACACATTATCTGGTGAGCTCAACGTTAGGAAGGTAAGCAAGGAAAACACCACTTCCTCTTCCTTAATCACTGGAGGAGCTATGAGAGGTGTGATTAAAAAGAAAAAAGTACAAAAACTTTGAATCATTCTGTGTGGGACAGGATGAAACGAGAAGCTTGGCAATACAATCATGAATTACCTTGAGCTTTTATGGCAGAAAAATGCCAAGTTATCACAAACAACCTTTAGGCGTGAGGGTGAGAACAGTCATTTGACAGAGGCCAGATTAATGCAAAATTGTACACTTTCTACTTTCAAACGGTGGAGGGGTCAGGGCCCTGTTTCTCTTTCTGTAACCGCAACTAGATATGCCTAAAATACCTTCAGTTCATCTGTGACGCCCGAAGAGTCCCCCATGGTTTCACGCTGTGCTCGACCCACGGATAACACGGATGGGAAGAATGCTTGCAATCACTCGGGGTAGCATTCCAACCCATCTTTTGCCCCCATGCCAACTCAGTTTGGACCCAGCCATTAGCAAATCCAACCTAAACTGCCAGGCCAGGACCTCTGAGCAAAAATACAAGCAACCCAAGACTGGTTTCAGCCTTATTGGGGCTCATCCGTCGGGTGTAGCTTGATTCTAGGGGCACAGTGAGCACAGGGCCCACATCTGGGTACACCCTTAGCCACAAGGAGGTTATATCGAACCCATAAAAGGTGATTGAGGAATGCTTGTAATACATCTAACCGCTGGCAATCACTCAGGGTAGCATTTCAACCAATTATTTTTTGCACACCATGCCACCTCTGTTTGGACCCAGCCATGTGCACATCGGTCTTGTCCCTACTGCAATCGGAACCATCCTGCCCGACCTGCCAGGACAGGTCAAAACCAGTCTGGGGTAGCTTGTATTCCATCTAAAGGGGACATGGTCTGGCAATTTGGGCTGGATTGTTCTTATTGGGGCAGGACCAAGTCTGATTTGTATAAGGCCGGCCTTTGTGTAGAATGGTATAGTGGGCGTGAAATGATGGCCTGGAATGTGGCCCGGAGCGATTGCCAGTGACTGAGCTTAATTCAAGCATTTCTTCCATCATCTTGTTGTTTTTGTACAACCCCCAGATAACAGCATCAAGATGCACCAAGACGCACCCGATACTCAAATCTACCTGAAAGCCTCCTCTGTCCCCGATCTTCAATATCCCAAACACTGCCGGCACCTCAACCAAACCAAGACAGGACTCCTGGTAATTGCAAGTAGAACAGTCAAAAATACAAACATTTGCTGAATGACATTAACCTTGACGATTTCGATCCCCAGCTTCCACCCAATGCCAACCCAATGAAATTTACCACAAACACTAAACTCACTCTCAAGAAACCTATTACAAAAAAACCATACACGGCCTATACCAGCTCTCTCTTCTAAAGAAAGTGAAACTATTTCTTTTAGAAAATGACTTCAGAACAGCTGTTAAAGGCCTCATACTCGCATCTGAATGGTGATAACGTCCTGCTTCATGGCCTGTTAGAATCAACAATGTCACCCTTTAAGGGCATCCCAGACTCCACAGCATTTCTTATCCATGGCCTGAAGAAATATGATCACATCAGCCTTACCATGATGGTAGTCCATTAACACCCCTTGCTGGCCCGCACTATCAGCAAAGTCAGTTGCACAATTTACATAGCCATCACGACCAGCACCCCAGCTTATCTTACAGACAAGCTCGCCATCTCTGGTGGTTCTCGGCACCCCAGCTTATCTTACAGACAAGCGCCCCAACTCTGGTGGTTCTCGACACCCCAGCTTATCTTACAGACAAGCTCGCCATCTCTGGTGGTTCTCGGCACCCCAGCTTATCTTACAGACAAGCTCGCCATCTCTGGTGGTTCTCGGCACCCCAGCTTATCTTACAGACAAGCTCGCCATCTCTGGTGGTTCTCGGCACCCCAGCTTATCTTACAGACAAGCTCACCATCTCTGATGGTTCTTACCACCCCTGCTTATCTCGTAGACAAGCTCACCATCTCTGGTGGTTCTCTGCACCCCTGCTTATCTCTCAGACAAGCTCACCATCTCTGGTGGTTCTCGGCACCCCAGCTTATCTTACAGACAAGCTCACCATCTCCGGTGGTTCTTACCACCCCTGCTTATCTCGCAAACAAGCTCACCATCTCTGGTGGTTCTCAGCACCCCTGCTTATCTCTCAGACAAGCTCACCATCTCTGGTGGTTCTCGGCACCCCAGCTTATCTTACAGACAAGCTCACCATCTCTGGTGGTTCTCGCCACACCCACAACCTTGACACCATCAGACTGCAGACCAAGAAGTGTAAAAAGAAAAAAAAGAAAAAACAAAGCAGCAGGCTATTTCCAACTCTGCTCCTATAGGTGTAAGTGGTTGTTTCTTGTATCGGTAACCCTTTAAGTAGCCATCTGCCCTGCTTGAAAATGCGCTGATTTAATGAGATTACCTTTGGTTTCTTAAGATTAGTCTCTAAATGGTTTTTATCTGAGTATCCTACATGGCAGTCGATCAATCTTTGTAACACGACTCCGGTGTTGCTTAGAAAGAGCAGATAATCTGGGTAAAGGATGTTAGACAAAAACAGACGAACAAGGCTCGGATCATGAGACACCGGCTCATCCAGGGCAGGCAAATGAGGAGTGCAACTACACACCCATGTTTTAGGCCGATTGAAGTCCCCTCTGTCCTGGACAGATGACTCAGATCCCCAACTTTGATCCTGACCCAGGTCCTCGTATGTAATAGCATTATTGCCTTCAATTTATTTAGTTGGATCCCCAGCAGTGTTCCTTTTCCCTGCATTTATCGCTAGGTATGCGATCAAATTCTACTTTGACGTCTACGAAGCATATGAACAAAGGTGTGCGGGTGTGCACGTTCTTTTCATAATCAGGCCCACAGCATTCAGGTTGGATAGGGTCCTGTGGTTGTTTATGAACGCCGTCTGCGTCAGCCGCAGTCTTACGGCATCTAATGCCCATTCAGACAGGTCTTGTAAGAACAGGGTTGAGAAGTATATGAGGTCCACATCTAACGGCGCTATCAGACGATAGTTGCTTGGGGAGGAAACTGTCCCACCTTGTAGGAAGGTAGAACCCTGACTATGGTTGCCCCCAACTTTTTGCCTGGTGTTTTGCTGGTTTTCTGACTTAGTTGACCTGAGGCCCTGCTATTCAGGACCTCAGGCCCACTGCTCTCTCTGTAAAATGGATTCCATGTACCTTAGGTACATATCTAAATTGGATACTGAGTCACCTTATCAGTCCCTGTACAGTGTACCTTAGGTACCCAGGGCATAGGTGTACCCAGGGCCTACCAGGGGCTGCAGCATGTATTATGCCACCCCTGGCTGGCCATCCAAATCTGACACAACTGGCTGCACGACAGCTGGGGCAAGGTGGTGTAATCACCCTTTGCTTTAGATATAGTATACCTATATCTAACCCTAAAAATGGACACACAGATCTCCTATCAGTCACTCCTATGGCAGGCCTTAACAATCCTGAAGGCAGAGTGCTTGGAATCGTGTGAGATGGTGCTCTGGCATGAGCTGAGCCTGTCTACGGCTTTCGGGATCCATCCCTTAGCCGTTTCCATGATATCGCATACCATATACTCTTAAGTGCATTATAATCCTCGCGGTTATATGCCAACTCTGGTATCGCTTTATCAAAACATGTCGAGTAAGGTGTCATACGAATTGGAATACTAACCCCTCGCCAATTCTGGCGACGGGGTTAGCATTCCACCCTTCTAGAGGGACACGACATGTATGTAACCCCTAACCCCGGTTAAAGTCAGACAGAGCCTTAGCATCCACAAAATGGATGCTGCCACCGAGACACAAGTCTGCCCTCCTGCTGCTGGGAGTCCTCCCAGAGCAGGAGATAAGGACAAAGGGTTTCCTGCCAGGGGCGGTGCCAGCACCGTCCCAGACAGGGTTTTGTGTATTGTAGGTAGGCAGGGCTTTAGAGGAAGGTGACTGCACGTGGCACCCCGGTGCTCACTGTGCATAGGCTGGCTGGAACCAGTACCAGGGTCACTCCAGACCCTGTGCTGGGGAAAAGCCCGCCAAGGAAGTGGGTGTAACCACCCCCCTCCTAGTCCCACCCATAGGGCAGGACTTAGTCGCGTGCCAGCCCCTTTTTACAGGATAAAGGTAGAGACTGGCCCCCTTCCAAATCAGATCATCTTGGAATCCTGAAACTACTTTCCACGAAAGGAACTCAAGACTTCTTCCTAAGATTTCTCCCTTGTGACTAAGGAGTAGTCACCCTGCATCCGCAGGCACCATCTACAGAACACTGCGGTCTGCTGCAAGTCCTTCCTCCGGAATCCGACTGTCCAGCTCGACGAGAACCGGCTTCCCTGGCACCTCTGACCTCTACCTGCATCATCAGTCACGCTGAGATTCGTGGGTGTGACGAGACCTCTAGGGACCGGCCATCTTCAAGACTGCACGACTTCTGAACAACAAGCCCGCCGAGTGAATTCCTGGTGAGTGCTTTGGGGTCCGAGAAGCCCCCACCCTGAGCAGCTCCAGCACCGAAGAGCAGCCCCCCAGCATCTCCACGATCTGCGTGGGGCCCTTCTGCTTTTTGCTGCTCACCGCGTTGTTTGGCTACTAGCCCGCTGGCTTGTGGCCTTCCTGACGACGCCCGACGACATTTCTGCTGCTGGTCTGGTTGCTCCAGACTGGCCCTTGCTTCCCTCCATCGGAGAAGTACCCTGGACCCTCCTGGTCCACCCAAGACGCCATTTTAGGTCCACCGCGTGGGCCTTGCATTTGCCAAGACTTGTTGCCCAATCCTGGGTCCAGCGACGTCGACAGCAAGAACCTTCGTGGGACAGCTCGCACCTCCATCCTGGTCGCCGACAACGCCTCCTGGTCCGAGAGACTGCAGAGCCCAGCAGCGCCCACTCACCTGACTGCGGTGACTTCGCCCGGTGCCATCCTGGTGCCCACTTAATCACTGGCTAGTGATTCAAGAACTTGGTCCCCTCTGCTTTCAGGTTTTCTTCTTCCTTGATCCAGGCTTGGATCCATCGAACTTTTCTTCACTGGTCGCCTGCCAGCAACTTCTTCCTTCCAGGCTCCTGGTCCGGCAACGAGATCCCCGACGTCTTTTCAGACCTATGCAGCTGCAGCCCCTGGGCTAGGTAACTTCGGCACTTCGGTGCCCCAGCATAGCCTCACTATCCTAGGGTCAGGATCCACTGTCGTTTTCTTCCTACCAGGTTGGGTTCGCCCGTGAACACTAACTTTGCCTTTACTAGCCTCCATAGACTCTGTCCCGCATCCCGCGTGAGAGTGCACACTCTGCACCCGAGTCCGCTGGGTCTCCTAGTAGTAATCTAACGATTCCCTAGTCCAGTCCTAGCGATTCCAAAGCCTATTAGAACTGTTACTTACCTGCTAGTAATTCGCATTCCACTTTTAAAGTATATGGTTTTTCGTGCCCCTCGGGCATTTGTGTATAACGTGCTAACTTAAGTATTTTCGTAAGAGTTTTGTTGTGTGCCTAGCACCCTGTCCTCATAAAGAGTACAGGGTTGTTGTGATTCTAATAAATACACTGTTTATTTTCATAACACTTGTGTGGTGTCCTTTCACTGGGTGTTCAAGGGGTAATGTGATGGTAAAACAGCTGGCTTAACACGCCCTCTAGAGTCTTAGCCTTAGACTGCTCGTATCCATGCTACTAGGATAGCTGGTCTATAAGGTTGACTTACAACCAATCATCAATAAGGGTTGTTTGGACTGATATATAGTGATCACTAGAATAGTGAGCACTGCACATCAGGCCAACTTCTCACATTGGTGAGCAGCGTTTGGGATTTGAGCTTGCTGTTGTTTTACCACACATGCCCTAAGAATATCTTGTGAAAGATCACATAAGTACTAAAGGTACATATAACTTAGCTTAGAATACTCTGAGTTCTACTGAACCAGCTGTTGTAGCTCCTAGGGCCTAGCACACCCTAAACTACAACTCTAGCAAGGGATCAGTAGGCAAACATATAGTGTAGGTAAGTGCACCACTTACACCTCACTAGAAAAGCATGTCTACCCAGGGGGACTCTACTGAGACTCCCCTGGTCAGTGTTGACCCTCCACAGGTCACTTCAAGATATGCAGCTCTCAGTTTTCAGGAGATGAGACAAATCTGTGTCTCCAGGAAACTGAAGCAGGGGTCTAACCCCACCATTCCCTTTCTGATAGGTCTCTTAGAGACATATGATGCCAGAAAGCTCTCTCAGTTACATGAGAGCATGCCAGCCTTAGAGGGAACCTCTGGGGATCCAGACCTCCCCAACACTGATTCAGCAGTTGAGGAGGAGGATCAAGAGGTACTCTCTGGGGATGAGGTAGACAAAGGTCTTGAGGTAGTCAGAAGGCTAACTAGGACCAACTTAGACTTACTTGGGCTAGGATCTGGGGGCCCCCCAGTACTAACCCGAAGTGGGCCTAACCTTGGAGTTAGGAGAGATAGATCTCTTTCTAGGGACTCCAATAGATCTCTGCATTCTAATGCCTCTTCTCAGGGGAGAAGGAATCCTCCACAGAGGAGATTTACTTCCCCTCAGAGAAGAGAGCATGAAGCTAGGATGAGACAAGCTGAACTGAGGATTGAAAGGGAAGAAATTGCCCTGGCCAAAGAGAAGCTTGCCCTGGCAAGAGAGCAGCAGATGAGTGGGCTAGCTCCCACTGGTGGCAGCAATCTCCCAAGAGATAGAGAGAAGGGTTTAGATACTAAACACCTGACTAAGATAGTGCCCCCCTTTAAGCAAGGGGATGACATCCAGAAATGGATGGCTGCTTTGGAGAGGGCCTGCACTGTGCAGGGCATTCCCCAGAGTCAGTGGGCAGCTATACTGTGGCTCTCCTTTGATGGCAAAGGTAGAGATAAGCTCCTCACTACTAGAGTTGAGGATGCTAACAATTACCAGGTCCTGAAAAATGCACTGGTTGATGGGTTTGGTTTAACCACTGAACAGTACAGGTTGCTGTTCAGAGACACCCAGAAAACTCAGTCTCAGGACTGGTCTGACTTTGTTGATTGTGCCACTAAGGCTTTGGAAGGCTGGCTACTGGGTAGTAAGGTTACTGATTTCAAGGGATTGTATAATCTAATTATGAGAGAGCAAGTCTTAAATAATTGTCAGAACCAGTTATTACACCAGCACCTGGTAGACTCTGATCTGACCTCTCCACAAGAATTGGGTAAGAGGGCAGACAAATGGGTCAGAACCAGGATTAGGCCCAAGAACCAAGGTGGTGACCAGAAAAAGGAATCAACCAAGCCTCAAGAGAAGGGTGGGAATAAATCTACAGATCAAACCACATCAGGGCCCCAAAAATCCTCTGAGGGGGGTGGGTCCCAGAATCCTTCCAATAACCAGAAGAAACCTTATTGTTATCCCTGTAAACAGGTGGGTCATTTAAAAACTGACAGCAGTTGCCCAAAGAATAACAATAAGGAAAACATACCCCCAAGTAACATTCCCAAACCTCCTGTTACTACTAGTAGTAATCCCCCAGGTGGTGGGAGTGCCCCCAAGAATTTGGGTGCATTTACTTTGGGAGTTCCTGGGGACTCTGGCCTAACCAGGTCCCCAAACTTAGATACTCTTGTCTGTGAGACTGGCATGGGGTTTGCCAACTTCACAACTTGTCCCAACACTTTGGGCAAGTACAGACAGGAGCCCCTCATCAATGGTATAAAAGTTGAGGCCTATAGAGATACAGGGGCTAGCATCACTATGGTGACTGAGAGTCTAGTCCCCTCAAGGCAACTTTTACCTGGTGCCACATACCAGGTGACCAATATTGATGGAGTACAGAGAGATCATCCCATGGCAGTGGTCAATCTCAGCTGGGGAGGTGTCACTGGCCCCAAGAGAGTGGCAGTGTCACCAAACTTGCCTGTAGATTGCCTACTGGGGAATGATTTAGAGCTCTCAGCCTGGGCTGAAGTTGAGCAAGAAACCCATTCTAGAATGGTAAATACCCATGGTAAGGTTAGTGGGGCAGTGATAGCCACAGCCCCAGTCCAAGATGTCCTCCCTGAACAGGTCAGGAGGGTTGTGCCAGTCACAACCCAATCTCAGACAACTTCCTTCCCAGAACAGGTTGTCAAGGCTGTCATGGTAACAGCCCACACCCAAACTGAGCCCCCTCCTGAAAAGGTTGGGAGAGTTGTGATGGCCACAGCTCAAACTCAGACAGATGATAGTGTTGTGAAGCCTGAAACTATGGATCACTCCACTCAGACAGAGAGTATTGAGGAGGAAGAGAAATCTCCCTCCCGCCAGACTTTAGGAAAGGATCAGCCTCCTCAGGGAACTGATCTGACCCCTTGTGAAGAAACTGCCACAGAGGTAGTCAGGCCTAGCCTGGCAGAACCCCTGATGCCAGTGGACCCTTCCAAGGTGGGACCCAGTCTGGAGCAGGTAACCTGCCCCTCTCTACCCTGCCTCAGTCAGCCCAGGGCTGTAGAGGTCAGGGAGGCCAGTGTTGGACCCCAAGGGGCCCCCTGTCCAACAGAATTTCCCAATCAGCAGATTAAGGGCACTGAAGCTAGTAGACCTAGCCAAGTGAAAATAAGACACACTCCTGAGGGATCCCCCTTAAAATTAGTTAGGGACCTCCTACAGATGGACACTGTTGGGCACAGCCAAACTTGGGACCTGAGGGCCCCAGACCTGAACTGTCCCTCCAGTAAGCCAAACAGAGGGACCCAACCTCCAGCTGTAGGTAGCCAGAGGTTGACCCTGAGAGCCCAAAACAACTCAGTCTTGGAAAGAAAGGCCTCTATGGTGGATAATGATTGGAGGAAGCTGAGCCCAAAGTTAGTGGAGCCTCACTTCAGTAGTCAATTTCAGCACCAGCCTTTTTCTTTGACAAAACACACCACAGGTAGAGATTCCCTATGGTGGAGACCCTCAGACACCCTTAGGGTGAGGGATTGCTTAGTGGACCATGACATAGGGGGTAACCATGCCAGTGCTGGTACTTCCTTAAATGGCCACTTAGGCAATATAGGCTTACCTGGACAAGGATAGCCTTATCTCCTTTCGTTTGGGGGGGGGTTATGTAGGAAGGTAGAACCCTGACTATGGTTGCCCCCATCTTTTTGCCTGGTGTTTTGCTGGTTTTCTGACTTAGTTGACCTGAGGCCCTGCTATTCAGGACCTCAGGCCCACTGCTCTCTCTGTAAAATGGATTCCATGTACCTTAGGTACATATCTAAATTGGATACTGAGTCACCTTATCAGTCCCTGTACAGTGTACCTTAGGTACCCAGGGCATAGGTGTACCCAGGGCCTACCAGGGGCTGCAGCATGTATTATGCCACCCCTGGCTGGCCATCCAAATCTGACACAACTGGCTGCACGACAGCTGGGGCAAGGTGGTGTAATCACCCTTTGCTTTAGATATAGTATACCTATATCTAACCCTAAAAATGGACACACAGATCTCCTATCAGTCACTCCTATGGCAGGCCTTAACAATCCTGAAGGCAGAGTGCTTGGAATCGTGTGAGATGGTGCTCTGGCATGAGCTGAGCCTGTCTACGGCTTTCGGGATCCATCCCTTAGCCGTTTCCATGATATCGCATACCATATACTCTTAAGTGCATTATAATCCTCGCGGTTATATGCCAACTCTGGTATCGCTTTATCAAAACATGTCGAGTAAGGTGTCATACGAATTGGAATACTAACCCCTCGCCAATTCTGGCGACGGGGTTAGCATTCCACCCTTCTAGAGGGACACGACATGTATGTAACCCCTAACCCCGGTTAAAGTCAGACAGAGCCTTAGCATCCACAAAATGGATGCTGCCACCGAGACACAAGTCTGCCCTCCTGCTGCTGGGAGTCCTCCCAGAGCAGGAGATAAGGACAAAGGGTTTCCTGCCAGGGGCGGTGCCAGCACCGTCCCAGACAGGGTTTTGTGTATTGTAGGTAGGCAGGGCTTTAGAGGAAGGTGACTGCACGTGGCACCCCGGTGCTCACTGTGCATAGGCTGGCTGGAACCAGTTCCAGGGTCACTCCAGACCCTGTGCTGGGGAAAAGCCCGCCAAGGAAGTGGGTGTAACCACCCCCCTCCTAGTCCCACCCATAGGGCAGGACTTAGTCGCGTGCCAGCCCCTTTTTACAGGATAAAGGTAGAGACTGGCCCCCTTCCAAATCAGATCATCTTGGAATCCTGAAACTACTTTCCACGAAAGGAACTCAAGACTTCTTCCTAAGATTTCTCCCTTGTGACTAAGGAGTAGTCACCCTGCATCCGCAGGCACCATCTACAGAACACTGCGGTCTGCTGCAAGTCCTTCCTCCGGAATCCGACTGTCCAGCTCGACGAGAACCGGCTTCCCTGGCACCTCTGACCTCTACCTGCATCATCAGTCACGCTGAGATTCGTGGGTGTGACGAGACCTCGAGGGACCGGCCATCTTCAAGACTGCACGACTTCTGAACAACAAGCCCGCCGAGTGAATTCCTGGTGAGTGCTTTGGGGTCCGAGAAGCCCCCACCCTGAGCAGCTCCAGCACCGAAGAGCAGCCCCCCAGCATCTCCACGATCTGCGTGGGGCCCTTCTGCTTTTTGCTGCTCACCGCGTTGTTTGGCTACTAGCCCGCTGGCTTGTGGCCTTCCTGACGACGCCCGACGACATTTCTGCTGCTGGTCTGGTTGCTCCAGACTGGCCCTTGCTTCCCTCCATCGGAGAAGTACCCTGGACCCTCCTGGTCCACCCAAGACGCCATTTTAGGTCCACCGCGTGGGCCTTGCATTTGCCAAGACTTGTTGCCCAATCCTGGGTCCAGCGACGTCGACAGCAAGAACCTTCGTGGGACAGCTCGCACCTCCATCCTGGTCGCCGACAACGCCTCCTGGTCCGAGAGACTGCAGAGCCCAGCAGCGCCCACTCACCTGACTGCGGTGACTTCGCCCGGTGCCATCCTGGTGCCCACTTAATCACTGGCTAGTGATTCAAGAACTTGGTCCCCTCTGCTTTCAGGTTTTCTTCTTCCTTGATCCAGGCTTGGATCCATCGAACTTTTCTTCACTGGTCGCCTGCCAGCAACTTCTTCCTTCCAGGCTCCTGGTCCGGCAACGAGATCCCCGACGTCTTTTCAGACCTATGCAGCTGCAGCCCCTGGGCTAGGTAACTTCGGCACTTCGGTGCCCCAGCATAGCCTCACTATCCTAGGGTCAGGATCCACTGTCGTTTTCTTCCTACCAGGTCGGGTTCGCCCGTGAACACTAACTTTGCCTTTACTAGCCTCCATAGACTCTGTCCCGCATCCCGCGTGAGAGTGCACACTCTGCACCCGAGTCCCCTGGGTCTCCTAGTAGTAATCTAACGATTCCCTAGTCCAGTCCTAGCGATTCCAAAGCCTATTAGAACTGTTACTTACCTGCTAGTAATTCGCATTCCACTTTTAAAGTATATGGTTTTTCGTGCCCCTCGGGCATTTGTGTATAACGTGCTAACTTAAGTATTTTCGTAAGAGTTTTGTTGTGTGCCTAGCACCCTGTCCTCATAAAGAGTACAGGGTTGTTGTGATTCTAATAAATACACTGTTTATTTTCATAACACTTGTGTGGTGTCCTTTCACTGGGTGTTCAAGGGGTAATGTGATGGTAAAACAGCTGGCTTAACACGCCCTCTAGAGTCTTAGCCTTAGACTGCTCGTATCCATGCTACTAGGATAGCTGGTCTATAAGGTTGACTTACAACCAATCATCAATAAGGGTTGTTTGGACTGATATATAGTGATCACTAGAATAGTGAGCACTGCACATCAGGCCAACTTCTCACACACCTTTAATAATGGGGTGAATAATTGAGCCTCACCAACTGTTTGGTATGTTCCCGGAGGCCAGTATGGCATTGAACATTGCAGCCAAAACGTTCGCCCAGGTTGGTATATTGTGTTTAAGGAGTGCTTGGGGGATGCCATTCGGGCCAGGGGCACAGTTGGAGCATGAGTTCTCAATGATCTTAATTACCGATGATGCAGTATATTTTAGTGGAACGGGGACATCGCTAACCATATGGAAGTCCTCTGGGAAAGGCGCAGTGGGACGAGAAGTTGATAGTCGTCCCACTGCATTTTTCAGTATTGAATTTGTGGTTTCTTTTTCCTTTGTTAGAAGGTCTTGCTGTAGAAGGTGGGGGGAGGGTGGCGATCCTCCTGGAGTATCACTATTTTTATACCCTAGCTTTTCAACAGGTTTTTGTTCTCTAATATTTTTGTTGGAGTAAAATGTAACCACAGTTGGTTCCTATTCCTGCTTACCTTGAGAGGGTAGAAATTTAATAGAGAAGATTTCCTCTGACACCACCTGCTTCAATCCCGTAAGGGCCCTGACCAGTTTAAGAATGTTTGCTCGATTTAAGGTGTCCTGCATGCTCCTTGATTTGAATTGTGAATCTCCAATAGAAATGTCCTGTGCCCATTCTGTTCCTGGAGGTCATGGTGCAGGCCTTTATTCATTCCATGGGATTCAGCACTTTCTTTTCCTTCCATGCTTATGATCGGGGGCAGCAGAAATTTCTTCACCATACTTTTCCTCAGTGTGAGTTCTTCACAGGCGGCAAGATGACATTCTGATTTCACAAGAGAGGTTACCCCACTGTCGCCAGGGAACAGGGTACGAAGGACAAAAAGTCAAAGGGAAATCCCTGGGGTGTATCAATACGTTACTGGTGTCAATGCTCGCACGGTTGCACTATAGTCCCCAGTTAACAGGTTACTGTAGGTCACCGTCAGAAGAACAGAGAATTTTATAATGATTCCCACAACGAAAAGTACTTGTTAACAATCTAGATTTTTTATTAAAAATAAAACAACAATTTACAATAAAAATGTACACATTTAAAATTTCAAAGGAACCTTTCCCTGAGAAGTAAAAATTAATCAACAAGATGTCATTGAATGATAAAAAACTGTAAAGCATATAAGTATATTCACATTACATTGCATATCATGAGCACATACATTGGTTATTATAGACAACACATATAAGAAAAAGAAAAGAAAAAAGACCCCTTTAAAACGGTGGCACTTTGATGTTTCTACCACAATTGATTCCTGGATCCACTAACAGAAAATGGCCTGTATATTATAACACACATGTGACAATAATATATGTGCATCCAGTGCGTTTGGGCTAAAGGTGGATTCTCTCATATAGAAATGCGTCGACGCGTTTCGGTGCTTTGCACTTGGTAATGTGGCACCTTCCTCAGGACTTCTTGATAGGGGTTTTCCGTACAAGAAAGACTTCACTTTCCCTGTATATAGGGCGAAATAATATCATGTCAGAGTGTATTTGGCCCTAAATTCATAGTCATATTCTCTACATACTTTTATCTCCTTTAGTATACTGATGCTCAGGATATATTCATGTTAGCTAACAGGCGCTCTGTTCTTTAAAGCACATGTAACTAGCGTCTGTCAAACAAATAGGGCTAACGCATAACACCCTTTCACTTCTGGCAAACAGCCTTGTATGCAGTGCATTAAGATATAGAAAACTACGAGAAAATGCAAACAGGCGCTTTGTTCCTTTATTTGGTGCCTCAGAAAGGAGGGTGAATTGGGGCAGATATAGGAAACCCATTTTTTAAAATATGCCTAACAACATTTGAATTCGATTGGAATTAGGTAGCAGGTGCATTACTCTTCTCGGAGAAATAATACTATCGCCTATAACCCAGAATGAGTCTGAATAATTAAACAATGAATTTAACAATAGTGATCCTTTCACTCTACCAAATGTATGTTTTTTTTGATCCTATCAGAACATATCCAGTTTCAGCGAGGCCCCCTATAAATGCCCGTTCAAAGCGAGTTTTAAAATCATTGAAGGTAAGAATAAGTGTTAAACGACCATATAAGAATGCCAATTATCTGTACCACAGAGACATAGAAACATATCATCTCTCTCCAATCAGATAAAAGAGTTTTTAAAACGGAAAAAAAATAAAGAAAAAGACAAGACCAAATTTGAGGATAAAAGAATATCATCAATAGAAGCCTGGAAGATCACACAGAGGTAATGAGTGAACATTAGATACCACCCTGGAGTGCAGAACAAATTTTAAGCCCGGTTTTTGAATATCTGTTATATCTACCCTTAGGCCAAACACAGCCTGTGATCCTACAGCGACTGCCCTGGAACGACCTAACTGGCGCCCAGGACCCACCGATAAAGGAACGGTGTTCTATCCTTTCGCCTATATTTAGGTGAGGTAGTTGGTATTACCCAACATATATATAACTTGCACTCCTCACTCCGTATTTTTGGAGTCCCCCCCTTTCTAGCAATGATTTCCACATACGAATAGTATTTGAAGGGAATGAAATGTTGCATATGACTTCCAATTAGTTCAATGGTAATATCAATTGTACACCACTGGTATATTTATTAATTGTGGAGTTTCCTAATGTTAAGAGCAATTCTAGATGGTACCCACATCAAGGAAAATTTAAGAGGCTCACACCATTGGTCATTGAGGAGGGCTAACATGAATATATCCTGAGCATCAGTATAATAAAGGAGATAAAAGTATGTAGAGAATATGACTATGAATTTAGGGCCAAATACACTCTGACATGATATTATTTCGCCCTATATACAGGGAAAGTGAAGTCTTTCTTGTACGGAAAACCCCTATCAAGAAGTCCTGAGGAAGGTGCCACATTACCAAGTGCAAAGCACCGAAACGCGTCGACGCATTTCTATATGAGAGAATCCACCTTTAGCCCAAACGCACTGGATGCACATATATTATTGTCACATGTGTGTTATAATATACAGGCCATTTTCTGTTAGTGGATCCAGGAATCAATTGTGGTAGAAACATCAAAGTGCCACCGTTTTAAAGGGGTCTTTTTTCTTTTCTTTTTCTTATATGTGTTGTCTATAATAACCAATGTATGTGCTCATGATATGCAATGTAATGTGAATATACTTATATGCTTTACAGTTTTTTATCATTCAATGACATCTTGTTGATTAATTTTTACTTCTCAGGGAAAGGTTCCTTTGAAATTTTAAATGTGTACATTTTTATTGTAAATTGTTGTTTTATTTTTAATAAAAAATCTAGATTGTTAACAAGTACTTTTCGTTGTGGGAATCATTATAAAATTCTCTGTTCTTCTGACGGTGACCTACAGTAACCTGTTAACTGGGGACTATAGTGCAACCGTGCGAGCATTGACACCAGTAACGTATTGATACACCCCAGGGATTTCCCTTTGACTTTTTGGCAAGATGACATTCACCTCTAGGCTGTGAACTTTGAGAGTCAGCAAAGCAACCTTCCTTCTTGAGTGGCTTAAGGCCTTGCAAGAACAGCTTAACTTTGATTGTCTTATTGTCTTCCACTGTGATGACAGATGATGGCCTTGGGTGAGGTAACCATTGTGTTCAGGGGTACTGTGGGCCTTTCACTGGCCTTTGTCTTCATTAAATGGAGAAAGCCCTGGTGCTTCGTGGAGCTTCTTTGATTGTCCACACCTCTCTTGACCCAGTGACTGTTCTATGTCCGCTCGGGGTCATCCGGCAGCGAGCTCGTGTTTTCACCTTGGCTTCATACTGCTTGGGAAGCGTCATTGAGTGAACATTCAAATGAGCGGATCTCCTGGCCTAGATTCTGTTTCTGCCTTTTCTGGCATGCTTTCTTTCACGGGTCGTCGGGGGGGGGGGGGGGGATACCTGCATATGAACTGGTTCCAGCCCTTCATTGTTTGATCCCATGTTGAGTTCCTGATCTTGACAAACACTGCATCTCTGTTTCTTATTTCTCCCAGAATTCCTTCAAGTCCTGTTGGCAGCTGTGCCAGCTTATCAATCACTTCTTTACACAAGCATAAAGTAAAGCTGGTGTTGTTCTCTGATTGTACACACGCTATAAGAGCGTTGAACTCTTCTAGCTTTTCATCAATACTTGACACAAAGACCGTCAAAGTGTTAAGTAGGTCTACTTGTATGTCCATTTGTTGGCGCGATGGTTGAGTGCCATCACCGTTGCTTGTATGGAGTTTAAGACAGCCCCCAGAGCTAGTTTGAATCTGTTGCTATGGCTTTTGAATCCTCTCGTCCAGGTCCATACGGGGTCCTGGGGGTGCTACGTTCCCAAGGTCCTGCTCCCGAGTTGGACTGTTAAATCCGTGAGCCTATGCAGACAAAGCTACACAACTGAGTTCAGATGAGCTCAGCACATACCTCTATATTGTCTATTCATAATATATGTCATGAATTAAATAATCACAGGTTCAGTCTTATTCATTAACATAGACAAATTCCCCAAGGAAAATATATGAAACTTCAGATTTGTAAATGAAAATAGTTGTCTTGTTCTTTATTCAATTTTTTTGACAGACGGTCATTCAATTAAAATACAATACACATAGCCATCATTGCCTGGCTATCCAAAAGTTTAGGGAACTAGGAAGGTCAGGTTGCCAGCTCTTGCACTACCATTTTTGCTTAAATTATTGAAAGTACATACATACCAGTGCAAGATTTAGTGCCTTGACCCTTTTTCCTGTGTGGTCTAGCTACACAACTGGTGAGGGCCTCCCTAAATGTTTGGAACAGGCACAATGAGAATTGAGGGTTTTATAGCCACAAGGACAGATCAAACTGCTCGATCTCCAAATACCGGTGATGGTCAGAGCTGTTCGAGCTGATGCATGGGTGTGACTGAGCCCAAGAGACAGCCCATGATCCCTTTCCTGCGGCCCTTAGGAGACTTTAGTGCTCTGTCTGTTGGCAGTCTGATGCTCTGGCCATGTAGTAGTGGGCATAGAGGGTGCCAGAAGCCTGGTGCTGCATATAAATGATCCCTGGGGCCACCCTGGCGTGCTAGAGTATGATGGAGAGCTGCTCGGCACTAGGTTTGCAGGGGCAGGACAGGGTCAGTGCAAGGCAGAGCAGGGCAGGAGTTGGAGAGGGAGCTCTCCCGTCACCAAACGCTGCACCCAGACCTAGTTGGGCCCCTTCCAGGGTGCTGAGGGCTCCACCTACTACCGCAAGGCTACTCGCTCCCCTCCCCCTGCTGTCCGTACTCATTCGCCGGCGCTTGCCTACTTCTGGGCACTCCACAAGTTAGCTTCTCACTCCTCCTCCGCCTCGTAGCACCTATTTTGGGCCGCAATTCGACTCGGGTAATCCGTCCCTGCGTTCTGCGTCCTGCTGGCCCCAATTTGCAGGTCTGAGGGGGCTTGGCCAGAAGGGCTGGGTGCCGAGGTACCTGGGCTGTGTGGTATGCAGCCCAAGGGGGATGCCACCACCGTCCCAGCAGGGCTAACGCCTCATGGCGACTCCACAGCCCTCCATGCTCCCTTTGCGCACTACGTGTATCTCCTTCTGCATCAGTCAGCAATGTGTATGATGATGTCATATTTGTTCCTGGGCTTTCGGACAGCGCCTAGACACCCTAGGATAATCGTCTCGCTGTATAAATGTCATTTTCATTTTATTTCATACTTTTGGTAATTTATATCTGCTGCAGGGAAAACCATGCCTTGCAAAGTGTTTAATTATGAAATATTTGTTCCAGGGTTCATGAAGTCATGATATGCTTTTTTACACGTGTGACCATAACTTTATTCTTGGATTGTGAGATAAGACAAGACTCATGCTATATCTAATTGATGTAGAAAGTTTCTGGACTATATATGAGCAATGTTGTAGTCACTTTTTGTACTCTGAAGAAGTCCCTCTGCTTATGGGACGAAAAGCGTTGGCTGTGTCAATATCCTTTTTGGGTATGACAAGATGAAAATAAATAACAAGTCTTAAACTTAAGATTCATTTATGTGCTTTGCTATGGTTATAAAATCATTGGATTGATATGTATGGAGTGCTTCTCCTAAATTTTTTGTTACATTTGTTTACAATGAGGTTTTGTTGAGATGGTTGGGATGGTTAGCCCTGGGAGTGTAGCACCTGTTCTTTGGGAACGACTGAGCTTGCGGTGACTCATGCCACATCTGTTCCTAGGCTTTGAGTTTGATATGTAATGCTTTGGTAATTTGAATCTGCTGCAGGGCTTACTCTGCCCTGTAATGCGTATGAATATGTAATTTGTTCCAGGGCTCATGCGGTCATGTTATGCTTTGGAAATTTGCTTCTGCTGCAGGGGTGGCAAACTTAGTGACCGCCCCTCGTGGCACTACGTCTCGCTACCCCACTGTAAGCTCATGTTAAGCTTTGCTAATCTGTATTTGCTGCAGGGCACACCATGCCTTGTAATGTGTTTGAGTATTTATTATTTGTTGCAGGCTCATAAGCTCATGGTAGCCAACTTAAACTGGTTCGCCCCACCCAGGCAACCCAAGGCTCTACGGCTATCCTTAGACTTACCTTCCCTGTGGTGTGGAAGCACCTCGCAATAACAGGCTAATCGTGGGTACCCCTTTCCTGTACTGCAGACATGCATGGTACCTCCACGGCATCTATAGGACTCCCCTTCTCACCACACAGGAAGTTGATCCTAGGGATTACAATGGGGCATGCGCAGTAGTGAGGGGAGGACCCCCACCACACCATTTGTGTCCCTTATTGGCAGCCGTGGAGGGGAATGGTGGTGGAGACCCCCTACTCCTCATATCAGAGCATTCCGCCATGTTATCTTTCCATTTGTTCCTGCACCGTTGTTGGTTCTTGGATGTCCTATCGGAAGCGCAGCGGTGAGCCTTCTGTTTTATGTTATGTTATGTTAATAATTTCTTATAGAACGCACGTTCACCGGGAGGTTTCATGGCGCTGACTCTAGCGTGTGCCGGGACCAAGCAGGAACTACACGTGGGCCTGTGTGAATAACCATGTTGCATCTTAAGAGGCTGTTGCAGGATCGGATTCAATTTTTACCCTTCAAGCCATAGCACACTCGATCTACATTTTTGCACTTTTTTCTAATTTACAATATGTACGTTTTTAAATTCGACCATTTTCTGTATTGCAGCTCATTTTCGTATTTATTTCAACTATAGATTAGATCTATGTGCATTATTATTAGTTAATGGGTATTGTATTACATTATTATTTTGAAAACTTCCTGAATTCCCTCTGTGAACAGCTTCCATCGATCCCAAGCCCTCTCACCTCCATTCCCCGAGTTGAGGTTTTCTACCTTAGCATGACATTAAAGTGTTTCATACCTACCGGTTGAATCCTGTTTCCTTGCGTGACGTCCAGCATGGTGTCTTGTGAGTGATGCACAGTCGCATCCCTTCTAGAGGTGTGAGTATGACCCATACTAACCCTCAGCACGTATCAGTGCATGTACATGTACATGTTCATGCGAGCTCCATGTATGTTGTGGCAATTACCAGCCATATAATGCATGGCGTGAGATCACAGGAAGTGCATGTATCTGTTTATCTACTCGTCCTATCAGGTGTATCGCATATTCGAGCCTGGTGGGACTGTGATCCTCTGATGGACACACCAGATCAGATCACCTGAGCTCCAGATCCCCTGTTCATTCATCTTCTATTGTATTAGGAGCAGCACCTGGGAAGGCCGCGTTTCTCCTACCGCTACCGCCAGGGAGTCACCCAGGGCTTGTGTGTTTCACCCACTTCCAGACCCTGAAGCAAAGGTTTGGTTTCTCTGCATTCTGTAGAGACAGTTCAAGTCCGGCCTTCTTGAAACATTAGTCACAGGGATTCAGCTCCAGTTTCTGTTGTCACACCTGGGCCAGAATCTGGATTTGATGATCAGGTGAACAGTGTCTTGATTCAGGTCTTGGTCTTTCCATGCTTCAGCCGCTGAGCCCTTTCTGTGCCAGATCTCTGTCGCTCTCTGCATGTACATCTCACTTGAGCATCTGAGCTTTTGTGGAGCATCTACCAGCCAAGGCTGGCTTGACAACGCAACTCATTCCTTATACTCCATCATGCCTGAAAGATGATCACACTTACATTATGGTAGGTATCACAGACACACAAAATAAAGAAACAAAGAACATTATATCAGGAACAAGGTTTAGGGATAGGGCTGCCGGAGTCATAACAAAGGGTTGCTTAGAGAGCCAAAAAATGACAAGGAACGGACAGTGGAGTCACAAACATATCCTGCTCCTGGCAGAATCCAAGAAGAAAATGATCCTCTCATAAAACTGGGAGAATGAAAGAGTCTAGGGAGCAAGATTTCAGGTCAGTTGATCGCCAAGATTTCTTTCAGCAGACCGTCAATAAATGTTTGACTTCACCCTTTCCCTTTGGGACTCTTGGGTATTCGCAAAGATCGAATATTTCCATGCCGGGCTGTCCCCGATGAGGTTGTTCAAGTATGATGCTGACGGTTGCCTTTCCATGGGGTTATGTTGTGTTATGTGTATTTGTAAAGCGTAGTATCACCCTGGAGGGTATCCTGGCGCTGAGCAGGTGTGTGTGTGCCTAGCTCTGCCGATGGTAAGTTTGTTAATTGAAACGCTAGGTCTTCAACTTCAGCTGAATCCAGAAGAGGAGGAGGCTCAGGTGTGGAGTGGCAGCTGTTCCATGCTTAAGGAACGATTCAGCAGAAGGCCTGCCCTCCTGATCTGGTTCTGTGTAGGCGTGGGATGCTGGCGAGTAGGAGTCCTGCTGAGCGGAGATGTCTGGGTAGTTGTTGGGAGAAGATGCAGCTGGTCAGGTAGATGGGCCAGAGTAGTTTGGTGCCTTGAATGTGTGTATGAGGAGTTGGAATTGAGAGTGTTTGTGTATCGGGAGCTAGTGTATAGTGTGAGTTCTGTGGGGAGGTTGAAGATGAATCTTGCTGCCAAGTTCTGGATGGTTTGTAGTCTCCCGGTGAGTTGCTTGGTGATGCCGGTGTAGAGGGTATTCACATAGTCTAACTTGCGGGTGACTATGGCAGGAGTGACCGTTTTTATAGTGTTGCTTGGTCGTTACTCCATCAACCCTTCTGCCGAACCATGGAAATTTGGGCTTTGTACTAGACAAGGGAAATACCTATTTTGGACACCCTAAACTGATGTCACTGGACAAAATCATCCTCTATTACCAAAGTTTTGTTGCAGAGCACAATGTTTAGTCCTCCAATGAATCTTGCTCATTGCATTGAGGGGTGAGGAACTAGTGTGTCTCTCATTGGCTACCCAATGAGGACCAATTGAATTGGTGGCCATCTCAAAGAAGGTGTCCGAGAGACGCCATCTCCTAAGAGTCTCTCCAAAGATATATTACTTCCTGCATCGGAAGGTGACGTCAACTAACAATGGTCAATCACTCATGGGACCATCTTCCTCTCACAAGGTGCAAAGGAAGATACTTTAGTTTAGAGAAACTTCCCAATTAGTCGATGGGAATTGATCGTCTGTTCCGGGCACACAGTTTAGTCCACAAAGAACAATTCAGAAATGTTCATTTCCGTGTACTAGTGTCAGAGTGTAAGTTCCCACATAGTCCACGTTGAAGTGTCGAAAAAGTATCCTTCAGGCATCAGGAATGTCGCGTGAAAGAACAGAAAAAGTTTCATGGACAGGCAAGCAGAATCCTTTCACATCAGTCCATGAAGTAACATGTAGGGGAAAATCATTTAATGCATATAAAGCAATGCAATTCGTATTAATGAACACATGTGCAATTAGATCCATGCATCATAAATTCAATCAATTATTCATGTCAAATGATCAAGTATTTTTTTTGATAATCAAATTTATTTGCATTTGAGAACAAATTCACAAAATGACAGCATACGATTGCATAGTAAATCAGAGATCATTTCTAACAGACCACAAAAACCACAGTCATAATTGAGGTATTCGGGCAAGCCATCCCATATAAGGCAGGACGGCGATGTATGAGAAAATCAGAGCAAATAATTCGAAACAGTAAATTCAGCCGTTCGCCCCACACCATGTGGAACATCCCGGGGCCTCCTGGGGCCTCAAAGAGAGGTTCTTCCGGGCCGCGCACCAGTCCAACCCCTGAGCCATTCTCGCAGGTTTGGAGGTTTGGCCGGAGCCCAGGCTGCTGTGATGTCTCGCTTGGCTACCGCCACTGCCGTGCCCAGAAAGTGCTTGTCAGCTCTGGAGCCATCTAGGCCATCAAATACCCCCAAAAGAAGGCGTAAGGGATCATGGGGAACATGCCAACCCAGAGTCTGTGTAAGCTCAGATTCCACACCCGAACACAACGAGGCAAGACCAGGGCACAACCAGACCATGACCGGGGCTTGGCCACATCTTGTACAATCTGGGGAGGGCTGCAGTCCCGCCATATATAGGTGCACAATCTGGGGAGGGGTGCAGTCCCGCCATATATAGGTGCACAATCTGGGGAGGGGTGCAGTCCCGCCATATATAGGTGCACCGGGCAAATAATCAAGTATTATAAGTTGTTATAAATGACTGTATAGAGATGTTCAGTCCTAACTATGGCCTATTACTACGAGCCACAAAGTATCTACATGTAAAATAATTCTATAAAACATATAATCACTGTCATTTCAGTAAATCTAGTTTCTTATCAATGCAAAGCACGTACACAGAAAGTTTCATTCATGTACATTTTATTGTGAAGCTTTTACACCAGTTTTTTGATCTCCATGGTGCATTACAATTAAATCATTAAAAGATGGCTTTTATATGTATTATAAATATTACAAATCGAGACTCGTGTCTGCATGCGTAAATGACTTATCATTTACGTTGACATTAGTTCGAATATTGTCAGTGTTTATTTTTATAAATTTTCATTTCAGCCTTGTTAAGCCATCAGAAAAGATGATTATTAAACATGTTAAATACACATATATGAATTCTTTCTATTTCTACAGCTCAAAGCACACTTTGACGGTGCTTGTATTCTCGTTTTCATTCAGTATCATTATTATTCATTTAACGTATGCTAGGTGCACATTTGTTTTCATGTGTGGGTTTGTTGTCTCATCCAGTGTTTAGTGTCATAAATCGAATTAACAGCGTCCACCCCGCATCTGGAGCCATTTGAAGATCTTCAGGGTGTGGACGTAGGATGCAGTCATTGCATTGACCTGTACGGTCATGTTCTAATTCTCGGCATCTTCAGGGTGTGGACGCAGGATGCAGTGACGGCGTTGACCTGTACGGTCATGTTCTGATCCTCAGCATCTTCAGGGTGTGGACGCAGGATGCAGACATTGCGTTGACCTGTACGGTCATGTTCTGATCCTCAGCATCTTCAGGGTGTGGACGCAGGATGCAGACATTGCGTTGACCTGTACGGTCATGTTCTGATCCTCAGCATCTACAGGGTGTGGACGCTGGATGCCGTCACGGCGTTGACCTGTACGGTCATGTTCTGATCCTCAGCATCTTCAGGGTGTGGACGCAGGATGTAGTCATTGCGTGGACCTGTACGGTCATCTTCTGATCCTCAGCATCTTCAGGGTTTGGACACAGGATGCAGTCATTGCGTTGACCTGTACGGTCATATTCTGATCCTCAGCATCTTCAGGGTGTGGACGCAGGATGCAGTCATTGCCTTGACCTGTACGGTCATGTTCTGATCCTCAGCATTTTCAGGGTGTGGACGCAGGATGTAGTCATTGCGTTGACCTGTACGGGCATGTTCTGATCCTCAGCATCTTCAGGGTGTGGACGCAGGATGCAGACATTGCGTTGACCTGTACGGTCATGTTCTGATCCTCAGCATCTACAGGGTGTGGACGCAGGATGCAGTCATTGCCTTGACCTGTACGGTCATGTTCTGATCCTCAGCATTTTCAGGGTGTGGACGCAGGATGTAGTCATTGCGTGGACCTGTACGGTCATGATCTAATATAGTGACGTCCTGCTGAAGCCCTTTGAATCAGACGTGTCTTGAACCAAATGAATATGAACTTTGGTACCATTGGAATATTTCCCTTTCATTCTGCTCATCTCAGAAGCTCAAACGCGTCCAACCATCGCCGTCCACTGTCGCATTAATTGAGGCTGGTGTGCAGCTCTTTGGGGTCTCCGGGGAGGACTCAGGGCTTCAAGAGATCAGAAGAGCAAGATGGGTGGGTACCTTGCACATCACGCTAATCTCCACGCATGGACACCACTGCAACCCACAAATGACATCTCCGCCAGCAGAAGCACAGCACCTTCAGTAGTCTCTTCCAATTGACCGTCCCAGAGGAGAAAGGAGGAGGGATGGGGGGGGGGAAACTGGTTCAGGCCCTCCTACAGATTATTGGATTTGCACAACAGTACTATTAAATTTTAAGTAAGGGAATTGCTGCATGTTTAGAACTTATATGCTGTTTAAATGATTCCTGCTTTAAATGTGGTAATGCCGCATTCATCATGCAGAAATACCGCTTTACTGCAGAGGAAAGCTGTGCATATTAACAGCATCAAAATCCTGTTGCTAAATTCCACACCTAGAAATGCTGAACAGTTTGCAGTCTGTTTTATAAGTTATTCACCATATAAAGGATTATTTTTGGTATAACCTTATTACCTTATGCAATTGCACTATTAGCGGGACTCTCTAGGTTAGTACGTAGAATATTTCGTTAGCCATATGCCAAAACATCACTGCAGCATTTCTATAAGCAGGAGTTCGGAACAGTTTCTGATCCGTTCCATTCAGGTGCCTTGAGCTGGCATCTCGCTGGTTGGCACGCTTCTCAATCGGCTTCCTTCTTGGCCTCCACTGGTTCACTTAGAACTCTTGAAGCTTCCTGAGTCCTATGGAGGTAGCAGGACAGGACAGGCTGATCACATTCCTCATAAGAAAGCTGCCCAGGACCAACCACACCAAGATACTTAGTTTCTACGAATTGTGTATTTTTCAGCATTTATTTTGCTGTTTTGAGAAGGTTAGCCTAAACCTAGTGGGTAAGAGATATATTTTATGTAGTTCCATTTAACATGATACCCCAGAATATGAATAAATACGCTTAAAGTATATTGTGAGTGTGACAAATTTTTAGTAAGAATAGACAAAAGAAATTCAATTAAACAGCATTTCAAAATATATACATAGGTACAATGACAATACTTGTAGCAAATGTTCAGGATATTGGAGTCAATTAACAGAAACTGTATTGTGGAGAAGGGCAGCAAGTGGAAATGATGCTGGAACAGCAGGCATTTCAACTCTCTTTCGAAGATTTCCAGAAGGAGATGATCCCACCAAGCAGGTGAACTAGAGTTTCAAAGTTTGGACTTCGCTTCAGCGAAAGACTGTTGTAGTGTCCTTTTCTTCAGAAAGAAGCCCTTTTCTAGAAGACGGGAACCATTGGGAACAAAGAGAATCGAAATGGACAGTTTCTTGGATAGAAAGCTTAGAGCTCCAGAACATAGTGTTTTTGGTACAATGCAGGCCAATTTTCATTTACGTCTTGCTTCAATTCGAAACCATTTGAGCGTGATTAATACTGATTTAATGTGTTTACACCATTTAGCTCCTGAAACTAACCAAGTGTGTAACTTTGCGTTCAGAGCGACAAGATGGATCTTGGAAGCATTTAGAAAAGAAAGTTGCCTTAGTCAGCCTTGTTAGAACTAGAGACTGCAACCAGAGATGTAAACGTTATTTCTCTCAAAAGTCTAAAGACCTGATTACAATCTTACAAAAGGGGATGATGGACGGAGCGTTTGAGCAAATCAAACACTCACCCCCAGTCAACTGATCTGGGTTTAATCCATCACCGTTCTTTAGCCCACTCTGCCACCCCAGTTCAGACATGACCATATGCAAATCAGTCTGACCCTGTGCCTCATGGGAACAGTCCAGCCCAATTGACGGCATGCTGTGTTGTAGACAATTAGTTTCCACTTGAGTGATTACTCTTGTAATTGGACATCGAATATCTGTCCATTCCCAGTGGGGACGCCTTTATTTCTCTTTAAAAGAACTTTCTTTCCCCCCCAGTCCCCTATAAGTCTGAGCGGGGTCCTCCTTCATTTTACTAGAGTGGGCTAAAGAACGGTGATGGATCAAACCCAGATCTTTTGACTGGGTGTGAGTGTTTGATTGGTTCAGATGCTCCGTCCATCACCACCCCCTTTTGTACCGCTGATTACAATCTTGTCTGATGGGGTACTGATGGATTTGTGTCGGAGTTACCAGAAAAGTCTTCAATAATCAGGAAACAGGAGAAGAGGTTGAACTCACAGGTTTATTAGAAACACCTCATCCATCAGTCACCAGGGAGCAACTGCCTGATGAACAACCCAATGCATTCTTCTTTCTATGTTCTATGGAACTTGCATATTAATGAGGAGTAGAAAGAGACACCACACATCTCCCTTCCAATAATGAGCTACAGTTAAAATTGATAACAATAAGAACATAAGTATGTTACAAAGTGATGTATAAACCTTACACAAATACGAGCTATCATAGTTTTTAAGATTTTAACAAAATAAAACATTGTAACTTAACAAAAGCTAGACAACATAATCTTCCTGTAAATTAGGTACTGTTGTTCTACGATTACTACGTCTCATGTAAGTACTGGTTGAGACATTTGTGCGAACAGACATGTTATCATTGACTCTATTCATATCGGTATTGTTCTTGAGAACAACAACCCGGCTCAAATTCCAAATCCTTCCATTTTCTAACTTGACTGCATTTCTGAAATATTTTATTACACGCATAGGAGCAGTGTATTTAGACCAAAGTAAAACTCCCAAGGGAGCTTTTATACGCACTAAGTCACCTACCTTCACATCAACCTCTTTAACATTTTTCCTTTTATCAAAATGTAATTTGTTATTTTTTTATGCTTTTCCTCTCTTTGCCTCCAACTACCGATGCTGTTATCTTTCACACCTTTACCCCAAGTCATCCAAAAAGGGCATAATGTAGTATTAGGAGCACTACCTTTGAATAACTCAAATGGCGTTTTACTAGTAGAAGTATGAGGAGAAAAACGATGAGCTAGATTACACTTTTGCAACTATTCTTTCCAATTCAAAGAGTTGACCCTAGAGATGTGAATATTTTCCTTTATTACTCTATTGAACCTTTCAACTGCTCCATTGGACTCAGGATGGTAAACTGCACATCTTTTATTCATAATGCCACAGGATAATAGAAAATCACTCATTAGACTAAAAGAAAATTGAGGACCATTTTCAGACAAAAGAGTTTTTGGAAAACCTTCTCTCTTAAACACATCTTGTAAAAATGAAATGACACAATTAGATGTCACCTCTGATACACATGAAACCTCAACCCATCTAGAGTAAAGATCAATTAGAACTATTAAATAAGGGATGCGATTCTCACCATTGAGTAGACCAACAATATAGATGGCTTTATCTTCCCAGGGACCATTAGGTAATCTTCTACAAACCATAGGCACAGCTCGAGGAGTAAGTATCTTATCACTTATTTTGCATTGCATGCACTCTCTTACCTCTCGCTCAATTTCCACATTCATTCCTGGCCACCAGAATGAAGCTCTCAGTATTTCTTTGGTTTTCACTATACCTAAGTGACCCTGAGGAGCTTCCTCCATTAATCTTTTTCTAAGAGATAAAGGAGGTACCAACTTGGTGCTCCTCAACAATATCTCTTTATCAACAGATGGTTTGTTTGCAATCGTACACCAAACTTTAGGCAAAGCATTATCAAATGAAACTTCCGATTTAAACATCTCTATAACTTTTATCAGCTCACTATCTTTTTGAATCTCTTCTTTCCACTCATCCTCTTTTATAGCAGCTGAAGTTATTTCACAAACGCTAACTTCTTCTTCCATGACATCATCCACAAACTCATCCTCCTCAATGTCACATACAAGGCGAGACAGACAATCCACCTTTACATTATCAACACCAGGAAGGTGTTCCACAACAAAATTGAAATCTTGAAGACCACTAACCCATCTTCTTACCTGAGAAAAAATTAAATCTAAACCTTTTTTTGTAAATATTTCTTTCAACGGTTTGTGATCAGAACAGACTTTAAAATGAGTTCCCCAAACAAAGTTCCGAAACTTATTCAGTGCCAAGAAAATAGCTAAAGCCTCTTTTTCAATTACCGAGTAATTTAATTCTGCTCCACGTAGACTTCTAGAAGCACAAGCAATCAAATGTTCTTTACCACCTCTGTATTGTTTTAAAATTGCACCCAAACCTTTTGAACATGCGTCAGTTACTATAGTGGATTTTTCACCCGGAATAAAGGCTTGCAAACTTGGAGCATTTTTCAAATTTTCTTTCAAAATAACAAACTCACATTCATTTGACCAGATAAATTCCTTGTTCTTACTAAGTAACTGCCTCATAATATTTGATTTGCTTGCTAAGTTAGTTACAAAATTTCCATAATATTCAATCATTACTAAGAATGAAACAACTTCCTCTTTATTTTTCGGGGATGATAAATTAACAATAGTATCAACTAATTCTTTCCTAGGAACAACACCTGAAGCAGTGATGTGATGACCTAAATAATTTACTTCTTGAACAGAAAACGTACACTTTTCAAATTTCAATGTGAGACCAGCTTTTTCTAGTTTTTCCAAAACGAGTTCCACATTTTTATCATGTTCCTCTTGTTCAAACCAAATATTAAAAGGTCATCCAGGTATCATTTTACTCCTTTACACCTTTTAAAATTGAAAACATAACTCTTTGAAAAACTGACGCAGCAGACACTAGACCAAACGGCATTCTTTTGTATTTGAAAGCACCGATGGGGGTGATGAACGCCGTACCGCTTTTCAAAGTATATACGACTGCTTTCCAGATTAAGAACAAAGTGGACCTCTTCATTCAGATCACACGCTTCTCAAGATGCACGCGACAGCTTTGCCCGCACCGAACTTCTTCACTTGATTGTCCGCTGGAGCTTCACGCGCCGTTCATATTTCCATTAAACGAAGGTTGACCGACTTGAAATGATTTCGGTTAATTTCACATTAAATAAACTCCCTTATTAACAAATATTCTCACTTGCCATGATACAGTGCTGTTAACACGTTGAGCCGCAACAACTAAATGAAAAAAAAATGTAGTTTGATGTGCGGTTCACACAGCGTGATCGCACTGTACTGACAGTGAGCCGTGCCCTTAAAATTGGTAAAAACAAATGAATAGATGAAATAAGCAGTACCTCGCGGGTCTGATCCACCCGCAATGCTCAATTTGTATTCACAAGTCTCCGGTTCACTTCACAGGGCAGATTACTTTCCAACTCCGATTTTATCAATGACATAACCTGATGTTGAGGTGTAGTTTCATAGTTTCTGTTTCTGTCCTTTCCCTCTGTTCTCCAATCCCATCCTTCGTCGCCAGTGAAAAGTCTTCAATAATCAGGAAACAGGAGAAGAGGTTGAACTCACAGGTTTATTAGAAACACCTCATCCATCAGTCACCAGGGAGCAACTGCCTGATGAACAACCCAATGAATTCTCTGTTCTATGGAACTTCCATATTAATGAGGAGTAGAAAGAGGACACCACATTACCCTGCCCGCCAAGATCATGATCAGGCCCTAAGTTGGAAATGTGCCCCTTTAGCTGAGGAGCTAATGAAGACATGGATGCTGCAGGTGCAGCTGATGTCTCCGCTGCAGTGGTCCTGGCTGCCCTTGGTCTTACAGCATTTCATGGGGTAAATAACTTTATTGCCTGGTGGCAACAAATGAGGCACCTCAATGCGGTCAACTTGCCCATGGCACGGAGGTGGATAGCAAACCGTGGAGCAGGGCACGGTTCAGAGCACCGGCTACAGCCTACTTACTGCTGTAACCCACACTGTCAGTCTGCGAAACATGAGGCTGACCATGCCCCAGGCTTTCATGCTGCTGCTTGCCCACAGCAGCTAACTGCTGTGTGTCGGTGTGCAGTCAGCAGACGCCGTCAAAAGAATTCTGGTAAGAGGCTTCATGCTCCCAGAATTCAGTGGCTTTCACCCATGTGTGCCCTACACCAGCCCACTGTCTACTACTATGCCCAGCTACAAAGTGATTTTCTGCCTTTCTTTCTCAACTCCCAGTGCCAACAGATACTCGTGAGTGGCTGGGAGTCTCTGTGACGTCAACGGATGGTTCTAGAAGATTTCAGGGATTCTCCATTGCCCTGCCTCCATTTGTTCACCCGTTGTTGAGCAGTAACGCCTGGAGGCTGCTAGAGTGGAAACCCTGCTGCTTGCAGTAAGGCGCCTAGCTCAGGCGCACATGATCAGGATTCCCGCCCTCTTTCTCAGCCAATTAAAAGGAATAAATAATTGTTGGACCAAGATTGCTGACCACTCAGAAGACAGGGTTGCACTGTAGTGAATGAAACTGCTGAGGTTGATTTTTGTTTTATTTATTGCGATTTTATATAGCGCGAACATTACCCGAAAGTGTAAGAGCGCTTTACAAAAGAACCAGTTGCGTTACATAAGGACTTTGGATTACATGAGTTGCATGAGAGATACAAACAGAAAAAAATTGCAAATGTACAAGGTGTAAAGTCACTCAAGGTAGAGATAAAAACAGGAAAAAATTGCACATGTACAAGTTGTAAAGTCACTCAAGTAAGAGATACAAACAGAAAAACTCTAAAGTCACATAGGAATGGTAGTAAGTACAAAAGTCTACTACATATACTAGTGGTTAGAGTTCTATATATACAAATAGTAAATTCACACAGGATTATATTTTAACAGCAATTAGGCTTGGACAATTATATACATATTTACATATAAATAATTAGCGCGGAACTACGCCGTGCGAGGGAGGCACCTTCCGAAGTATCCGGTGTGGAATTGTCCGTTGGGGCTAGCAAGCATCTGGATCGCCCCACATCGCCAATGGCATAGCAATCCGCTATCAGGGATAGTCCATGACCTCATGGGAAGACACCACTACTTCAGTGATGCCCCGGAATTGCATATGTCGGCGGTGCGAAGGCTGGAAGTACGGGAACAAGATGGATGAGAAACTCTGCCCAGAAACATACTGCGCATCCTTACCTGTTTCCAGTAACAGCCAGACTCAACAATGAGGAAATGAACGATATTGGCTGTCTTGGACCGCATAACCAAAGCACGCTGATCCACTGAACTGCACTCTGGGAGCTGCAGTTCTACGTGTTGGGTACTGAGCGGCTCCACCCAAATGGAACGCAGGTGTGCACGCAAATCTACTTCAGATGCCAAAAACATTTAAACTTGGGACCGCAGTAGCAGTGGCAACTAACAAGGAGGTGCATCTGAGGAAAGCCTATGCTGAAACGCGTCATGCCGAATCCTTGAAAAATAAAAATTATGTTTTGAAATCCAGCGTGCCCCCTTGTCTATCTTGGAAGAAGAAAGACGCTCTGTGGAAATATTTACATATATATATATATTTAAGGCAGTCCAGCAAAAAGAGAAAAACGATCAAGGGTCATCAGGAGGAGTCGTGAGGGAAAAAGGAATGGGACAAAGGTCAGACAAAATGGCGGGTCCGGGTCGATGGTATAGAAGGAGACCCAAAAAATAAATAAATATATATATATATATATATATATATATATATGGCGGGATGCACAAAAGTCACCAAAGTCAAGGATCTAGAAGAAGAACACAGAGAGCAGGATTCCATTAGAGGGGGGACGCAGCATAGGAAAGGATACCCTGGTGAGGAACTGGTTTCTTTTACACAACTGGTGTGTCGGGGCATATCTTGCTTCCCATGTGCAATAATGGAATGTGTTCTTTTGTACAGCAACTGGTGTGCAAGTAAGGGGCTCTGATCCAGGCGATCGAATTAGCAAACTAGTTCTCGTAACTGACAAACAGGCTTGGCCTTGGTAGAGTGGGGGGCATTGATGGCCCCTGTCTCATTACAGAGAATCCATTTTTGTATATGAGGGGGGCAGGGCTTCTAATGGATGTTTTATGTCTCAAATGCAGGAACCGCACTGGAAAACCGCCCTACTGACATGGGGGGCCACCTGAACTATAAACAGGTATACGGGTCATAGCACACTGGGGGCAGTGTGCTAGGGTCTGGGACACCCAGGTTCTCCCCAGGTGTCATTACTGTCCCTGTTGTGGGGCGCGCAGGTTACACCCCTTGGAAGTAATACATTGGTAGTTAACTGGTGAGTCTGTGCATAGTAGATAGCCCCTGTGCAATAATTGGGTGTTCTTTCTTGTAAAACAACTGAGTCTGTGCAATTTGTTTTTTACTGGGCAATAATTGGGGTGTTCTGTCAGTAAGAAGTGGCAGAGTGTGGGCAAATCAGGCATCCCCTGTGTACTCTGACTGAGTACACATTCCCATTGTGAAACTGAGGTGCTCGATTGTTAGTACTGGAAAAGAAGTATTGGGGGGCCACAGGATTTCTCCAGAAAGGTTTTTTGACCCCACATCTTAATATGGAAGTTTCCAGGCTGTGTTATTTTCACCTTCAACCCTGCATCACAGCCCCTCATGTTTTCTCTTTGTCCTGTGGAGCAGTGTCTCTGGGGCGTTTCCTCCTTTTTTTCACCTGCCTCTTTTCAACGCCCACCTTTATCAACCGTTTTACCTTTGCTCAAACTTCCCACCGTTGTATCTGCATCTGGATTGTAACAGTGCATATGTATATTTTGCAATGCTGTTTAATAGCTTTTTTTGTCTGTTCTGTTCAGAAATAAATATTCCGAATATTTTTATAGTAAATATCAATTTAAATTTCTTGTTTTTATGCGTATTTTAAATGTAGAACAACCTAAAAAAAACTGCCACTGCACTATTATTCAAAGTTTAAATAAATCTTTAATTAATGGAAATATATTAAATGAAAGTTATTTTTCAGAAGTTTAAATAAAAAACACATAAAGAAAAACATATTTTTATTATACATTAATAATTATTGAAAGTGATATATTGAATGTATTACCTTAGTTTAGTTATAATGTTATAACATTTGTTAATTTTTTTAAATTTCAAATTTTGATACGAACATTGTTTATTATTTAATACAAACTATGTACTATTTATATATACTTAATATTAAATTATATATATTCATATCTATTTTTTTAAAACCTTCATTTTTGCATTTTATATATTTCAATGCAACATAAAGTGCATGGTGACCGGTGCCATTGTTAAAATCAAAGAACACAGTTACACAAGCATCCCTCCAGTATATCAGAATAATCTTTCTGGATGTCAATACATAATGTAATTTATAACAATATGTATCCAAACAGAGGCACACAACAACTTCAGTTTACGCAGATACGGTGAGGTTCACTGTCCCAATTAGTTCTGGTCCTACACATCCGAGTCCGTATCCGCCGTATCATATTCAATAAAGGCGTTTAACATTGCACCCCATGCCTCCAATTCCTCAGCGACTTTGTCATCTGTGCTTCATATGATGTGCCTTAGCAATACCCCATTCCAGCACATCTTTTATCCATAAAATCCCACTTAGGAGTCTTGGATCCATCCATCCGGTTGTATGACATTACAACGCATGCTAATACATCGCATGCCATTACATCGCGGTTTTTACAATGCAAGTCGTTACAACGACTTGCATTGGAGGGCGCTGGACTTAGGAGTAGTATAATTTACTATTCCAACTCCAGTGTACATACAGTAGGGAAGGTGTTGGATAGTAAATTATACTATTCCTTGTCCTAGAGCGCCATCCAACGCAAGTCGTTGTAACGACTTGCGTTCTAAAAACCGCAATGTAATGGCACCGCGATGTAACGACCGCGTTGTAAACAACGTTTCCTATCCATCCTATCGCTATCCTCTGTTTTGCAAGGAGCACTGCCAATTGAAGGAGTTTATATGACGTCTTGCGCCCTTTGGGTCCCTTGATTTCCCCCCCACCAGGCACTATGGGTCAAAGGGACAACAATTCCCACTATTTCAGAGACACAGGGTACCACCATTTCCCAGAATCTATAGACCGCTATCCAATGCCAAGCACGATGTAAGAAAGTGCCTCGCCCTTACCGCAGCATGGACAACATGCCTCGCTACTCGGGTCAGAGCCATTGGTCCTGTATGACGGGTTAGATAGATACAATGGATTTGTTTGAACCGCTTATTGAAGACACCTTTTTTACCGGGTTATATGCATGATTCCAATCTGCATCTTCCAGAGGCCATCCTAGTTCTGTCTCCCAGTTTGTTTGGTCCTCGCGGAGTGCCCTGTGGAAGAGGGAAATGAGATGTCCGCCATGGCCCCATCGGAGTACTCCCCGAGTGTGTGTGAAGGTGGTGGTACTGCTGGGTATGTACTCCAGAGCTCCTTCACCATATTGTCCAATTTGGCAAATTGTAGGAATTGTCTCTGACCCTCTTCATATGCATCCTGTGCCTCCGGGAATGTAATGAATGTTTCCCCTGGGTATAGATCTCCCTCCAAACGGCAGCCGCCCCCCTCCATCTGTCCACGGATCTATCCCGGTGAATAGAGTTGAAGGGCTCTACGTCCTACATGGGTAACTCCCTGTCAGAGGGGGCTCTATTAGTGTATTTTACTGCGGTTTCTCACAGACCTGCTGTGTGCCAGATTAAGTAGGGTACGGGTCCTTCTGCTCGGTCCCATCAAAAGCCGTGGCAACGCCCTCCCCTCCACCATTCCCTGGAGGACTTGCTTCTCCCAATTGTTCCCGTCCGTGAGCCAGCGAGCAGCGTGCTGGAGATGTGCCGCATGGTAATATAGGCGAATGTCTGGGATAACCAAGCCACCATTTTCCATATCCCTTTTCAGGACCGAAAGAGCAACCCTACTACGTTTCCGTGCCCATTCCAATGAGGTAAGACTATTTAAAGTACGGATAAAGGACTCTTGCAGAGGAAAGAGCGCATTTTGTACTAAATATTAGCATTGTGGAAGGAAGACATTGCCACCCTCCCCATAACTGACAGGGAGTGCGGATTCCAGAACTCAATCGATATAGTGAGTCCCCTCACTACACAATCCACATTAGGGGCTGATGTCCACCACTGTCTTTGTAAGCATAATTTCCAGGTATCGAAATCCCTCCATTTCCCATTGGATGCCCAAATCCGGCAATTTGTCCAGTGGTAATGGGGCCATTCAACCCAGGGGAATCAACTGTGATTTATTAAGATTTATTCTCAGGCCTAATACCAGTCCGGACTCCTGCAGGCACTGCATCAATACCGGTACTGCTTGTGTCACAGATTGAGCGTATACCAGTGCATCATTGGCGTATAAAGAAAGAACATAGGTCATTCTACCGACACGTATACCCCATTCCTCAAGCTCCAGGCAGAGCCAGGTAGCCATGGCCTCTATGGCTAATGCAAATTAAAGTGGTGATCGGGGGCATCCCTTTCGGGTGCCCTGCTCAATCAACCACACCTCCCTCAGAAATCTCGCCCCCACTTTACAGTGGCCACAGATTGCATATATAATTGTTGTATCCAACCCCGGAAGACCAGGCCAAGGCACATTCCCTGCATCACCCTCATGAGATCGCTCCACCTAGCAGTATCAAACGCCTTCTCAACGTCTAATCACACAAGGGCAAGGTCCTCGTCTGATTCCATGGTCTCGTGTAACACATGGGTCAAGCGCCTTAAGTTAAATGTCGTGCTTCGTGAAGGCATAAAGTTGCACTGATCCTCATGGACCAAGGTACTGATGACTCCTCGTAATAGTTTAGCCAACAACTTACAAAGAATCTTAACATCTGTGTTGATCATAGTGATGGGTCTATATGGGGAGGGGTCTGAAGGGTCCCTGTCCGGTTTCAACATAAGGCTAATTCCTTCCCGCCTTGTTTGGGACAAAGTACCAAGATTCCCTGCCTCCAGAAAGACAGTTAACAGTTTTTCCCCTACCGTACCAGCGTATGCTTGGTACAATTCCGCGGGAGCCCGCCTCCTCGGTCCTTAGCTCCATCCAGATCCTGGAGTGCGGCTCTCAGGTCCATCATCAAAGGTCACAGGCATTGTCTGGCATCAGGGACTCTTGCAGAAAAACTAGTTCCTACCTGTCCCAAGATTCCCTATACTCATTACAGAAGTGTGTTACGAGGGCTGCCTGTATTTTGCTGCGCTGGCGATGTGTGCCGCAGGACTTAATAGCCAAAAGTAGTAAACCTACTCAAAAGTGTATGTTACTGTATAAAACAGGCCTGATTCACAACACTCCTCGTTCTTCTAACTTGATGCAACACTCTGAAAAAAAGACTCACTAATTTATACACCTAAAAATAAACAACTGCAATTAATTCAAGCTTGTACTTACCAGTGCGTGAAAGGCCCTACTTAAAGTAGCGTTTAATCACTTACATTGATAAAAATACAGAAACATATTGAAATCTCTGATTTTGACTCATTATTATGAAGCAGCTTTGGTGAATAATTAGTCATCTGTAAAACAACCATAAGTGATTATGAAATATAAATATTGAAGCCCCTCCCCTTCTTCTTGGTGCAGGTAATTTGAAGCAGTTGCATCTGACTTGAGCTGGAATCTATTATCAATAAGTAGAACTGCAGCTCCATTGACTTGTGAGGGACACGTAGTAACAGATGTATGACGTTACAACGCATGCTTTTACCACGCATGCTGTTACAACGCGGTTTTTACATCGCATACCATTACAACGCATAGCGCTTTTGGGTGTTGGATAGTGAATAGTTTAATTTACTATTCCAACTCCAGTCCCCGTGGACACTAGGGAAGGTTATTGGATAGTAAATTAACCTATTCCCTATCCTAGAGCGCCCCCCAGCGCAATGCGTTGTAATGGTTTGCGTTGTAATGACCGCGTTGTAATGGTAGTGCGTTGTAAAAGTTTCGTTGTAAGTGATGTTTCCCGTAGTAACGACTAGAGGAACTGTGGCGTCATGTAAGATTTGCAATGCTTTAAATACGAATGACTAAACTTTGGTGCCATTTGACGAATCTTCATGTAACTTTACCCAAAAAAGTTCATCCGCCTCAGCTCCTTCCTGGAATGTTTGTGGCCGAGAAAAGAGGGAAGTTCCAAAGCCAAATTTACCCATTCATTTTCCATAGATATTATGCAATGCAGTGCTGCAGAAAAAACGCTGAACGGCATGACGCCAAATTTTGCAGGAAGCTAGATCTTGGTCCAGAAAGTGTGCTTTTTGTGATTCGGTGTAATCTTGTGCAGTAGTTTTTAAGAATGAAGGATCAAGTCCCAGATCTGCTCCCCCAGCACTACAGGTCTCCTAGACTCTGTCAAGCTCTCTGCTGCCAGAGCTCAGCCGGGGCTGCGTGCTGCCCGTATCTGCTTCCGTACAGTGAGTCAGCTGTTGTGTTATTTTGATAAATTCGGTTATCCTTTCCTGTACCGCTCATTCCCCATTTAGTCAGCCTTGCTTCTTTCAGCCGTATTTGTCAATCCATTTTGTACTGTTGCCATTGTTTAACCTTTGCTTCCGTTACTGTATCTGTGATGTTTTTCAGCTGCGCTCCCCGCTCCTTTCCCGTCACCTTGTGCCCCGCCCTCTCCCAGGACCTCCAGAGGCGCACAATGTCCAGTGCCAAAAATCCCTGTTCTGACCTCCGAACCCTAGATCTTGGCCACATGACAACAACTGCTGCTGCACATCTCCACGCACCATCATAGGTACGTTCACTTACCAGCACTGCCACTTCACCTGCAACACCCAAACAACCAACCACGCCGGAGACACCGCAAATACAACTGCCTCCACCACGCTGACCGAGACCTCCACACCACAACTCCAGTGCATTCTACTCAATGCACGATCACTCGGCAAGCATGCCACAGAGATCTGGGACACAATCTCAACCCTCATCCCGGATGTCATCTTCCTCACAGAGACCTGGCTGAACCCAGCCTCTGCGCCGGGCAGCCCCATCACCCCCAAAGGGTGAGTAGCCAAAATATCGAGTTTAAAATATCGATATACAACAATATCAATGTTTTAATTTCGATGGTACAGAATATCGATGTGCAGCAATATCGATGGACAGAATATCGACTTTAAGGTAAGTAATATCGAAGTTAGTAATATCGATTTCAAATATATCGATGTTACTAATAATAATAATAAGCGGCGTTGTCTATGCTGAAGCGTTGTCGTCGGCTGACGAACTAGAGTCGATGACACCGGCGTCAGTAGGCTAAGGCTGCAGTGTGGGATGAGGATGGTGCGTCGTGTAACTTACGAGCGGTCCCCCCGAACCACGGGGCCAGCAGCGACGTCGATTCTGATGGGAAGTGGCTGCGTCAGGAAGGCCACGGCGGCGTTGTGTAGCGAGGCGGTGCAGAGTGCGGGCCCACAGGTCGCGGTGCGAGCAGCGGCTCGGTGATGGCGTCAGTAGGCATCGTCGGTGAGACCAGGGTCACGGTGCGGCGTGGCGGCAGTGCCCTCAGCGGTGCCAAAGCAAGGCGGGAAGCAAGGCGGTGCGGAGTGCGGTGCCCACAGGTCGCGGTGCGAGCAGCGGCTCGGTGATGGCATCAGCAGGTGTCGTCGATGAGACCTGGGTCGCGGTGCGGCGTTGGGGCAGTGCCCTCTGCGGTGCTTTCACGACACGGGTTTGGCATGCTTGTCGTAGACGTCGTCGAGTGGCGTTCTTCGGGTTGCAGCACAAAACACACAGTCCCCATTGCTGCGGGTCGAAGAACCTGAAGTCTTTGCTGTTCCTGAGACTTCGTGAACAGGGGGAAAGCTCTACCTCAAGCCCTTGGAGAGTCTCACCAATTCGTGTGTAGAAAGTTCAGTCCAGTCCTTTCACTGCCCAAGACAGAAGCAGCCACTGCAGGTCAGCCCAGCAAAGCACGCAGCAAAGTGGTTGTTCCTTTTAGCAGCTTCTCTGGCTCTTCTTCTGTGCAGTCTTCTTGATCCAGATGAGTTCTAAAGTTCAGGGGTCTGGGACCCAGTATTTGTACTAAAAAATGCTTTGATCTTCCAGGCAGAGGGTGTCTGTGTCCGGCCGGAACCCGTTGGGCCATCTCTGGCGTGAATTCCTGGCAGGAGGTGGAGATGGCTTTGTCAGAGGCAGACCAGGTCGTTTGAGGTGCAAGGAAATTTCCTCCCTCTTTCCCCCTCGTAACCCAGGTTAGCCCTTTCTTGACCTACCTAGACTATCGGGAGCCACCCTGCTCCCCAGCCATCTGTTGTCCAAAAACCAGACAGGCAATCCACATTCCAGCAGAGGCACACGGGATGACCGAGCAAAATAATACCCTCTTTCTAAAAGTGGCATCTATGAACTCAGTATGATAAGGGCACCCTTGCTAAAGGCTGTGTCTTTAGACGCTGAGTTCAGGCCTACCAAACTTAATTCACTTATACCTTTTTCGGGCTACGTACGTGGGTGGCACAATCCGTGCTGCAGGCCCACGAGTAGCGTTTAGTCACAAGCCCCCGCACCCGCAGTGCCCTGTACAGGGGACTGAGAAGTAAGTCACACATCCAATCATAACACAATTTACCACAAGAGCACCAGCGCATTACCACTGATCAGGAGTGCGAAAAGCACGCAAAAGGTTATACCAGCAAAAACAGAGTCAAAACCGGGAGGGCAGAAAGCAAAAACTCGGGGGAAACATGCCAAAAGATGCCAAGTCTAACAGACATGAAGTGAGAGTTCTGCTAATGACATGTTGTACGTATGAACCCTTCTGGCCTACAGCGCCTAAAGCATTAATAGAGCAGCCTTCTCCTTTTGCGCTGTCGTAAAAGGTGGAGTATTGTTTTTTATGAAGTCTGGAGAAACTCAAGCTGTTCTGATTGACCTATGAATTATGGGGCAAATTAGAGCAGCCCTGTTTTCAGTGACTCAGCTGGCCACAATTAAGACATGATGAACCGCAAGGTAGAACCCAACCCTCTCTTCCCCTCACTTTGTTTCTTTCAGGTGTTCCTCCCCTTTTCCCACCATAGCCATTTGGTCTTCTAATTCGTCCACAGCCCCTCCCTCTGACCATTTGTGGAAAGATTAAATTTTTTCAAAGACATGTGCTTAGAGTCAGTAGATACTTTCCTTCTTTCCTGCACAGCATCACAGTGATGAGTCACAGAAACCAGTTCAGAAAGACCTCTGGGGTCCACCACATGCAGATGGTTCTCGGGTGTTGCTTCCCTTTGGATAACAGTCCCGGGGCAGACGCGGCACCAACAGTACCAGGACACTGGCCACATACATCTTTCATGCTATCAAGCCAATGAACCAGAGCTTTGCCTTTGCTTTGTTTTCATTTGTAAATCTTGGTCCAATCCGCCCAAGTGCATCCCTTAGTGACAGCATTCAGCAGTGCAGCTCTAGCAGCAATAAGAGCGGTTTCATCATTTGGCTCTTGTCCAACAGCTGATCTCGTACTTGGCCTAACAGTTTGTTACCATCATCCCAATTTGGTGTGTAATTCTTCACGAGACGTTTGAGAGGCCATCATGTGTACTGCAGAACTTCTGTTTTATATTCACTAGGTCAGCTGGACAGGAGTACACCTTGTATTCCAGGCACTCTCACAGGTCAAGAAGGACATGGGCTTCATATTGGGGACATGTCACTTCAGCGATGTCATCAATTTGTCATAAAGCTCTGGATGTTTCACCCCACCTATGTCTTCTTAACATTTGGGAGGCCACTGACCTGTCTAGAACGGAGGGAATTTGGGTCTCCCTGGGTTGCATGGTTGCGAAGCGGAACATGGCCAGGACATGGAAGGGGGTAGCTAGGCCACGGTTCAGGGATTGGGAGTCTAATATGGACTGGTGCATGCAAGCGGAGAGGGTCATATACGAAGGCAGAGGCTACCCACAAAAATGGACTAGAATCTGGGGTCAATGGGATGTGAGCAGAGGGATGATATGTACGCCTTTCAGTGACGCTCCTCCACTTTCAGCAGACCAGGGAGCCGAGTAATGTGTGGCTTACGATGTAATGTACATACCACATGACTGCATTGTTGATCCCATGGATCGTTGTCATAATCGCTGTATTTCTGCACTGCGATTGATGGAAAAGCTGGGAACTGCACTGTACCGTATTTTACTATTCTTTGTATTGTTTTTATTTTTTGTTTCTGCATTAAAAAGATTGATTAAAACAAAGAAGGACATGGGCTTGGACTTGGGCAGTGGAATTGGTAGTCTACCTCGCTGTTTGAGGTTGGGCATTATTCCATTTGAGGTGTTCTTGCAATCTCGCGTGCTGCCTGACCCGTGGTCTGTCTTAAGCTTTTTAAGTTAAAAGTCCAACTGTGAGCCCAAGCACTCCGATGCGTCAGTTTGGGACATTGGAGCACTGAGCCAGGCCACCTGCAGGTGGCAAGTGGGATGCAGCCGTGACCACTTCTTGTCTTGTGCTCGCGCCAGTCGAATACTCGCATTCTATAGTTTTTTTGATAGTGTTTATTGATTTTCCCTTTAGCTTACTCACCCCGAGGGCAATGGGAGTTATACATATTATTTTACATCTTCGTATTACAATTAAGAACTACTGAATTTGACGCAGGTATGAGGTTAATAGCGATGCTGCTCCAGACTACTGTGGTTCCATATAACACTATTTAACTAACATTTAACACTTTAGCATCTGTCATGCTCCAGATGAAGTGTCTTGATGGACCAATGTAGTTGATTGTGGTGATGTATACATGTTAGTGTCATTTTACAGTTGGTAGATGGTGGGTTCCGGACTATTGTGTCTGCGTGCAGGGTGGAATTAAATGTCGGCCTGACCTCGTAAATGTATGGATATAACTGGGCTGTGCGTTCATCCTGGTAGGGGAGAGGGTGGTAAGGGGGGGAGAGGGGGAGATTGAGCTGGCACCGGCATGGGTGAAGTTAACAGGAGGGGGAGCAATTACCATTGGAAGTTGGATTGGTCCTATGGAGACCCTGGGTCGGATGGAGCACGGTCCAGTTTTGATTCCATACTTTTGCCAGTCTGGGGGTTGGTAACAATGGGGTGGTTTAAAGAGTGCCTTGAGCCAGTACATGTTCGGCTACTAGTGTCCCGCGGAGGTCTACGCTCCACGTATGTATATGTGGCGCTGAGTTCGAATTCCAGGACAAAGCCAGCCTGTGTTTGGCTAGACTTAGTGTTAGGTCTAGAAATGTGTTGATGGGTTTACGTTGTGTGTTGAGCTTGGTTATGCCCAGTAGAAAGTGAGGACCCTGTGCTGTAACCGTCTTGTCCGTGGCCTCGGAGTGTGTGGCGGCCACCTCGTTCCAATATGTTGTTAGCTGTAGGCTTTCCCACCCCATATGTATAAACGTGGTTTCGGGGTTGTGGCAGCGGGGGCATATAGCAGGGGAGTTCACATACATTCACACCAGCCTATGTGGAGTAAGGTATGTGTAGTGGAGGTAATTAAATTGAGTATATTTAATTCTGGGGTTTGTGGATATTACCTTCCCGAACCCTATGCACTGTACCCTCTGTTTGCCAGTTAGTGTGGTTCATAGTGCCGCGTCCCAATATTCTCTGAGTGGTGCTAAGAGGGATACAGTATCTGGTCTCAAGGAGTTATACAGCGTGGTGATTGCCCTCTTACCCATACCATGCATTAGTAATGTTTAGAGTACACTGGATATTTTAGGTTAGTCACATGTGCTGCCCCATATCCTGAATAATGAATGTGTGAGCGATGCATACAATAAGAATGAGCCTGGGGGTACCATAATCATCCACAAGAGTTTTGAACTCGCAAAGAGTGGAGCCCCAGGTCTTTAGACCAGCCGCGGTCCAGTCTGCCATTTCTGGGCACATTGCTCTTGTTTTAGGGCCGGGGAGTACCCCAAGTGGTAAGTCGGCTTGTAGGGTGGGGGTGGGTGCCATGTTCATAGGTAACAGATCCAACAGCTGCGAGCCGTGGACATTAATATATTTCCTGGCTTCTTCGGGATCACTGTCTCAGAGCCATTCAGCCACTGCAGCATCATGCAGTGGTGTAGATTGCATGTCCAGCATCCCAGTTTTGTAGTGTTGTGGCCTGTCGTCTCCGCATTGCCATTGAAGCTGTGCGGCTGGGTAATAATGTTCATAATTAGGAGCTCTCAGGCCACCCTCCATGACTGGGGCGTGGAGTTTTGTAAGGGCAACTATGATTCTGGTCTTACCCCAGATTAAAGACATTAGAAGTGATTTCAGGTCTCAAACCAATTTATCTGGCCACAGGAATGGGAGATCGGCGAAGAAATACAACAGCCTGGGAAGCAGCAACATTTTAGATATGGATATACGCCCCATGGGGGGAGTGGCAGTTCCGTCCAGACGTCAAGACGGAGCGAGGATTGGCAATCGCCCTTAACGGGTTTCCTTCTAGTAAGTCAGCTTGAGAATGACATATTTGTACTCCCAAGTACTTGAAGGAGTCACAAGACCAGGTAGGCGGGGCCTGTGGTAGGCCCGTCCTTTGTTGAGGAGTCTGGGGCAGTATTGGAACAAGAGAGATTTTCCCCAATTCACTTTGAGCCCAGAGATGCATCTGTGGCAATCCAGCAGTTCCATTAGGTCATACAACACTGTCTGATGGCCCCGGATGTATATCAGTGCATCATCAGCGTAGAGTGAGACAATGCGCCATTGGTTGTGCATTTTAATGCCCCAGTCAATTACCCGGCTACGTAAAGCACAGGCCATAGGCTCCATCGCCAAGGTAAAAATAATTGGCGATAGAAGGCACACCCGTCTGGTGCCGCACTCGATATTGAAGGCGTCCGAGATTGTGCGGCCTGTCTTGACACGCGCCTGCGGTGCGTTATTTAAAAGCTTAATTTATTGAAGGAACCGGGGGCCTATTCCATAACCTGCTAGTGGTACTCACATCCCAGGGTATCGAATGCCTTCTCTATATCTAGAGAAGCGATCCATAGCGTTTCCCCTGTCATACGTGTCCATTCTAGTAACAGGAAGAGCCGACGTAGGTTGAGGCTGATGTTCCTGCCAGGAATGAATCCATTTTGGTCGGAGTGCACCAGCAGCTGTGTCTCTTTCAGTAATCTGTTGGCCAGGACCCTACCCAGTATTTTATAATCCGTGTTCAGGAGGGACAGGGGACGGTACGAGACTATCTGTAGCTGATCCCTACCCAGCTTTAGAAGCACCACTAGTACGACCTCATGAAGTGAGGACGGTAGTTTTCCCCAATCATAAACTTTAGTGTACACCCGGTATGGACGAGGGGCCAGATGAGTGCTAAATGAAGCCTCAAATTCCAGGGGTCAACCATTGGTCCCCGGGGTCTTTCCTCTCGCCAATTGCTGGATGGCTTTGGTTATCTCGGTTTTCGAGATGGGGGATTCTAGGGCTTTATGATGGGTGTGCAGTATCCGAGGAGTGTTATTTGTTCTAAGAAGAGCTATAGCTCTGTCGTGTCATAGGATGGAGGGGTACTATATAGGGAGGTGTAGTACTGACAGAAGGCCAAGTTAATCTTGGCCTGCATAGTAACAAGGCGGCCCTCCGAATTATAAATGGCGTCAATGGGTGTCGGAGATGAGCCAGTCTTCAGCAACCATGCTAACGTCCTTCCCGCCTTGTCCCCTCCGCATGTCTCCTGGCTAGGTATTTTTTGTAATCTATGGCACACAACCAATCTAGCGCCGTTTTATAAGACAGCTAGCTTGGGCCAGTGTAGTCGTGAATGGTGGGTCAGCTGGCGATAGGCGCTCGCACCGCTGTTCCTCCGTCTCAAGGGCTTCCAAATCCCTGTTGAGGGTCATAAGGGTGTCATACACTGCTTTCATCATGTGTCTGTGGAAGACCTTTTTTAATTCATCCCATTCCACCCCAGCATTGAATGTGGTACCCTCATTGTCTTGAAAGTATGATGTGATAGATTGTGATAGGGAGGTGTGTAATGGGGCATCATTGAGTGCCTCTAGGGGTAAGCGCCAAGTCGGCATTCTGGATTTGGTTTTCCCCCATGTGAGCTGTAGTTGTAGAGGGCTGTGAAAAGATAATGTACGGCCAATGTATTGTGCACGGGACACCCTAGGGAGGGCCTCGTGGGACCAGTATATTAGGTCTTTTCTTGTGTGTAAGTCGTGCAGTCCTGAATAATAGGAATGCTTCCTTTGGGGTAGGATATATACGGGGTCATGTGTCCTGCAAGTTAAGAGCGGTGGCCCATGTCTGTAAGTGTTTTGAAATGGTGATGGATTGAGCACCTGGAAGCGGAGGACGTGAACGTCCATATCTAGGTCTGGAGTGCAGTTAAAGTCCCCTCTCCAACAAACTGGTGCTAAAGGCTCGTGAAGTAGCACTAGGGTCAGCGATTGCAGGAATAGGGATTGGCTGTAGTTTGGAGCATAGAGTGAGATCAACGATATTGGTTGGCCATCTAGTACCCCCCCACCCACCAATATCGCGTAGCGCCCGTCCGCGTCAATGCGTGATGTGGAGCACCTCAAACGGGATGCCAGGCGCCACCTATATCAAGGCCCCTCTTGCGTATCCGGAGTATGCAGTCACCACTATCGTGCCCCTGCAGTGCTTGCACATTGATGCAAGTGTCTGAGTGGTCAGATGGGTTTCTTGAAGAAGTGCCACACTAATCCTGCGCCTCCGTAAGTACTTGTAGACCCGGTGTTGTTTATCTTTCCCCGCTGGGCCACGGACATTCCATGTCAATAGCAATATTGGAGCGTCCCGGGTGCCCGTTTGCGTAGACTTGATATGAGGAGGAGGTCCCAGTCCTGGTGTGCAGTGGCATGTTCCCTTCCCGCACGTGAGTGTATGTACCACCAAATTGTGCAGGCAGTTGTGTTCGCCCTGAATGGTGGACACTATTTTGTGGCACAGACAGCGCATTATAAAAAATAACAATCCCCAACTCCCACTCCCAGGCCTATATGCCAATGGGCAGCCGGCCATTAGCACTTAACTGCAACACAATTGTAATTATGATTCAAGAGAGAAAGAAAGGAGAGAGAAAGATACAATTATAAGACAGTGATTCTGTATCAGACACACAATGTGAGTGGGGAGCGAGGGCTTCCTGGCAAGCTTGGAGTGCCCACTTGTATGGATTATTTTTCAAAGCCCTTGTCGTATGCAATAATGTTCAGTCGAAGACGACGTAACAGTTCTCACTGGTACCAATTCGGATATGGGATTATGCAGTAAACCTATGTGGGGTACATCACATTAGTTAGTTGGACGTTTGTAGGGTGACAGTAGGTCCTCCGCCCGTAACCACTGCATGCTGTGAGTCAGTCAGCAATGGGTATTCTCTGCCAGGTTCTCAGCCTCTTTGCCTGGTGATGGAAGGGGGGGCGGGAGCTGCTTACCTTCTGACCTTCTTCACTGCCTGAGCTCCTTCCCTCACTGCTTGATCTTTGATGGGCCCCTGCTTTCGACGTCTGTTCCGTAATCCGCAACCTCTATGTGTTTGCCACCGCTGTCAAGGTTTAGCCATGGCTCCCCTAGTGGGGGCTACACCATTCTGTTCCATCCAGGCCCACGCATCTTTCGAGGTGGTGCAGAAATTAGTTTTGCCTTCATGCTGGATCCTTAGGGTGGCTGGGAATTGAAGGGCATACTTCTTATTGCGCTCACTCCAGCTTTTCTTCACTTCGAGGAAGGAGGAGCTGTGACGTAACACCAGTGTGTAGTCCGGGTATATGTGTACCATAGGGTTTTCAATCGGCCATGGGCCGCATGCTCTCGTGACTTGTAGTATACGATCTCTTTTACTGTCGTTGAAGAGGCCTGCTGCCACATGCCTCTGCGGGGTTACCGGGCGGGGGGTGGACCTGGCACTCTGTGGGTCCTCTCCGCAGAGAAGAATTTGGATTGTTTGCCTTGGAGGACTGTCTCGACAACCCAGGTTTTAAGGCAGAGTGCCATACGTTTACCCTTGACGCCCTCAGGGAGGGCCACTATACAGACATTGTACCTGCAGGATCTTCCCTCTTGGTCCTCCACCCAGTCCTGGAGGTATTCCACTTCCTTTTGTAGAGTCTTAAGCCGTTTGTCTGCTGTCTTTACCGTGGGCCTCAGGAGCTGCCGGCGTTGACTCAGAGTTCTCGACCCTGTCTTTTAGTCGTTTGTGATCTTCGCGCATGAGACCCATCCTAATGTATAGTGAGTCTCTCTTGGGTTCTAGAGTGGATTTGATGTCCTGGACCGCTGCCATGAGTTTATCAAAGCGTTGTGAATGATCAAGTAGGGTTTCCGGAGTTTGTCTCCCGGTTTTAGCATTATCTGGTGGTTAATCAGCGGGTTTGGGCGCAGCCCCTGTTTGTGCATGAGGCGTATCCAGTTAGTTTCTGCCCATCCTGAGGGGGGCAGTGTGGGTTACAATCTTGACGTTGACAGGGGTTGTGTGAAATATCAGGACAGGGGCACCGCCTGTCGCAGGGAGCTCCTCCTTGCCTCACCTGCCGTAGTGCCTGGCCATGCCTGTGATCTGATGTTTCTGCCCCAGGGATGATGGTCGATTCCTGCCACCTCCTATGCACATGGGGGATAGTCTCTTAGATCTTAGAATACACATCGCCACAAGTATCACCCCCGTAACCGCTGGCCTGCCACGTGACGCAGTGTTGTGTTTGGGGCCTGGTACCCAGGGCTTATTTGAGGCGAGGGGTGGTTCCTCTTGATCCACAGCATGGGGGCCCCGCAAGGGGGAAAATAGTAGGAAGGGAGGATTAAAGTGGATTTCCCCCCTCCCATTCCCCCTCAGCTTTGTATTTGCTGAGATGGAGTTCCTCGTAGTGCTAACGCATCGAGTGTAGGTCGAACATGCTCCCATGCAGTCTTGGTCCTCAAGGTTGCACAGTGCTGCTTTCTTGTTACACCGTTATATCCATGGGACAGCAGTGTTCCCTAGTACTTCCCAGCAGCCAGCCTTGCACAGTTATAGAGGGGTCTTCCCCTCGGTAGGTTATCCCCTTGCGCTGTACCTTGTTGTTCCTGATGTGGAGTCCAGCCGATGGGGTGGGCGTCCTGTGGGGTCCCCTCCACCCATGCCCGGAGCGCCTGATAGCAGGAGGTGTGGCCATCTGTCCATGCCCCCCTTCACCCCACCAAGGAGGTTCGGAGAAGGGGGAAGGGGGGTCAGGGGTGATGGTGCCGGGCACCAATGGGTGGCACAATTGTCCTTGGGTCAGGAGCATCTGGTGCCTCTTGGCCCACGCCCAGGCCTACCGTGACCCCCTGGGGTTCACCAGGCATCCATAACTCATCCATGCAGCTGCCGACTCTGAGAGTCCACACCCTCCGTCCGTCTGTTCCAGCTCCTCCTGCTGGGGTCTCCCCGCTGGGCACCGTGCGCTGCCCGGTTGGCATCCCAGGCTGCAGTGCGTGTCCGAGTTGCCCCCGCCAATAATGTAGGACAGTCGTCGGGCCTCAGGCCCCCCCTGGAATGGCGTTCAACAAGATGTTGAGCAGGCCATAGCAGAGCTGCTCAGTGTGCATCCGCTCGCTATCTTGGCCCCGCCATCGCATGCTTTAGTTTTGCTCTGAGTTTGCCTGTACCCTGCAAGCCAGCCAATTGGCTCACACTGCTCTATGGTGAGGCACACCTTACAGTGCACCGCCAGAATTTCCTGCTCGCATGGGGAAATTTAAAACATCCAACAAAATATCCCCTTTTTCTTCTACGTCTTCTGAGTTCTCATTTGCAATTTGAGGAAAAACATAAAGAGGAGTGGCGCAAAGGGGGCACAAGTCATACCCTGTCCCCCAAGTGACTAATTTGGTATTGTATATATATTTATTTAGTCGCCAGTAGGTAGTTATAGTTAGGACCTTGTTTCTATTCAAAAAGCGTTTTTTCTTTTGCCAATATTTTTGGCGCTGTTTGACGAATCTGCACGAAAATTTAAAAACGAATGGTTCTTTCAGGCCAGCTCCTGTCCTGAAACGTTCGGGGTGATTCGTCAAGTGGGGGCCCAGAAACATTTTGGAACAGGCTACAGCCCGAACTGCTGAACGGAATTACACCAAATTTGGCAAAATGGGAGGTCTCGGTCTAGAAAGCGTGTTTGTTTAAAATGGTGTAAATCCATTCAGTAGTTTCTGAGAAATTAAAAAAATAAAAATGTATATATCTGAGCACCGAGGAGGAGTGGTGACTCCTCTCGAGCACTAGATTCATTCTAATTGGCTGCCAACACTACAAAGCAGAATGTTTTGGCAGCCATCTTGTGACTCAGTAACCAAGTCACAAGAAAAAGGTTAATAAAAAAAGGTCAAAAACAAGAAAAGGGGGCAGGGTAGAAACACCATGACCCCCAGGCCCAATAAAAGGATTTTTTTTAAACCGAAGCGCACTCTTCTGCGCTACATTTGTTAAAAAGCCCTTGGGTGGGCCAGGTCCCAGGGGCAATTCTAATTTATGGTGTGGGGGCCGTGGGGGCACCCACAGCCCCGGGGACCGCCACCTCCCCGGGGCATTATTTAAATATGGGCAGGGGGGCTTGCAGGCCCCCCAAGCCCTGTGGACCGCCCCCTCCACAGGGCTTCATTAAAACTGGGTGGGGGGCCTCGCGGACCCCCCCAAGCCCTGGGGACCGCTACCTTCCTAGGACTGTAACAAATAGTTTGTGTGGGGGGCTCAAGCCTCCCACACTGCCGCGGGGACCACCACCTCCCGGGACATCAAATATGTAAATACAGGGGTCTGTTGCGGACCCCTGGCCCCGGGGACCACAACCTCCCTGAGGTTATTTACAGATCGTAGAGCCCTTTATGGCCCTGGGGACCTCCACCCCCCGGGGCTGGCTTCTGCAATGTCCCAGGGTGTCCACCCCCCTGACATTGCTGTTTGCTATGACAGGGCGGGAGCACGGCACGGCTCCTGCCCTGCCATAGCAAACTCTGCTTTGCTTCATGGCACTCTCCTGGATTGGACGATGAGGTCCTCTTGTGTGCTGAGAAGCTAAGGACACAAGTGGACTTCAACCCCTGAGCAGCAGTGCGCCAGAAGCCGCGTTTGTAGAGTGATGTAAAAAGGGGGCGTGGCCTCTGACCACTCTCAGCAATCCAGCTGTGTGGGCGTACTGAAGGTAACTGGTGGGCTGGTTGGCCCCCAGGGACCCTCATGAAGAAAGGGGACTTCATCCCCCAACCTAGAGCGTACCGGGAGGCACGTTTGCAGAGCGGTGGAGAAAGGGGGCATGGCCTGTGTCCACCTCTCAGCAATACCACTGTGTGGGGCTTACAGGAGGTAAGAGGTAGGCTAGTTGTTTCCTAAGGAGCCCCAGCAGTGAAGGGGACTTCAATCCCCATCGAAGAGCGCACCAGGGAGCGCGTTTGCAGTGTGGTGGGCAAAGGGGGCGTGGCCTTTTATGAGAACTTAGCAATCCTGCTGTGTGGTACTTACTGGAGGTGATAGAAGGGGTAGTTGGCCCCCAAGGATGTCCTTGGGGGCCAAGTACCCCTCTTGTTACCTCCAGTAAGTCCCACACAGTAGGATTGCTAAGACATCTTCGGAGGCCATGCCCCCTTTCTCCACCACTCTGCAAACGCGCCTCCTGGCAGATTAATGGATGGGGATGAAGTCCACTTTACTCCTGAGGGACTTTGGGGGCCAATAAGCACTCCTGTAAGTCCTACGCAGTGGAATTCCTGAGTGCTGGTCGGTGGCCGAGCACCCTTTCTCTACCACTCTCCAAAAGCGACTACTAGTTAAAGGAGCATGTTTCTGCACCTCTAATTTAGAGGTAGTTTTAATCCCCCTGCCCTATCATGCCAATCACAGGGGTACCCCATTCCATAGAGTACCCTAGTGTATGTAGGTGTTTTCACTGTATTCTAAGTATCTTTTAGCATAGCACTGGCTCTAGGCCTTGTTAGGCAGAGTCAGTTACCACCAGTACCCGTCAGCAAAAAGTTGGTGGCACAGGATCACTTTGCAACAAGGCCTCTTTCTGCACCTCTGTTGGTTCTTTCTGCATTTCTCTTGCTTCTTTCTGCGCATTTCTTCCTCTTTCTGCACATGTGCTACCTCCCTTGCTCATTGCACCATCAGGATTCAAGCAAGCCGGGCCGAAGACGGCTGTAATGCCAGAAACCGGTCCCCGGAAGCTTGTTTCCTTCCCAGTGTAAGAATTGGCTTTTGTAGTTTGGTTTGCCCTGTTCCCATCATGCACTGGGACAGGAACAGACTAATTTGCATACAGCCAGGTTCTGAAACTGGGATGGTGCAGTGAGCTAAAAAACGGTGTTGGATCTAGCCCTGATCTCTTGACTGGGTGAGAGTATTCTGCTTAATTCAGAGACTCTGTCCCTCACCACCCCTTGTTGTAATTATTTTTGTCCACCCTAAGCGTGGAAGGGTATACTCAGACATGAGTCCCTTGCTCATTGCACCATCAGGATTCAAGCAAGCCGGGCCGAAGACGGCTGTAATGCCAGAAACCGGTCCCCGGAAGCTTGTTTCCTTCCCAGTGTAAGAATTGGCTTTTGTAGTTTGGTTTGCCCTGTTCCCATCATGCACTGGGACAGGAACAGACTAATTTGCATACAGCCAGGTTCTGAAACTGGGATGGTGCAGTGAGCTAAAAAACGGTGTTGGATCTAGCCCTGATCTCTTGACTGGGTGAGAGTATTCTGCTTAATTCAGAGACTCTGTCCCTCACCACCCCTTGTTGTAATTACCTCTGTAGGCATAGCTAGAAATTAGCATTTAAAAAACCTTTGAAATTCACTGAAAAACCAGTGGTTTCACACACGTTATAGTTAAAAATTAGCATTTAAAAAACCTTTGAAATTCACTGAAAAACCATAGGTTTCATGGACGTTATAGTTAGAAATTAGCATTAAAAAACATAGAAATTCACTGAAAAAGCCACAGGTTTCAGGGACGTAATAGTTAGTTGGACTTTCACTCGTAGAAAAACAGAGAAATACGTCAGTTATAGTTAGTTGAGCTAACTATAACTCAGGCTCCCGCAATGCGCTGCTGATGACAGCACATATTACATCATTCATGACATGGTCAGAGACATCACCGATGACATCACTGATGACATCTCAAATTACATCACTAATGACATCATCCACGTTATAATCTGATGCACCTCCTCAAACCCTAATATAACCTTTGATACATCCTCTCTAAAATACAGACTACCATTTTCAAAACTATAGATACACCAATACAAGTTACTACATACCCACTCACTGATTCCTAGGTCTAGACACACATCCACTCATTCACCCATACAGTCACTCATACATGCAGTCACTCATCAATACAGCACTATCATATGCACTCATACCCGTAGACAGACCCTCACACACCACCACTCATCCATTGCGTTACTTACACTCCTAGTCAGTCATGCAAAGAATCAAGCACACTCCCATTTACTCACCTATACAGTTATACACACATCACCTCACTTATTTATACAGATACTAACACATACTTAATCTCTTATACAATCACTGATACAAGCACACACTCCTCTGTACAACCACTCTCACAATCACTCACTCTCACATATAGTCATTTATATACTCCAACACTCACATATACTGCCTTTCACATATATAGTTACTCACACATGTAACACTGAGATATCAATTCACTCACCAACAAAGTCATACACACCCTCACCCACCCATACAGCCCAACACAGATGCACTCTTGAACCCATACACTCAGTGAATCACCCAGTCACACATCTATGCACAGTCATACACCCCCCACCCACCCACACAGACAGTCAGGCACCCATACAGATACTCAGACAACCAATCAATAATCCATATAGACACTAATTTCGCTACTCACCAACCCATGCAGCCGCTTACACACCAACTGACAGACTGATAGAGATTACACAGTTAATTCACTATCCCATGCATTCAGTAAGACACGTTTAAACACTCACTTATACAGTCAGTCACGCACCTACTAAATCATCCATTCAGCCACTTATACACCCACTCATTCTTCAATACACATTGGCATATACATATATAAAACATATTTAAACTTTAGAGAAACACACAGTCACTAGATGGTGTCATCAGTGATGTCATTTGAGATATCATCAGTGATGTCCTCAGTGATGTCACTGACCTTGTCATGAGTGATGTAATATGTGACGTCATCAGCAGGGATTAGGGGGGCGACGCGAGTTATAGTTAGCTCAACTAACTATAACGGATGAATTTCTCTGGTTTTCTACGAGTGAAATATCCAACTAACTATAACGCCCCTGAAACCTGTTATTTTCAGTGAATTTCTAAGGTTTTTTTAATGCTAACTTCTAAGTATAACGTCCCTGAAACCTATGTTTCAGGGACGTTATAGTTAGGATGACATTTCACTTGTACAAAACCAGAGAAATTCAGCAGGTATAGTTACCTGACAGTTAAGTAATTAGACACTCCTCTTGTGAATTACCCAGATGCTTGGCTTCCTCTGCTCAACAGAAGTGACATTATTGTTTCTCCCTCAATTTTATCCTGCAAGTGTCAAAAGGACTGTGCCCTTAACCAGTTGCATACTGTAAATGTCTAAGATTGCCAACTGGCCAGTTTTATACCAGCATTTTAATGCCTCGACCAGTTTGAAATTCAATCAATCAGGGTTTTATATTGCGCGCTACTCACCCATGAGGATCTCAAGGTGCTGGGGTGGGGCAGCTCCAGATCAGTTGAAGAACCAGGTCTTGAAGTCCTTCCTGAACGTGTGCAGGGTCGGGGAGCATCTGATGTTCACAGGGAGCTCGTTCCCGGTCTTGGCTGCGATGTGGGAGAAGGCTCTCCCGCCTGTTCTGTTTCTGCGGATGTGGGGGACCTCTGCCAGAACGAGGTCGGCGGATTGGAGGTTCCTCTTGGGTGCGTGGAAAGATAATCAATTGTTGAGGTATATGGGTCCGATGTTGTTGAGTGATTTGTAGGTGTGGGTGAGGAGTTTGAAGGTGACCCTCTTCTCGACGGGGAGCAAGTTGGGGTCTTGTAGGTGTTGGGTCATGTGTTCCTGATGTGGTGTCCCGAGGATGAGTCTGGCTGTGGCGTTCTGGATGGTTTGCAGTTTGTGTAGCAGGGTTCTATTGATACCGGCGTAAAGGGCATTGCCGTAGTCCAGTCTGCTGGTTATGAGTGTGTGGGTGATGGTTCTCCTGCAGTGGGTGGGGGGGGGGATCCATTTGAAAATCTTGCAGAGGATGCGTAGGCAGTTGAAACTGGTGGAGGCGACAGTGTTGATCTGGCAGTTTGGGTCAATGGGGACAAAATTAACTTTATTCGGCTACTTAAACCCATAAAAGTACAACAATAAAAAATATAAAATCCTACTCAAAACAAAGTTCATAATCTGCAGCCCCCTTAGGGAACAGCAAAATAAGGTGCACAGCATCATATGTGATAGTTCATAGAGAGTTAAAACACATATCATAAAAACCATGACAGAACATGAATAAGAGATCAATCACCTTAACATAGTTCAGCCTGAGAGTACAGAATACAATTTGCCCCACATAAACGTGCTCATATTTACAGTTAAAAATGAAGAAAAAAGCCATATTAAACAATACGGCAACATACAGAGAATAAAAATATGTTATATATTTTTTTTAATTTACATAGCATGATTAAGGACAATATCCGCAGACTGACTCAGGGGCAAACTATTCCTAAGTCTAATTGCCCCTGATAGAAAACTGGATACCCCAAAACAGACCAAAGGTGACGCTCGTGTTTGAAGGTAGACCAACACCGGCCTAACCTGTACAAAGTTACAACTTGTAAGCAAAGTGAAGATACATTTTCTGCGCAAGGGATTGTAATATTCGCAGAAAAGCATTATATGGAGGGTGTCTTGCTCCGAGAAGTTGAATACAATAGACAAATTACCTCTGACACCATAAATACAAAAAACAATTCCTTTCCCCAACGATTTTTTAATTAGCGTTGGGTTGTACGTATCACATTTTTACTTCTTTTTACTTTTTTATCAGTTGCAACACAACATGGCCCATCAACAGGACCCAGCAAATGACCACAAATCTAACAGTTTTTTCAAACAAGGTGCAGTGTGCCCGTGAATTACATACAGTGCAGTAATAAATACTCAAGTATTATATACATTACAAAAGTGAAACAAATATATACATTAAATCAAGAGGTACATAAACACCGAAAACTCCATGTTCGGAAGGGGAAAAGTCCTATTGTTTTTTACATATATCAAGGCAGTGTATTATATTGGACTGTCCTCAAAGCTATCTGACTTTTTCTTTGCCAAGTGAGAGGTCTTAGGGAATTTTTCTCCGAGCACGAAATCAACACCATTCGTTTGAGAAATGGTTTGGTCCAATTAAGGACCTAATTCCAATTTGGCTCGGCTAAGAGCCTCTCTCCAAAGAACCATCGCGTTTCGACCTTCTTATTGGCGCGTTTTTTATGAAGGTCTTCGTCAGGGAGAATATGTTTTCCACACCAGGACTTGTGTACCTTGCTTTTTTCTTGTAGTGACGCCTGGAATCCTCAGGAAGGGAAAAATCTTGATGGTTCTCGTGTGTGCTCACTAAGTCAGGGAGGTGTCTTCTTTTCTGTGCGGGTTTCGGCGGAGGCTCTCTACTCGTCTCCGCATCTCCGGGGTTGCTCCTGGTACTAGTAAGGTTTGCAGCTCAATCCTCTTCCGCGTTGCTCCGAGAAGTTGTCACTGGGGCAAGGTTTTAGTGTGCCCTCCCTAAAGTAGCCTTTAGGGAAGTCTAATAGCCAGGAAACCATATTCAATCTAAATCTTGTTAGAACAAAAAGATGGTGCGCTTTATTCATATAAGATAGATATGGTTTCATATGTTGGCGGTTCATGGAGAGGGAGGATTCGAGGATGATGCTGCGGTATCGTGCGTGGTCTGTGGGGGTGTGCGGTCTCCCGAGGTCGGCGGGCCACCAGGTGTTGTCCCAGGCGGAGGTGCAGGGTCCGAGGATGAGGACCTTGGTCTTTTCAGAGTTGAGCTTCAAACAGCTGTCTTTCATCCAGGCTGCCACATTCTTCATTCGTTCCTGGAAGCAGAGTCTGGTGTCTTCGGGCTTCTTCGTGAGTGAGAGGATGAGCTGGGTGTCATCGGCATAGGATACAATGCTGAGCCCATGCTGTCTGACGATGGCGGTGAGGGGGGGGGCATGTAGATGTTAAAGAGCGTGGGGCTGAGTGATGATCCATGGGGAACTTCGCAAGGATCGTAGCTTGGTAGGAGCTTTAACAGCTCTCACCAAGCCAAAGCAAACACTACGCTTCCAGCAAGTGAGAGCAGTGAAAATGCTCTCACTTACTGGAAGCAGAGCATTCCTCTGTTTCCCTGCCCACTGTCCACCACTCTGCAAAAGCACCTGCTTATGCACTACTGTTTGGGGAATGAAGTTCCCTTGGATGCTGAGGCTCCCTGGGGCCAAGAACCCCTCCTGCTCCCTCCTGTAAGTCCCACACAGGTTGATTGCTGAGAGCCAGTCAGAGGCCCCATTCCCTTTCTCCTAGTATGTAAAAACATAGAAATTCACTTTAAAAAAACAAAGGTTACAGGGACGTTATAGTTAGGAAATAGAATTTTTAAAACCTTGGAAATTCACCTAAGAACCAAGGTTACAGGGACATTATAATTTTGAAATAAAATTTAAAAAAACCTTAGAAACTAATTGAAAGAAACAAAGGTTACAGAGATGTTATAGTTGCGCTCAGATTTCACTTGTACAAAACCATAGAAATTCAGCACTTATAGTTACCTGAGCTAAGTGTAACTTACGTCCCCGCAATTCACTGCTTATGACCTCACATATTACATCACTCATGACATCATCAGTGACATCACTCATGACATCATCCAGCCAGTGTAAGTGTTATCTAAGAGTTTCTGAGTGTTAAAATGATATACCAATTTACTACAAAAGTTAGATTAGTAGTCTAGGTGCATTACTAATGAGTGATACTACTTCTAACATATACTATGTGTGTGGCTGTGTTACTCTGTGTATGTGTGTATTAGTGGGTGTCTGAGTGGCTGTTTGGGTATGAGAGTGGCTCTATGGGTGTATACGTGGGTGTGTGAGTAGCTTTGTGGGTGAGTGAGTGGCTGTATTGGGGAGTGAGTGGGTATATGAATGGATCTATGGGTGAGTGAGTGGCTGTGTGAGTGGCTGTACGGGTGGGTGAGTGGATGTGTGAGTGACAGTATGGGTGTGGGAGAGGGTGTCTGAATGGATGTATGAGTGAGTGAATGGGTTTGTAAGTAGCTGTATGAGTGGCTGTTTGAGTGGCTGTTTAGTTAAGTGAGTTGTGTGAGTGGCTGTATTGGAGAGTAAGGGGCTCATTAGTGCCCGCCATACCCCCGAGAAATGGGACCGCCCGCAATGCTTGCAGCGGTCCCACACATCCCATTAGGATGCACCCGCCACACTGTCGGGCGCATCCCGCATTTCTGACATTGCGGCGGGCGGTGCCACAATGCCAGAAATGCCAGTTGTGCATTTGACAGTATAACGTGACAGGCACAGCGCGGTGCCTGACATTTTGTACTGTCAAATACAGGGGGTAGCTATGCACCCCCTTCCCCCAGAATCCCTGGGGGCCCGCTACGGGCCCCCATGCTGGGAACCGCATGCCTTTCCGTGGCGGTGTTGCTGCCACGGAAAGGCATGTCCCTGTATGTATGCTAATTTAGATGGCGTTGTCTCCCAGACACCACCAGCATGTTAACAGCTTTTCCACCCGGTCAACTCTTAGAACGTGCGGAAAACCGGGGTCCCCTCCGCCATGGTAATGTGGCATGGGGAAATTCACATGCGGGCAGTGGATTTTGGCGGGCGGGTCGCCACCGCCATACGGGTGGTGGCGATCCACCCGGTATCTTAATGACCCCCTTGGTGTCTGTGTGAATGGCTGTATGGGAGAATGAGCAGATAAAAGAGTGCTTGAATGGATGTGTGAATAGGTATGTAAGTGGTTGTGTGAGCTTGTGAGTCTGTTGTGTGAGTGGCTGCATGGACTATAACGTCCCTGTAACCTTTGTTTTTTGGTTGTATATATGTATACACACACACACACACATTTAAAAGGCTACACAAAACCTTGTCACCCTATACATTTGGCAATGACAGATTTACTATTTTCTGAGTCTGGTGAATTCTGGATTTGCAGGCTTTGCTTCA
>NC_136071.1:2735000-2766324 GCF_964261635.1 Lissotriton helveticus
GTTGAACTGCTGCTGCAGTGTGCGTTGTTACACACCTGCCTCCTTCTGGAGACTTCATGCAGCAGGCACTGAGAGAGTGAGTGTGGAGGTGTGGGTGTGTGTGTGTGTGTGCATGTTGAACTGCTGCTGCAGTGTGTGTTGTTACACACCTGCCTCCTGCTGGAGACTTCAAGCAGCAGACACTGAGAGAGTGAGTGTGGAGGTGTGGGTGTGTGTGTTTGTGTGTGCATGTTGAACTGCTGCTGCAGTGTGCGTTGTTACACACCTGCCTCCTTCTGGAGTCTTTATGCAGCAGACACTGAGAGAGTGAGTGTGGAGGTGTGGGTGTGTGTGTTTGTGTGCATGTTGAACTGCTGCTGCAGTGTGCGTTGTTACACACCTGCCTCCTGCTGGAGTCTTCGAGCAGCAGACACTGAGAGAGTGAGTGTGGAGGTGTGGGTGTGTGTGTTTGTGTCTGCATGTTGAACTGCTGCTGCAGTGTGTTTTGTTACACACCTGCCTCCTGCTGGAGACTTTATGCAGCAGACACTGAGAGAGTGAGTGTGGAGGTGTGGGTGTGTGTGTGTGTGTGTGCATGTTGAACTGCTGCTGCAGTGTGCGTTGTTACACACCTGCCTCCTTCTGGAGTCTTTATGCAGCAGGCACTGAGAGAGTGAGTGTGGAGGTGTGGGTGTGTGTGTGTGTGTGCATGTTGAACTGCTGCTGCTGTGTGCGTTGTTACACACCTGCCTCCTGCTGGAGACTTCATGCAGCAGGCACTGAGAGAGTGAGTGTGGAGGTGTGGGTGTGTGTGTGTGTGTGCATGTTGAACTGCTGCTGCTGTGTGCGTTGTTACACACCTGCCTCCTGCTGGAGACTTCAAGCAGCAGACACTGAGAGAGTGAGTGTGGAGGTGTGGGTGTGTGTGTGTGTGTGTGCATGTTGAACTGCTGCTGCAGTGTGTGTTGTTACACACCTGCCTCCTGCTGGAGTCTTCGAGCAGCAGACACTGAGAGAGTGAGTGTGGAGGTGTGGGTGTGTGTGTGTGTGTGCATGTTGAACTGCTGCTGCAGTGTGTGTTGTTACACACCTGCCTCCTTCTGGAGTCTTCATGCAGCAGGCACTGAGAGAGTGAGTGTGGAGGTGTGGGTGTGTGTGTGTGTGTGCATGTTGAACTGCTGCTGCAGTGTGTGTTGTTACACACCTGCCTCCTGCTGGAGACTTCAAGCAGCAGACACTGAGAGAGTGAGTGTGGAGGTGTGGGTGTGTGTGTGTGTGTGCATGTTGAACTGCTGCTGCAGTGTGTGTTGTTACACACCTGCCTCCTTCTGGAGTCTTTATGCAGCAGACACTGAGAGAGTGAGTGTGGAGGTGTGGGTGTGTGTGTGTGTGTGCATGTTGAACTGCTGCTGCAGTGTGCGTTGTTACACACCTGCCTCCTTCTGGAGTCTTTATGCAGCAGGCACTGAGAGAGTGAGTGTGGAGGTGTGGGTGTGTGTGTGTGTGTGCATGTTGAACTGCTGCTGCTGTGTGCGTTGTTACACACCTGCCTCCTGCTGGAGACTTCATGCAGCAGGCACTGAGAGAGTGAGTGTGGAGGTGTGGGTGTGTGTGTGTGTGTGCATGTTGAACTGCTGCTGCTGTGTGCGTTGTTACACACCTGCCTCCTGCTGGAGACTTCAAGCAGCAGACACTGAGAGAGTGAGTGTGGAGGTGTGGGTGTGTGTGTGTGTGTGTGCATGTTGAACTGCTGCTGCAGTGTGTGTTGTTACACACCTGCCTCCTGCTGGAGACTTCATGCAGCAGACACTGAGAGAGTGAGTGTGGAGGTGTGGGTGTGTGTGTGTGTGTGCATGTTGAACTGCTGCTGCAGTGTGCGTTGTTACACACCTGCCTCCTTCTGGAGTCTTTATGCAGCAGGCACTGAGAGAGTGAGTGTGGAGGTGTGGGTGTGTGTGTGTGTGTGCATGTTGAACTGCTGCTGCAGTGTGTGTTGTTACACACCTGCCTCCTTCTGGAGTCTTCGAGCAGCAGACACTGAGAGAGTGAGTGTGGAGGTGTGGGTGTGTGTGTTTGTGTCTGCATGTTGAGCTGCTGCTGCAGTGTGTGTTGTTACACACCTGCCTCCTTCTGGAGTCTTTATGCAGCAGGCACTGCGAGAGTGAGTGTGGAGGTGTGGGTGTGTGTGTTTGTGTCTGCATGTTGAGCTGCTGCTGCAGTGTGTGTTGTTACACACCTGCCTCCTTCTGGAGTCTTCGAGCAGCAGACACTGAGAGAGTGAGTGTGGAGGTGTGGGTGTGTGTGTTTGTGTCTGCATGTTGAGCTGCTGCTGCAGTGTGTGTTGTTACACACCTGCCTCCTTCTGGAGTCTTCGAGCAGCAGACACTGAGAGAGTGAGTGTGGAGGTGTGGGTGTGTGTGTGTGTGTGCATGTTGAACTGCTGCTGCAGTGTGTTTTGTTACACACCTGCCTCCTTCTGGAGTCTTTATGCAGCAGGCACTGCGAGAGTGAGTGTGGAGGTGTGGGTGTGTGTGTGTGTGTGCATGTTGAACTGCTGCTGCAGTGTGTTTTGTTACACACCTGCCTCCTTCTGGAGTCTTTATGCAGCAGGCACTGCGAGAGTGAGTGTGGAGGTGTGGGTGTGTGTGTGTGTGTGCATGTTGAACTGCTGCTGCAGTGTGTGTTGTTACACACCTGCCTCCTGCTGGAGACTTCAAGCAGCAGGCACTGAGAGAGTGAGTGTGGAGGTGTGGGTGTGTGTGTGTGTGTGCATGTTGAGCTGCTGCTGCAGTGTGTGTTGTTACACACCTGCCTCCTGCTGGAGACTTCATGCAGCAGGCACTGAGAGAGTGAGTGTGGAGGTGTGGGTGTGTGTGTTTGTGTGCATGTTGAACTGCTGCTGCAGTGTGTGTTGTTACACACCTGCCTCCTGCTGGAGACTTCATGCAGCAGACACTGAGAGAGTGAGTGTGGAGGTGTGGGTGTGTGTGTTTGTGTGCATGTTGAGCTGCTGCTGCAGTGTGTGTTGTTACACACCTGCCTCCTGCTGGAGACTTCATGCAGCAGGCACTGAGAGAGTGAGTGTGGAGGTGTGGGTGTGTGTGTGTGTGTGCATGTTGAGCTGCTGCTGCAGTGTGTGTTGTTACACACCTGCCTCCTGCTGGAGACTTCATGCAGCAGGCACTGAGAGAGTGAGTGTGGAGGTGTGGGTGTGTGTGTTTGTGTGCATGTTGAGCTGCTGCTGCAGTGTGTGTTGTTACACACCTGCCTCCTGCTGGAGACTTCATGCAGCAGGCACTGAGAGAGTGAGTGTGGAGGTGTGGGTGTGTGTGTGTGTGTGCATGTTGAGCTGCTGCTGCAGTGTGTGTTGTTACACACCTGCCTCCTGCTGGAGACTTCATGCAGCAGGCACTGAGAGAGTGAGTGTGGAGGTGTGGGTGTGTGTGTGTGTGTGCATGTTGAACTGCTGCTGCAGTGTGCGTTGTTACACACCTGCCTCCTTCTGGAGTCTTTATGCAGCAGGCACTGAGAGAGTGAGTGTGGAGGTGTGGGTGTGTGTGTTTGTGTGCATGTTGAACTGCTGCTGCAGTGTGTGTTGTTACACACCTGCCTCCTGCTGGAGACTTCAAGCAGCAGGCACTGAGAGAGTGAGTGTGGAGGTGTGGGTGTGTGTGTTTGTGTGCATGTTGAACTGCTGCTGCAGTGTGTGTTGTTACACACCTGCCTCCTGCTGGAGACTTCAAGCAGCAGGCACTGCGAGAGTGAGTGTGGAGGTGTGGGTGTGTGTGTGTGTGTGCACGTTGAACTGCTGCTGCAGTGTGTGTTGTTACACACCTGCCTCCTGCTGGAGTCTTTATGCAGCAGACACTGAGAGAGTGAGTGTGGAGGTGTGGGTGTGTGTGTGTGTGTGCATGTTGAACTGCTGCTGCAGTGTGCGTTGTTACACACCTGCCTCCTTCTGGAGTCTTTATGCAGCAGGCACTGAGAGAGTGAGTGTGGAGGTGTGGGTGTGTGTGTGTGTGTGCATGTTGAACTGCTGCTGCAGTGTGCGTTGTTACACACCTGCCTCCTTCTGGAGTCTTTATGCAGCAGGCACTGAGAGAGTGAGTGTGGAGGTGTGGGTGTGTGTGTGTGTGTGCATGTTGAACTGCTGCTGCAGTGTGTGTTGTTACACACCTGCCTCCTTCTGGAGTCTTCATGCAGCAGGCACTGAGAGAGTGAGTGTGGAGGTGTGGGTGTGTGTGTGTGTGTGCATGTTGTACTGCTGCTGCAGTGTGCGTTGTTACACACCTGCCTCCTGCTGGAGACTTCATGCAGCAGGCACTGCGAGAGTGAGTGTGGAGGTGTGGGTGTGTGTGTTTGTGTGCATGTTGTACTGCTGCTGCAGTGTGTGTTGTTACACACCTGCCTCCTGCTGGAGACTTCAAGCAGCAGACACTGAGAGAGTGAGTGTGGAGGTGTGGGTGTGTGTGTTTGTGTGCATGTTGAACTGCTGCTGCAGTGTGCGTTGTTACACACCTGCCTCCTTCTGGAGTCTTCATGCAGCATACACTGAGAGAGTGAGTGTGGAGGTGTGGGTGTGTGTGTGTGTGTGCATGTTGAACTGCTGCTGCAGTGTGCGTTGTTACACACCTGCCTCCTGCTGGAGACTTCAAGCAGCAGACACTGAGAGAGTGAGTGTGGAGGTGTGGGTGTGTGTGTGTGTGTGCATGTTGAACTGCTGCTGCTGTGTGTGTTGTTACACACCTGCCTCCTGCTGGAGACTTCATGCAGCAGGCACTGAGAGAGTGAGTGTGGAGGTGTGGGTGTGTGTGTGTGTGTGCATGTTGAGCTGCTGCTGCAGTGTGCGTTGTTACACACCTGCCTCCTGCTGGAGACTTCATGCAGCAGGCACTGAGAGAGTGAGTGTGGAGGTGTGGGTGTGTGTGTTTGTGTGTGCATGTTGAACTGCTGCTGCAGTGTGTGTTGTTACACACCTGCCTCCTTCTGGAGTCTTTATGCAGCAGGCACTGAGAGAGTGAGTGTGGAGGTGTGGGTGTGTGTGTGTGTGTGCATGTTGAACTGCTGCTGCAGTGTGCGTTGTTACACACCTGCCTCCTGCTGGAGACTTCATGCAGCAGGCACTGAGAGAGTGAGTGTGGAGGTGTGGGTGTGTGTGTTTGTGTGTGCATGTTGAACTGCTGCTGCAGTGTGCGTTGTTACACACCTGCCTCCTGCTGGAGACTTCATGCAGCAGGCACTGAGAGAGTGAGTGTGGAGGTGTGGGTGTGTGTGTGTGTGTGCATGTTGAACTGCTGCTGCAGTGTTGGACAGGCCGCATGTTCGAGCTGTCCCCCCTCCCCGCAATGGGACCAGGACCCTGGCTCTCCCTGCATCCCCAGCCAGAGTCCACAAACGACCACCCGAAGTACCCTGCAATCCCTCCACTACAAGACACCAGCTCCGGACCCAGCTGGCCCGGGTCACCATCTACCCCACGACATCGACCCGGCCGCCATCTTGGGGCACTGCAGCACGAGGCCGCGTGGCCTCAACTCGACCCTAACCCCGGGCCCGGCCGGTCCCGACATCGAGGCCCCACCATCCTCCCAGGAGGCAGAGTGATCACTTGGCGAGTCAATGGGAGAAGGAATCGTCAACGGCTCTCCTCCGCCAGGTGTCGATCACCCCAGGCCGCCTGGGCGCTGGCTCCACCCCCCTGCTGGGTGTCTGGACTCCCTCATCCCGGACCTCCCGGCCCCCAGGCGCGAGGGTCCGGACATCAAAGGGGACCAGACCTATAACTGGGGCAGGGCCAGACCAGGAAGGCAGTTGTATCCTGGAGTCGAGAGACCCGAGAAGAACTCATTCGTCTTGGCCTGCTGGCGCTGCCGCGGCCCTCTGCCTCGTGAAACCATCGTCTTGGCCTGCTGGCGCTGCCGCGGCCCTCTGCCTCGTGAAACCATCGTCTTGGCCTGCTGGCGCTGCCGCGGCCCTCTGCCTCGTGAAACCATCGTCTTGGCCTGCTGGCGCTGCCGCGGCCCTCTGCCTCGTGAAACCATCGTCTTGGCCTGCTGGCGCTGCCGCGGCCCTCTGCCTCGTGAAACCATCGACTTGGCCTGCTGGCGCTGCCGCGGCCCTCTGCTTTATGAGACTATCACCTTGGCCTGCTGGCGCTGCCGCGGCCCGATCCACAGACCCTCCAGCTCGAGGATTGTGAGCTCGCCTTTTACCACCACCTGTACCGATCCGGTACCAAGACTGTCCCGCTACCCCCTTTCCCTACAGAGACTAGAAGTGAGAGGACCCCCGGGTCCAAGTTATCCTGTATCGCTGATATCCTTGCCTTAAGAACCTTATATAAAGCCTTGAACTCGACTTGGTGTGGTGCCTGTTTGTGGGGAGGGAGGGTACTTGTCTGTACGATCGCCGGAGACGGTCCCCCTCGGGGATCTCTCCCTCGGTATCCGGCCGACCCTCAGGGTCCCCGTCTAACATTGGTGGCCAGCGACGGGATCCGAACCTACGCATAATCGTACAGAAAGTCACTCGCCCCACCACACACAACAACCATGTCAATAGAGAGCGGAACAACGGAAAAATTTCAGATGGAAAAATTGGAAGACTACAACCACCGGGAACTGAAGCAATATTGCATAGAACTTGGACTTCCAACCACAGGTCTTAGCACAAAGGAAGACTTCAAACGAGCCCTAGAAGCTTGGGCAGAAACGGGTACGGCCGTACCCCGAACACAAACAACCGAAACGAGCCCCGCACCAACTAAAGAAAGAGCGGATCTCTCCCTGGAAGAGATCCGAGAAAGAGAAAAAACCAGACTCCACGAATTAGAACTTGCCCGACTTCGCTTGGATGGGGAACTCAAGCTGGCAGAACAAAAAATAACCCTGGAACACTTACGGCTCAGGGAAGAGCGGGAAGACAAGCAAAGACAGAGGGAGCTAGAGGAAAAGAGACTAGAGTACGAACATGAGCGCAATCTCAAAGCACTGGAGATTCAGAAACAGAATAAAGACCTCGGGCTCCCCGAACGACCGACCCCGTCTGCCTCGACCGAGCCCAAGGTTCACATCCCCAAAGATGTCATCCGGGAATACCACAAGAACGATGATATCCAGCAGTGGTTTAAAGCCTATGAGGTGGCAATGACCTCCCACCGGATTCCCCGAAGCGATTGGGGAGCCGGATTATGGGGGAGGTTTGTCAACGAAGGGCGGGACGCCCTGCTGCAACTCCCGGACCAGCTAATGACCTCCTACGACCACATGAAGGCCGCCCTCCTCACTCGATACGGGCTCACACCTGAGATGTACCGCCAACGGTTCCGCGACTGCAAACGGATTCCGGGTACAACTTGGGTGGAGTACGTGAACTTTTTTAGCCGAGCCTTCGAGGGGTGGATCAAGGGCAACAAAGTAACCACCTACGAACAACTCTTTGACCTTATCGTATGGGAACACCTGTCGAACAACTGCTTCGTGGAGCTCCGGCAACACCTCCTGGACAGCAAGCTAACCGACCCTCGACAACTCGCCGCCGAAGCCGACCGGTGGGAAAGCACCCGAGTTGGCCGGAGCGCACCCAGCGAAGTATCCAGATCGTATCGCCCCCGAGGGGGAGGAGGAAGTCAGGGTCGGGGGAGAGACCCCGGCCCCTCGTCACCCCCCAGAAACCCCTCGACCCCGGTTGGCCGGGGAAGCCCTGCCGTCCGGGCCGGTTTCCGGGCCAACATTACGTGCCACAGGTGCCAGCGACCCGGCCACTACGCCAGTGATCCCAACTGCCCAAAGAATCCGAACACGACTCCCCGCCAAGTTGCAGCGGCGGCCCTAGGGGAAGAAATAATCCCGGAAGACCAAGAGGAGTACGAGACCGATCCCTCGGAATGGGCACCCGCCGCCATGGCACTGGTCTGCTTAGGGGAGAGAGACATGATTCCGCGGGCCCCCCTTCCCGCCAACACACAGAAGTACGGTCAATGGGTTAACATCAATGGTCGCCGGGCGGAAGCCCTCCGCGACACCGGGGCCAGTGTAACGGCGGTCCGACGCCACCTCGTCACTCCAGACCAAATCTTGCCGAACATTCTTTGCCCTGTTCGATCAGCCGACAACTCCGAAAGCCTATGCCACATGGCCTGCGTCCCCTTCGAGTGGGGAGGAGTAACAGGGATGTTAAAAGTAACTGTCCGCGATGATGCCCCCGTGGACTGCCTCCTAGGAAACGACCTTGAAAGCTCTCCCTGGGCAGCTGTCGAACGGAGGGAGCACCTGGGGATGCTTGGCCTCCCCGAATGGGTCTGCGTCACGACCCGGTCCATGACCGCCCGCGCGGTCCCCAGCCCACAAGAGCCCGAGTGGCCAGAACCTCCTCCCGCGCTCATCCCAGAGGAGGCCGCCCCAGAAGCCATTCCCTTGACCCAAACCGAAGAAGGACCCGACCAGCTTCGGGACGTCCCTGACCTGGCACAATGGCGGCAGGAGGGAGGCCCCACGCAGGAACAATTCCGGGCCGAGCAAAAAACCTGTCCTTCTCTCGAAGGACTCCGGCAGCAAGCCCTGGCCCAGAGCACCGGGGATACCTCGGGGGCCCACTGGATCTACTGGGACCAAGACCTGCTCTACAGCGAGCAGAAAATTGCAGAACTAGGGGCCAGTCGGGTGCTGGTGGTGCCCCTTCGCTTCCGAGACTTCCTCCTGAACTTAGCCCACGATGTCCCCCTTGCCGGACACCTGGGGCAGGATAAAACCTACGACCGCCTGGTGACCCATTTTTTCTGGCCCCACATGCGGAAGGATGTCACCAACCACTGCAAGGCCTGCCCCACCTGCCAGGCCAGCGGAGAGGTGTGGGTGTGTGTGTGTGTGTGCATGTTGAACTGCTGCTGCAGTGTGCGTTGTTACACACCTGCCTCCTGCTGGAGACTTCATGCAGCAGGCACTGAGAGAGTGAGTGTGGAGGTGTGGGTGTGTGTGTTTGTGTGTGCATGTTGAACTGCTGCTGCAGTGTGCGTTGTTACACACCTGCCTCCTGCTGGAGACTTCATGCAGCAGGCACTGAGAGAGTGAGTGTGGAGGTGTGGGTGTGTGTGTGTGTGTGCATGTTGAACTGCTGCTGCAGTGTGCGTTGTTACACACCTGCCTCCTGCTGGAGACTTCATGCAGCAGGCACTGAGAGAGTGAGTGTGGAGGTGTGTGTGTGTGTGTGTGCATGTTGAACTGCTGCTGCAGTGTGCGTTGTTACACACCTGCCTCCTGCTGGAGACTTCATGCAGCAGGCACTGAGAGAGTGAGTGTGGAGGTGTGGGTGTGTGTGTTTGTGTGCATGTTGAACTGCTGCTGCAGTGTGCGTTGTTACACACCTGCCTCCTGCTGGAGACTTCATGCAGCAGGCACTGAGAGAGTGAGTGTGGAGGTGTGGGTGTGTGTGTGTGTGTGTGCATGTTGAACTGCTGCTGCAGTGTGCGTTGTTACACACCTGCCTCCTTCTGGAGTCTTCATGCAGCAGGCACTGAGAGAGTGAGTGTGGAGGTGTGGGTGTGTGTGTGTGTGTGCATGTTGAACTGCTGCTGCAGTGTGCGTTGTTACACACCTGCCTCCTGCTGGAGTCTTCGAGCAGCAGACACTGAGAGAGTGAGTGTGGAGGTGTGGGTGTGTGTGTGTGTGTGCATGTTGAACTGCTGCTGCAGTGTGCGTTGTTACACACCTGCCTCCTGCTGGAGACTTTATGCAGCAGGCACTGAGAGAGTGAGTGTGGAGGTGTGGGTGTGTGTGTGTGTGTGCATGTTGAACTGCTGCTGCAGTGTGTGTTGTTACACACCTGCCTCCTTCTGGAGACTTCATGCAGCAGGCACTGAGAGAGTGAGTGTGGAGGTGTGGGTGTGTGTGTGTGTGTGCATGTTGAACTGCTGCTGCAGTGTGTGTTGTTACACACCTGCCTCCTGCTGGAGACTTCATGCAGCAGGCACTGAGAGAGTGAGTGTGGAGGTGTGGGTGTGTGTGTGTGTGTGCATGTTGAACTGCTGCTGCAGTGTGCGTTGTTACACACCTGCCTCCTGCTGGAGACTTCAAGCAGCAGACACTGAGAGAGTGAGTGTGGAGGTGTGGGTGTGTGTGTTTGTGTGTGCATGTTGAACTGCTGCTGCAGTGTGCGTTGTTACACACCTGCCTCCTTCTGGAGACTTCATGCAGCAGACACTGAGAGAGTGAGTGTGGAGGTGTGGGTGTGTGTGTGTGTGTGCATGTTGAACTGCTGCTGCAGTGTGCGTTGTTACACACCTGCCTCCTTCTGGAGTCTTTATGCAGCAGGCACTGAGAGAGTGAGTGTGGAGGTGTGGGTGTGTGTGTGTGTGTGCATGTTGAACTGCTGCTGCAGTGTGTGTTGTTACACACCTGCCTCCTGCTGGAGACTTCATGCAGCAGACACTGAGAGAGTGAGTGTGGAGGTGTGGGTGTGTGTGTGTGTGTGTGCATGTTGAACTGCTGCTGCAGTGTGCGTTGTTACACACCTGCCTCCTGCTGGAGACTTCATGCAGCAGACACTGAGAGAGTGAGTGTGGAGGTGTGGGTGTGTGTGTGTGTGTGCATGTTGAACTGCTGCTGCAGTGTGCGTTGTTACACACCTGCCTCCTGCTGGAGAGTTCATGCAGCAGGCACTGAGAGAGTGAGTGTGGAGGTGTGGGTGTGTGTGTGTGTGTGCATGTTGAACTGCTGCTGCAGTGTGCGTTGTTACACACCTGCCTCCTTCTGGAGTCTTTATGCAGCAGGCACTGAGAGAGTGAGTGTGGAGGTGTGGGTGTGTGTGTGTGTGTGTGCATGTTGAACTGCTGCTGCAGTGTGTTTTGTTACACACCTGCCTCCTGCTGGAGTCTTTATGCAGCAGGCACTGAGAGAGTGAGTGTGGAGGTGTGGGTGTGTGTGTGTGTGTGTGTGCATGTTGAACTGCTGCTGCAGTGTGTGTTGTTACACACCTGCCTCCTTCTGGAGTCTTTATGCAGCAGGCACTGCGAGAGTGAGTGTGGAGGTGTGGGTGTGTGTGTGTGTGTGCATGTTGAACTGCTGCTGCAGTGTGCGTTGTTACACACCTGCCTCCTGCTGGAGACTTCATGCAGCAGGCACTGAGAGAGTGAGTGTGGAGGTGTGGGTGTGTGTGTGTGTGTGCATGTTGAACTGCTGCTGCAGTGTGTTTTGTTACACACCTGCCTCCTTCTGGAGTCTTTATGCAGCAGGCACTGAGAGAGTGAGTGTGGAGGTGTGGGTGTGTGTGTTTGTGTGCATGTTGAACTGCTGCTGCAGTGTGTTTTGTTACACACCTGCCTCCTGCTGGAGTCTTTATGCAGCAGACACTGAGAGAGTGAGTGTGGAGGTGTGGGTGTGTGTGTGTGTGTGTGCATGTTGAACTGCTGCTGCAGTGTGTGTTGTTACACACCTGCCTCCTTCTGGAGTCTTCGAGCAGCAGACACTGAGAGAGTGAGTGTGGAGGTGTGGGTGTGTGTGTGTGTGTGCATGTTGAACTGCTGCTGCAGTGTGCGTTGTTACACACCTGCCTCCTGCTGGAGTCTTTATGCAGCAGGCACTGAGAGAGTGAGTGTGGAGGTGTGGGTGTGTGTGTGTGTGTGCATGTTGAACTGCTGCTGCAGTGTGTGTTGTTACACACCTGCCTCCTGCTGGAGACTTCATGCAGCAGGCACTGAGAGAGTGAGTGTGGAGGTGTGGGTGTGTGTGTTTGTGTGCATGTTGAACTGCTGCTGCAGTGTGTGTTGTTACACACCTGCCTCCTTCTGGAGACTTCATGCAGCAGGCACTGAGAGAGTGAGTGTGGAGGTGTGGGTGTGTGTGTGTGTGTGCATGTTGAACTGCTGCTGCAGTGTGCGTTGTTACACACCTGCCTCCTTCTGGAGTCTTTATGCAGCAGGCACTGAGAGAGTGAGTGTGGAGGTGTGGGTGTGTGTGTGTGTGTGCATGTTGAACTGCTGCTGCAGTGTGTGTTGTTACACACCTGCCTCCTGCTGGAGACTTCATGCAGCAGGCACTGAGAGAGTGAGTGTGGAGGTGTGGGCGTGTGTGTGTGTGTGCATGTTGAACTGCTGCTGCAGTGTGCGTTGTTACACACCTGCCTCCTGCTGGAGTCTTTATGCAGCAGGCACTGAGAGAGTGAGTGTGGAGGTGTGGGTGTGTGTGTGTGTGCATGTTGAACTGCTGCTGCAGTGTGCGTTGTTACACACCTGCCTCCTGCTGGAGACTTCAAGCAGCAGACACTGAGAGAGTGAGTGTGGAGGTGTGGGTGTGTGTGTGTGTGTGCATGTTGAACTGCTGCTGCAGTGTGTGTTGTTACACACCTGCCTCCTGCTGGAGACTTCATGCAGCAGACACTGAGAGAGTGAGTGTGGAGGTGTGGGTGTGTGTGTGTGTGTGCATGTTGAACTGCTGCTGCTGTGTGCGTTGTTACACACCTGCCTCCTGCTGGAGACTTCAAGCAGCAGGCACTGAGAGAGTGAGTGTGGAGGTGTGGGTGTGTGTGTGTGTGTGCATGTTGAACTGCTGCTGCAGTGTGCGTTGTTACACACCTGCCTCCTGCTGGAGACTTCATGCAGCAGACACTGAGAGAGTGAGTGTGGAGGTGTGGGTGTGTGTGTTTGTGTGCATGTTGAACTGCTGCTGCAGTGTGTGTTGTTACACACCTGCCTCCTTCTGGAGTCTTTATGCAGCAGACACTGAGAGAGTGAGTGTGGAGGTGTGGGTGTGTGTGTGTGTGTGCATGTTGAACTGCTGCTGCAGTGTGTGTTGTTACACACCTGCCTCCTGCTGGAGACTTCATGCAGCAGACACTGAGAGAGTGAGTGTGGAGGTGTGGGTGTGTGTGTTTGTGTGCATGTTGAACTGCTGCTGCAGTGTGCGTTGTTACACACCTGCCTCCTGCTGGAGACTTCATGCAGCATACACTGAGAGAGTGAGTGTGGAGGTGTGGGTGTGTGTGTGTGTGTGCATGTTGAACTGCTGCTGCAGTGTGCGTTGTTACACACCTGCCTCCTTCTGGAGTCTTTATGCAGCAGGCACTGAGAGAGTGAGTGTGGAGGTGTGGGTGTGTGTGTTTGTGTGCATGTTGAACTGCTGCTGCAGTGTGCGTTGTTACACACCTGCCTCCTGCTGGAGACTTCATGCAGCAGGCACTGAGAGAGTGAGTGTGGAGGTGTGGGTGTGTGTGTGTGTGTGCATGTTGAACTGCTGCTGCAGTGTGTGTTGTTACACACCTGCCTCCTGCTGGAGACTTCATGCAGCAGGCACTGAGAGAGTGAGTGTGGAGGTGTGGGTGTGTGTGTGTGTGTGCATGTTGAATTGCTGCTGCAGTGTGCGTTGTTACACACCTGCCTCCTGCTGGAGACTTCAAGCAGCAGACACTGAGAGAGTGAGTGTGGAGGTGTGGGTGTGTGTGTGTGTGTGTGCATGTTGAACTGCTGCTGCAGTGTGTGTTGTTACACACCTGCCTCCTGCTGGAGACTTCATGCAGCAGGCACTGAGAGAGTGAGTGTGGAGGTGTGGGTGTGTGTGTGTGTGTGCATGTTGAGCTGCTGCTGCAGTGTGTGTTGTTACACACCTGCCTCCTTCTGGAGTCTTCATGCAGCAGGCACTGAGAGAGTGAGTGTGGAGGTGTGGGTGTGTGTGTGTGTGTGCATGTTGAACTGCTGCTGCAGTGTGTTTTGTTACACACCTGCCTCCTGCTGGAGACTTCATGCAGCAGGCACTGAGAGAGTGAGTGTGGAGGTGTGGGTGTGTGTGTGTGTGTGCATGTTGAACTGCTGCTGCAGTGTGCGTTGTTACACACCTGCCTCCTTCTGGAGTCTTTATGCAGCAGACACTGAGAGAGTGAGTGTGGGTGTGTGTGTGTGTGTGCATGTTGAACTGCTGCTGCAGTGTGCGTTGTTACACACCTGCCTCCTGCTGGAGACTTCAAGCAGCAGGCACTGAGAGAGTGAGTGTGGAGGTGTGGGTGTGTGTGTGTGTGTGCATGTTGAACTGCTGCTGCAGTGTGTGTTGTTACACACCTGCCTCCTTCTGGAGACTTCATGCAGCAGGCACTGAGAGAGTGAGTGTGGAGGTGTGGGTGTGTGTGTGTGTGTGCATGTTGAACTGCTGCTGCAGTGTGCGTTGTTACACACCTGCCTCCTGCTGGAGAGTTCATGCAGCAGGCACTGAGAGAGTGAGTGTGGAGGTGTGGGTGTGTGTGTTTGTGTGCATGTTGAACTGCTGCTGCAGTGTGCGTTGTTACACACCTGCCTCCTGCTGGAGACTTCATGCAGCAGGCACTGAGAGAGTGAGTGTGGAGGTGTGGGTGTGTGTGTGTGTGTGTGCATGTTGAACTGCTGCTGCAGTGTGTGTTGTTACACACCTGCCTCCTTCTGGAGTCTTCGAGCAGCAGACACTGAGAGAGTGAGTGTGGAGGTGTGGGTGTGTGTGTGTGTGTGCATGTTGAACTGCTGCTGCAGTGTGCGTTGTTACACACCTGCCTCCTGCTGGAGTCTTTATGCAGCAGGCACTGAGAGAGTGAGTGTGGAGGTGTGGGTGTGTGTGTGTGTGTGCATGTTGAACTGCTGCTGCAGTGTGTTTTGTTACACACCTGCCTCCTGCTGGAGACTTCATGCAGCAGGCACTGAGAGAGTGAGTGTGGAGGTGTGGGTGTGTGTGTTTGTGTGCATGTTGAACTGCTGCTGCAGTGTGTGTTGTTACACACCTGCCTCCTTCTGGAGACTTCATGCAGCAGGCACTGAGAGAGTGAGTGTGGAGGTGTGGGTGTGTGTGTTTGTGTGCATGTTGAACTGCTGCTGCAGTGTGTGTTGTTACACACCTGCCTCCTGCTGGAGACTTCATGCAGCAGGCACTGAGAGAGTGAGTGTGGAGGTGTGGGTGTGTGTGTGTGTGTGCATGTTGAACTGCTGCTGCAGTGTGCGTTGTTACACACCTGCCTCCTGCTGGAGTCTTTATGCAGCAGGCACTGAGAGAGTGAGTGTGGAGGTGTGGGTGTGTGTGTGTGTGCATGTTGAACTGCTGCTGCAGTGTGCGTTGTTACACACCTGCCTCCTGCTGGAGACTTCAAGCAGCAGACACTGAGAGAGTGAGTGTGGAGGTGTGGGTGTGTGTGTGTGTGTGCATGTTGAACTGCTGCTGCAGTGTGTGTTGTTACACACCTGCCTCCTGCTGGAGACTTCATGCAGCAGACACTGAGAGAGTGAGTGTGGAGGTGTGGGTGTGTGTGTGTGTGTGCATGTTGAACTGCTGCTGCTGTGTGCGTTGTTACACACCTGCCTCCTGCTGGAGACTTCAAGCAGCAGGCACTGAGAGAGTGAGTGTGGAGGTGTGGGTGTGTGTGTGTGTGTGCATGTTGAACTGCTGCTGCAGTGTGCGTTGTTACACACCTGCCTCCTGCTGGAGACTTCATGCAGCAGACACTGAGAGAGTGAGTGTGGAGGTGTGGGTGTGTGTGTGTGTGTGCATGTTGAACTGCTGCTGCAGTGTGTGTTGTTACACACCTGCCTCCTGCTGGAGACTTCATGCAGCAGACACTGAGAGAGTGAGTGTGGAGGTGTGGGTGTGTGTGTTTGTGTGCATGTTGAACTGCTGCTGCAGTGTGCGTTGTTACACACCTGCCTCCTGCTGGAGACTTCATGCAGCAGACACTGAGAGAGTGAGTGTGGAGGTGTGGGTGTGTGTGTTTGTGTGCATGTTGAACTGCTGCTGCAGTGTGCGTTGTTACACACCTGCCTCCTGCTGGAGACTTCAAGCAGCAGACACTGAGAGAGTGAGTGTGGAGGTGTGGGTGTGTGTGTGTGTGTGCATGTTGAACTGCTGCTGCAGTGTGCGTTGTTACACACCTGCCTCCTTCTGGAGTCTTTATGCAGCAGGCACTGAGAGAGTGAGTGTGGAGGTGTGGGTGTGTGTGTTTGTGTGCATGTTGAACTGCTGCTGCAGTGTGCGTTGTTACACACCTGCCTCCTGCTGGAGACTTCATGCAGCAGGCACTGAGAGAGTGAGTGTGGAGGTGTGGGTGTGTGTGTGTGTGTGCATGTTGAACTGCTGCTGCAGTGTGTGTTGTTACACACCTGCCTCCTGCTGGAGACTTCATGCAGCAGGCACTGAGAGAGTGAGTGTGGAGGTGTGGGTGTGTGTGTGTGTGTGCATGTTGAACTGCTGCTGCAGTGTGCGTTGTTACACACCTGCCTCCTGCTGGAGACTTCAAGCAGCAGACACTGAGAGAGTGAGTGTGGAGGTGTGGGTGTGTGTGTGTGTGTGTGCATGTTGAACTGCTGCTGCAGTGTGTGTTGTTACACACCTGCCTCCTTCTGGAGTCTTCATGCAGCAGGCACTGAGAGAGTGAGTGTGGAGGTGTGGGTGTGTGTGTGTGTGTGCATGTTGAACTGCTGCTGCAGTGTGCGTTGTTACACACCTGCCTCCTTCTGGAGACTTCATGCAGCAGGCACTGAGAGAGTGAGTGTGGAGGTGTGGGTGTGTGTGTGTGTGCATGTTGAACTGCTGCTGCAGTGTGTTTTGTTACACACCTGCCTCCTGCTGGAGACTTCATGCAGCAGGCACTGAGAGAGTGAGTGTGGAGGTGTGGGTGTGTGTGTGTGTGTGCATGTTGAACTGCTGCTGCAGTGTGTGTTGTTACACACCTGCCTCCTGCTGGAGACTTCAAGCAGCAGGCACTGAGAGAGTGAGTGTGGAGGTGTGGGTGTGTGTGTGTGTGTGCATGTTGAACTGCTGCTGCAGTGTGCGTTGTTACACACCTGCCTCCTTCTGGAGTCTTTATGCAGCAGGCACTGAGAGAGTGAGTGTGGAGGTGTGGGTGTGTGTGTGTGTGTGCATGTTGAACTGCTGCTGCAGTGTGCGTTGTTACACACCTGCCTCCTTCTGGAGTCTTTATGCAGCAGGCACTGAGAGAGTGAGTGTGGAGGTGTGGGTGTGTGTGTGTGTGTGCATGTTGAACTGCTGCTGCAGTGTGCGTTGTTACACACCTGCCTCCTGCTGGAGTCTTTATGCAGCAGGCACTGAGAGAGTGAGTGTGGAGGTGTGGGTGTGTGTGTGTGTGTGCATGTTGAACTGCTGCTGCAGTGTGTGTTGTTACACACCTGCCTCCTGCTGGAGACTTCAAGCAGCAGGCACTGAGAGAGTGAGTGTGGAGGTGTGGGTGTGTGTGTGTGTGTGCATGTTGAACTGCTGCTGCAGTGTGCGTTGTTACACACCTGCCTCCTTCTGGAGTCTTTATGCAGCAGACACTGAGAGAGTGAGTGTGGGTGTGTGTGTTTGTGTGCATGTTGAGCTGCTGCTGCAGTGTGTGTTGTTACACACCTGCCTCCTGCTGGAGACTTCATGCAGCAGGCACTGAGAGAGTGAGTGTGGAGGTGTGGGTGTGTGTGTGTGTGTGTGCATGTTGAACTGCTGCTGCAGTGTGTGTTGTTACACACCTGCCTCCTTCTGGAGTCTTCATGCAGCAGGCACTGAGAGAGTGAGTGTGGAGGTGTGGGTGTGTGTGTTTGTGTGTGCATGTTGAGCTGCTGCTGCAGTGTGTGTTGTTACACACCTGCCTCCTGCTGGAGACTTCAAGCAGCAGGCACTGAGAGAGTGAGTGTGGAGGTGTGGGTGTGTGTGTGCATGTTGAACTGCTGCTGCAGTGTGCGTTGTTACACACCTGCCTCCTGCTGGAGAGTTCAAGCAGCAGGCACTGAGAGAGTGAGTGTGGAGGTGTGTGTGTGTGTGTGCATGTTGTACTGCTGCTGCAGTGTGTGTTGTTACACACCTGCCTCCTTCTGGAGTCTTCATGCAGCAGGCACTGAGAGAGTGAGTGTGGAGGTGTGGGTGTGTGTGTGTGTGTGCATGTTGAACTGCTGCTGCAGTGTGCGTTGTTACACACCTGCCTCCTGCTGGAGTCTTTATGCAGCAGGCACTGAGAGAGTGAGTGTGGAGGTGTGGGTGTGTGTGTGTGTGTGCATGTTGAACTGCTGCTGCAGTGTGTGTTGTTACACACCTGCCTCCTGCTGGAGAGTTCAAGCAGCAGACACTGAGAGAGTGAGTGTGGAGGTGTGGGTGTGTGTGTGTGTGTGCATGTTGAACTGCTGCTGCTGTGTGCGTTGTTACACACCTGCCTCCTGCTGGAGACTTCATGCAGCAGGCACTGCGAGAGTGAGTGTGGAGGTGTGGGTGTGTGTGTTTGTGTGCATGTTGAACTGCTGCTGCAGTGTGTGTTGTTACACACCTGCCTCCTGCTGGAGTCTTCGAGCAGCAGGCACTGCGAGAGTGAGTGTGGAGGTGTTGGTGTGTGTGTTTGTGTGTGCATGTTGAACTGCTGCTGCAGTGTGTGTTGTTACACACCTGCCTCCTTCTGGAGTCTTCATGCAGCAGGCACTGAGAGAGTGAGTGTGGAGGTGTGGGTGTGTGTGTGTGTGTGCATGTTGAACTGCTGCTGCAGTGTGCGTTGTTACACACCTGCCTCCTGCTGGAGTCTTTATGCAGCAGGCACTGAGAGAGTGAGTGTGGAGGTGTGGGTGTGTGTGTGTGTGTGCATGTTGAACTGCTGCTGCAGTGTGTGTTGTTACACACCTGCCTCCTGCTGGAGAGTTCAAGCAGCAGACACTGAGAGAGTGAGTGTGGAGGTGTGGGTGTGTGTGTGTGTGTGCATGTTGAACTGCTGCTGCTGTGTGCGTTGTTACACACCTGCCTCCTGCTGGAGACTTCATGCAGCAGGCACTGCGAGAGTGAGTGTGGAGGTGTGGGTGTGTGTGTTTGTGTGCATGTTGAACTGCTGCTGCAGTGTGTGTTGTTACACACCTGCCTCCTGCTGGAGTCTTCGAGCAGCAGGCACTGCGAGAGTGAGTGTGGAGGTGTGGGTGTGTGTTTGTGTGTGCATGTTGAACTGCTGCTGCAGTGTGTGTTGTTACACACCTGCCTCCTGCTGGAGACTTCAAGCAGCAGGCACTGAGAGAGTGAGTGTGGAGGTGTGGGTGTGTGTGTTTGTGTGCATGTTGAACTGCTGCTGCAGTGTGCGTTGTTACACACCTGCCTCCTTCTGGAGTCTTTATGCAGCAGGCACTGAGAGAGTGAGTGTGGAGGTGTGGGTGTGTGTGTTTGTGTGCATGTTGAACTGCTGCTGCAGTGTGTGTTGTTACACACCTGCCTCCTGCTGGAGACTTCATGCAGCAGGCACTGAGAGAGTGAGTGTGGAGGTGTGGGTGTGTGTGTGTGTGTGCATGTTGAACTGCTGCTGCAGTGTGCGTTGTTACACACCTGCCTCCTGCTGGAGACTTCAAGCAGCAGGCACTGAGAGAGTGAGTGTGGAGGTGTGGGTGTGTGTGTGTGTGTGCATGTTGAACTGCTGCTGCAGTGTGTGTTGTTACACACCTGCCTCCTTCTGGAGTCTTCATGCAGCAGGCACTGAGAGAGTGAGTGTGGAGGTGTGGGTGTGTGTGTGTGTGTGCATGTTGAACTGCTGCTGCTGTGTGCGTTGTTACACACCTGCCTCCTGCTGGAGACTTCAAGCAGCAGACACTGAGAGAGTGAGTGTGGAGGTGTGTGTGTGTGTGTGCATGTTGAACTGCTGCTGCTGTGTGCGTTGTTACACACCTGCCTCCTGCTGGAGACTTCAAGCAGCAGACACTGAGAGAGTGAGTGTGGAGGTGTGTGTGTGTGTGTGTGCATGTTGAGCTGCTGCTGCAGTGTGCGTTGTTACACACCTGCCTCCTGCTGGAGACTTCAAGCAGCAGGCACTGAGAGAGTGAGTGTGGAGGTGTGGGTGTGTGTGTGTGTGTGCATGTTGAACTGCTGCTGCAGTGTGTGTTGTTACACACCTGCCTCCTGCTGGAGACTTCAAGCAGCATACACTGAGAGAGTGAGTGTGGAGGTGTGGGTGTGTGTGTGTGTGTGCATGTTGAACTGCTGCTGCTGTGTGCGTTGTTACACACCTGCCTCCTGCTGGAGACTTCATGCAGCAGGCACTGAGAGAGTGAGTGTGGAGGTGTGGGTGTGTGTGTGTGTGTGCATGTTGAACTGCTGCTGCAGTGTGTGTTGTTACACACCTGCCTCCTGCTGGAGACTTCAAGCAGCAGGCACTGAGAGAGTGAGTGTGGAGGTGTGGGTGTGTGTGTGTGTGTGCATGTTGAACTGCTGCTGCAGTGTGTGTTGTTACACACCTGCCTCCTGCTGGAGAGTTCAAGCAGCAGACACTGAGAGAGTGAGTGTGGAGGTGTGGGTGTGTGTGTTTGTGTGCATGTTGAGCTGCTGCTGCTGTGTGTGTTGTTACACACCTGCCTCCTGCTGGAGACTTCATGCAGCAGGCACTGAGAGAGTGAGTGTGGAGGTGTGGGTGTGTGTGTGTGTGTGCATGTTGAACTGCTGCTGCAGTGTGCGTTGTTACACACCTGCCTCCTGCTGGAGACTTCAAGCAGCAGACACTGAGAGAGTGAGTGTGGAGGTGTGGGTGTGTGTGTTTGTGTGTGCATGTTGAACTGCTGCTGCTGTGTGCGTTGTTACACACCTGCCTCCTGCTGGAGACTTCAAGCAGCAGACACTGAGAGAGTGAGTGTGGAGGTGTGGGTGTGTGTGTGTGTGTGTGTGTGCATGTTGAACTGCTGCTGCAGTGTGCGTTGTTACACATCTGCCTCCTGCTGGAGACTTCATGCAGCAGGCACTGAGAGAGTGAGTGTGGAGGTGTGGGTGTGTGTGTTTGTGTGTGCATGTTGAACTGCTGCTGCAGTGTGCGTTGTTACACACCTGCCTCCTGCTGGAGACTTCAAGCAGCAGGCACTGAGAGAGTGAGTGTGGAGGTGTGGGTGTGTGTGTGTGTGTGCATGTTGAACTGCTGCTGCAGTGTGTGTTGTTACACACCTGCCTCCTGCTGGAGAGTTCAAGCAGCAGACACTGAGAGAGTGAGTGTGGAGGTGTGGGTGTGTGTGTTTGTGTGCATGTTGAACTGCTGCTGCAGTGTGTGTTGTTACACACCTGCCTCCTGCTGGAGACTTCAAGCAGCAGACACTGAGAGAGTGAGTGTGGAGGTGTGGGTGTGTGTGTTTGTGTGCATGTTGAGCTGCTGCTGCAGTGTGTGTTGTTACACACCTGCCTCCTGCTGGAGACTTCAAGCAGCAGACACTGAGAGAGTGAGTGTGGAGGTGTGTGTGTGTGTGTGTGTGTGCATGTTGAACTGCTGCTGCAGTGTGTGTTGTTACACACCTGCCTCCTGCTGGAGACTTCATGCAGCAGGCACTGAGAGAGTGAGTGTGGAGGTGTGGGTGTGTGTGTGTGTGTGCATGTTGAACTGCTGCTGCAGTGTGTGTTGTTACACACCTGCCTCCTTCTGGAGTCTTCGAGCAGCAGACACTGAGAGAGTGAGTGTGGAGGTGTGGGTGTGTGTGTGTGTGTGCATGTTGAACTGCTGCTGCAGTGTGCGTTGTTACACACCTGCCTCCTTCTGGAGTCTTTATGCAGCAGACACTGAGAGAGTGAGTGTGGAGGTGTGGGTGTGTGTGTGTGTGTGCATGTTGAACTGCTGCTGCAGTGTGTGTTGTTACACACCTGCCTCCTTCTGGAGTCTTTATGCAGCAGGCACTGAGAGAGTGAGTGTGGAGGTGTGGGTGTGTGTGTGTGTGTGCATGTTGAACTGCTGCTGCAGTGTGTGTTGTTACACACCTGCCTCCTTCTGGAGACTTCAAGCAGCAGGCACTGCGAGAGTGAGTGTGGAGGTGTGGGTGTGTGTGTTTGTGTGCATGTTGTACTGCTGCTGCAGTGTGCGTTGTTACACACCTGCCTCCTGCTGGAGACTTCATGCAGCAGGCACTGAGAGAGTGAGTGTGGAGGTGTGGGTGTGTGTGTGTGTGTGCATGTTGAACTGCTGCTGCAGTGTGCGTTGTTACACACCTGCCTCCTGCTGGAGACTTCATGCAGCAGGCACTGAGAGAGTGAGTGTGGAGGTGTGGGTGTGTGTGTGTGTGTGCATGTTGAACTGCTGCTGCAGTGTGTGTTGTTACACACCTGCCTCCTGCTGGAGACTTCATGCAGCAGGCACTGAGAGAGTGAGTGTGGAGGTGTGGGTGTGTGTGTGTGTGTGCATGTTGAACTGCTGCTGCAGTGTGTGTTGTTACACACCTGCCTCCTTCTGGAGTCTTCGAGCAGCAGACACTGAGAGAGTGAGTGTGGAGGTGTGTGTGTGTGTGTGCATGTTGAGCTGCTGCTGCTGTGTGTGTTGTTACACACCTGCCTCCTTCTGGAGTCTTCGAGCAGCAGACACTGAGAGAGTGAGTGTGGAGGTGTGGGTGTGTGTGTTTGTGTGCATGTTGAACTGCTGCTGCAGTGTGCGTTGTTACACACCTGCCTCCTGCTGGAGACTTCATGCAGCAGGCACTGAGAGAGTGAGTGTGGAGGTGTGGGTGTGTGTGTGTGTGTGCATGTTGAACTGCTGCTGCAGTGTGTTTTGTTACACACCTGCCTCCTGCTGGAGACTTCATGCAGCAGACACTGAGAGAGTGAGTGTGGAGGTGTGGGTGTGTGTGTGTGTGTGCATGTTGAACTGCTGCTGCAGTGTGTTTTGTTACACACCTGCCTCCTGCTGGAGACTTCATGCAGCAGACACTGAGAGAGTGAGTGTGGAGGTGTGGGTGTGTGTGTGTGTGTGCATGTTGAACTGCTGCTGCAGTGTGTGTTGTTACACACCTGCCTCCTGCTGGAGACTTCATGCAGCAGGCACTGAGAGAGTGAGTGTGGAGGTGTGGGTGTGTGTGTGTGTGTGCATGTTGAACTGCTGCTGCAGTGTGTGTTGTTACACACCTGCCTCCTTCTGGAGTCTTCGAGCAGCAGACACTGAGAGAGTGAGTGTGGAGGTGTGTGTGTGTGTGTGCATGTTGAGCTGCTGCTGCTGTGTGTGTTGTTACACACCTGCCTCCTTCTGGAGTCTTCGAGCAGCAGACACTGAGAGAGTGAGTGTGGAGGTGTGGGTGTGTGTGTTTGTGTGCATGTTGAACTGCTGCTGCAGTGTGCGTTGTTACACACCTGCCTCCTGCTGGAGACTTCATGCAGCAGGCACTGAGAGAGTGAGTGTGGAGGTGTGGGTGTGTGTGTGTGTGTGCATGTTGAACTGCTGCTGCAGTGTGTGTTGTTACACACCTGCCTCCTTCTGGAGTCTTTATGCAGCAGACACTGAGAGAGTGAGTGTGGAGGTGTGGGTGTGTGTGTGTGTGTGCATGTTGAACTGCTGCTGCAGTGTGTGTTGTTACACACCTGCCTCCTGCTGGAGACTTCATGCAGCAGACACTGAGAGAGTGAGTGTGGAGGTGTGGGTGTGTGTGTGTGTGTGCATGTTGAACTGCTGCTGCAGTGTGTGTTGTTACACACCTGCCTCCTTCTGGAGTCTTCGAGCAGCAGACACTGAGAGAGTGAGTGTGGAGGTGTGGGTGTGTGTGTGTGTGTGCATGTTGAACTGCTGCTGCAGTGTGTGTTGTTACACACCTGCCTCCTTCTGGAGTCTTTATGCAGCAGACACTGAGAGAGTGAGTGTGGAGGTGTGGGTGTGTGTGTGTGTGTGCATGTTGAACTGCTGCTGCAGTGTGTGTTGTTACACACCTGCCTCCTTCTGGAGTCTTCGAGCAGCAGACACTGAGAGAGTGAGTGTGGAGGTGTGGGTGTGTGTGTTTGTGTGCATGTTGAACTGCTGCTGCAGTGTGCGTTGTTACACACCTGCCTCCTGCTGGAGTCTTCGAGCAGCAGACACTGAGAGAGTGAGTGTGGAGGTGTGGGTGTGTGTGTGTGTGTGCATGTTGAACTGCTGCTGCAGTGTGTGTTGTTACACACCTGCCTCCTTCTGGAGTCTTCATGCAGCAGGCACTGAGAGAGTGAGTGTGGAGGTGTGGGTGTGTGTGTTTGTGTGCATGTTGAACTGCTGCTGCAGTGTGTGTTGTTACACACCTGCCTCCTGCTGGAGACTTCAAGCAGCAGACACTGAGAGAGTGAGTGTGGAGGTGTGGGTGTGTGTGTTTGTGTGCATGTTGAACTGCTGCTGCAGTGTGTGTTGTTACACACCTGCCTCCTGCTGGAGACTTAAAGCAGCAGGCACTGAGAGAGTGAGTGTGGAGGTGTGGGTGTGTGTGTTTGTGTGCATGTTGAACTGCTGCTGCAGTGTGTGTTGTTACACACCTGCCTCCTGCTGGAGTCTTCGAGCAGCAGACACTGAGAGAGTGAGTGTGGAGGTGTGGGTGTGTGTGTGTGTGTGCATGTTGAACTGCTGCTGCAGTGTGTGTTGTTACACACCTGCCTCCTGCTGGAGACTTCAAGCAGCAGGCACTGAGAGAGTGAGTGTGGAGGTGTGGGTGTGTGTGTGCATGTTGAACTGCTGCTGCAGTGTGTGTTGTTACACACCTGCCTCCTGCTGGAGACTTCAAGCAGCAGACACTGAGAGAGTGAGTGTGGAGGTGTGTGTGTGTGTGTGCATGTTGAACTGCTGCTGCAGTGTGTGTTGTTACACACCTGCCTCCTGCTGGAGACTTCAAGCAGCAGGCACTGAGAGAGTGAGTGTGGAGGTGTGGGTGTGTGTGTGTGTGTGTGCATGTTGAACTGCTGCTGCAGTGTGTGTTGTTACACACCTGCCTCCTGCTGGAGACTTCAAGCAGCAGGCACTGAGAGAGTGAGTGTGGAGGTGTGGGTGTGTGTGTGTGTGTGCATGTTGAACTGCTGCTGCAGTGTGTGTTGTTACACACCTGCCTCCTTCTGGAGTCTTTATGCAGCAGACACTGAGAGAGTGAGTGTGGAGGTGTGGGTGTGTGTGTGTGTGTGCATGTTGAACTGCTGCTGCTGTGTGCGTTGTTACACACCTGCCTCCTGCTGGAGACTTCAAGCAGCAGACACTGAGAGAGTGAGTGTGGAGGTGTGTGTGTGTGTGTGCATGTTGAACTGCTGCTGCAGTGTGTTTTGTTACACACCTGCCTCCTGCTGGAGACTTCATGCAGCAGGCACTGAGAGAGTGAGTGTGGAGGTGTGGGTGTGTGTGTGTGTGTGCATGTTGAGCTGCTGCTGCAGTGTGTGTTGTTACACACCTGCCTCCTGCTGGAGACTTCAAGCAGCAGACACTGAGAGAGTGAGTGTGGAGGTGTGTGTGTGTGTGTGTGTGTGCATGTTGAACTGCTGCTGCAGTGTGTGTTGTTACACACCTGCCTCCTGCTGGAGACTTCATGCAGCAGACACTGAGAGAGTGAGTGTGGAGGTGTGGGTGTGTGTGTGTGTGTGCATGTTGAGCTGTGTTGGACTTTGGCCCTTAGGGCAGGTTCACCCCTAGACTTTTTGCTTGAAATGGTGACCTGGAGATGGTGATTTTTGGATTGTGCGCACTTTCCCTGTGTCCCAGTGGAAAGTGCGTGCGCACTCTGAGTGCATGTGCTGAGCTAGGCCTGCCCGCCCATAGGAATGCATGGGGAATGTATGTGTCCCTGGTAGTTCCTGATGCGTGGGGTGTACAGGCTTGAGTCTGGTATGTGTGAACTCGTGAGAGTGAATGCTGCGAGATGGTGTATGCAGCATGTATGTGTCTAGTAGCGAAGCGCCATTTCTAGACATGGCTGTACGTGTGCTGTGAGGGTGCTGGCGTGTGATTGGCTGGAGCTGGCTGGCATGCCAGGCTCCAGGAAGTCTGGATGGGTCTGCCCGGTGGTGAGTGGGAGATTAGCATGAGTAATGTGTGGGAGGAGTGTACCTGTGTCCTGGATGGGCTGGGTTTTCCCCACACAATGCTGGCTCCGCCCCCCTGTGGTGTGTCTAATGACCCAAGCCCTGCCAGTGAATAGAGAGGGTGGTTGAGGTAAACAGAGTACTCAAGAACCAGCTGCGACTGGTTCCGCCCCCACTCTGCACCCTCAGACAAAGGAATGCACTGTATAAAAATGGGGCTGTGTCCCCACTGAAGTTGTTCTTTCTTGATCCTACTTGAGGGGGCTGCTGCTGCTGCTGGGGCCAGGAGGAACCGCCACTTGGACTGCCTCCCTGCCTGGAGGGCCAGTGAGCTGGCCCCTGGCCCAGCCTTGCCCCCCCTGCCTGCCAAGGAGGACTTTTGCTGGACTTGTGTTTCCCCTGAAGCGCCTGGAAGCGCTTTATTTTGTCTGCCAGCGCTGGGAGCGCTCTATCTGCCTGAGGGCACCTGGGAGCACTGTGTCTGTGCTTCTAGCGCTTAAGAGCGCTTTATTTTGTCCTGGCGCTGTAGTTTGTGCCCACAGCGCTTGGGAGCGCTTTATTGTCCAGGAGCGTTGTTCATCGTCTCAGAGCGCTTGGGAGCGCTTTCTGTAAGGCAGGTGCCCACCCTGCATTTCGCTGCTCGAGCGGCTGCCCACGCCGCATATTTGTTTGATTTATTTAACACGGGAGCCCACTCCGTGTGAAATCACCGCTGCAGCCCGGGAGACCCGGCCGGGCCGCCGCGCTGCCTACGGCGACCCGGAAGTCCCGCCTCCTTCCTCCCAGTGCCGCGCTGCTATTGGCTGCAGCCGCGACCCGGAAGACAGGCACAAGACGCCCGGACGAGGGCAGGACCGGCGAGGTTCCCTTCTGCTTCCCCCGGTCTGGGGAAGCCTAGGTGAAGACAGAGGTTGGCCCCAGCCGGCGGGGCCCCCGCAGCGGAGCCGAGAAGCAGCCTGCCGAGGCTCCCGAAGGAGAGAGGAGCCCCGCAGCCCGTGAGGAGAGCAGGAACAGCCGGTGAGTGAAAGCCGGCTAGGGGAGAAGTGCGAGGTCGCGCACCTTCCCCCCCCCCCCCTGCCTCTACTCGAGCGGCCCCCACTTGACAGCGGGCCGCTCCACCAAGGCGCACCTTTGCCCCACGAGTCCCCCGAGCCGGGACTCCAACGGTTGGGGGCAATTACTGGATCTCGAGTCCCCCAGAGGGGGGGACCCCCAAGAGGGCGCCAATTGTCGTGAGAGCCCAGCGAGGCTCTTGAGAGGGCATTTCTTTGTGAGAGCCCCGAGGGCTCCAACCAGGTGGAAAGTTGCTTTGCGAGCCCTGAGAGGCTCTTGGGGGCACATCAGGAGTTAAGAGCCCAGAGAGGCTCAGGCGACCCCATTGTTGTTTAAGAGCCCCAAGAGGCTCAGGGGCCATTTGTGTATTCAGAGCCCAGCGAGGCTTCAAGGGGACAGTCATTCTGCAGAGCCTGTGAGGCTCCCCCAGCGTGTTGGCCCCATCATTGTGCTACCAGTTGCCCAGCACTTTGTGGGCAACTGCCACGTTTAGGCCCTGACATTGGACACAGGGCGTCCTAGCCCCAGAGAGGCCAGTTGGCCTAGGGACAGTCACAGGTGGTGACTTACGTGAGTTTGGCGCAATTGTACTTTCTATGCACCTCTGAATGTATTGTTTATGCGTCATGTGCCTTTACACCTCTGAATGAATGTTATGCATTGCATCATGTGTTTTCCTCTTACACCCCTACAGGTATTGTAATACATAGGTGGTTGTTTTCTCCCTAGTACAGGTGGTGCTAGTGAGGTCCTGGTTACCAGTAGTTACTGGTTGTGTGCTATTCTGTGCTATATTCTATGTTCTAAGTGCTATTTCTGAAAGTGCTACTTCTGATTCCTGACAGTGGTCCAGGTGGCCCTGTCTTGTACATATCCCCTGTAAATTCTGCCCGTGCCTCTGGCACATTGTAAAGTGTGTGTTTTATCTAATGTGTTTTGGTGTAATACAAAGGCTATTTTTATATAACCTTGTGTGGAGTTTCCTTTGTGGTGGGCCTTTGGTTGTTGTTGCTGGGGTGCGTGCGCAAATACTTAACCTACATCGCCTCCAAGTTTAGCCTTGCTGCTCGCGCCACGTTACCTAGAGGGTGAGTAGGGGTTATCTTGGCGTGTAACTCCCTTGCCCTGACTTGGGTGTGGTGGTCTCTGACTGACTTTGGCGAAAGCCCTGGCCAGCCGGGGATCCCATTTCCAACAAGCTGCTGCTGCAGTGTGTGTTGTTACACACCTGCCTCCTGCTGGAGACTTCAAGCAGCAGACACTGAGAGAGTGAGTGTGGAGGTGTGTGTGTGTGTGTGTGTGTGCATGTTGAACTGCTGCTGCAGTGTGTGTTGTTACACACCTGCCTCCTGCTGGAGACTTCATGCAGCAGACACTGAGAGAGTGAGTGTGGAGGTGTGGGTGTGTGTGTGTGTGTGTGCATGTTGAGCTGCTGCTGCTGTGTGTGTTGTTACACACCTGCCTCCTGCTGGAGACTTCATGCAGCAGGCACTGAGAGAGTGAGTGTGGAGGTGTGGGTGTGTGTGTTTGTGTGCATGTTGAACTGCTGCTGCAGTGTGTGTTGTTACACACCTGCCTCCTGCTGGAGTCTTTATGCAGCAGGCACTGAGAGAGTGAGTGTGGAGGTGTGGGTGTGTGTGTTTGTGTGCATGTTGAACTGCTGCTGCAGTGTGTGTTGTTACACACCTGCCTCCTGCTGGAGACTTCATGCAGCAGACACTGAGAGAGTGAGTGTGGAGGTGTGGGTGTGTGTGTGTTTGTGTGCATGTTGAACTGCTGCTGCAGTGTGCGTTGTTACACACCTGCCTCCTGCTGGAGAGTTCAAGCAGCAGGCACTGAGAGAGTGAGTGTGGAGGTGTGGGTGTGTGTGTGTGTGTGCATGTTGAACTGCTGCTGCAGTGTGTGTTGTTACACACCTGCCTCCTGCTGGAGACTTCATGCAGCAGACACTGAGTGTGTGCAATGAGGGCTTATTCGTGAAATAATTAACAATAAATAAATAATTGATAATTACTACTCAACTTCCCACCCTACAATAATAATAATCCACATTTGTAAAGCGCACAATCACCCGTAAGGGTCTCTGGGCGCGGGGGGCCGTTGGGAAGATTAAGCGAGCTATTGCCCAGAGTCACATGGTGCTGGGCTAACCTGCCGCTGGTGCCGGGGATCGAACCCTGATCCCCAGATTCTGGAGTCAGTCGCCCTAGCCGCAGCGCCACACCTCTCCCACCCTACGTCCCTACAAACCCAACAGTCCACACCTAAAATATATCTAATAAATAGAGTTATCACATTAAGATAATTAAAAAACAATATTTTTCACAACTATATTGTTGAAAGTGATATTAACACCAAGGACATTCTTAACAATGATATGACTTACCTGAAAAAAATCAACCTTCTTGACAATGATATTTCTGTATCCCGATATTTACAGTTTGATATTTTGTCCGTTGACAGGACCTGGATACAGGTCGTACCACTTCCTAGGGACTTACAAGTAAATACAATTTGCCAATTAGTTGTAAGTCAATTGTACCATTTTTTATGACGCGATCTCCAGCTCTTTAGCACTGGCTCGCAGTGGTAAAGTGCGCAGAGTTCTTAAAGCCAACAAAAACTAATTCAGCAAACAGGAGTGCTGAAGGCTCAATATTTGAAGGAATACCACACCAAGGATGTCAGGTATAACAGCCTTGTTTTCAGTGGTTGGCTGAACATTGTTTAAAGTTTAACAGTAGTCCATTCCATTACCTTGGACTCATCAGACTGAGGACCATGTGTATCATGCAAATTCGCATTCGCAAAGGCCGAAATTAGCCGAATTTCGGCCTTTGCGAATGCGAATTTGCTACAAGGTATGTATTAAGTAAAATCTGGTGGAAAATAAGGAATCGCAAAATTTGTGATTCCTTATTTTGCAATTGCATTTAAGGAATTGCAAATTTGGCGATTCCATTAATGCAATGTATGAAGCAAAAAATGTTTGCAAAATGTCCTTAAGGAATCGCAAATTACCACCAACTTCTAGTTGCAGCCCTTGGGGCATGTATGTGTGCCACATGTGCACCCATGCATATTTCAGGGGTGCAACAGGATGTCCTTTGGACACCCCTGCACCCTTGAAATTATATCTTTTATTCCAGCCGAACCCTGAGAACCTTCACCAGGAGTAGGTTTTCACAGTGGAGAACACAAATAATGAATCCGGTTCATTGGAGGATGAACCAAACCGAGGTATTTAAATGGACACCTCATTCTCACGGTTATGAAGAGGGATCTTTCTCTGCCTGAGAGAGATAGGGTTTCTTTAGATTTTGGTGGGCATGCCGCCGCCAGCCAGGGTGGCGGGGGTTGTTACGTCTGCCGCCCTGGCATACTACAGCCTGCCATATTTAGAAATGTTCACCAACCTGGCTTAGATCGCTCAGCCTTCAAAGGAGCCCGCCACAACGACATCTGTGAAGTCACCCAAAGTACGCGGACTGCCCGCCATGTTCATACGCGGCTCAGCAAACTTTTGTTTTTTAACAATAATAAGCTTCCAGAGCGGGAATTTGATTTTGTAAAACAAAATAGTCATGACCCTAACACTCTGGGAGTTTTCTAATTTTGGATTTTTCTGTTTGGGCCCACTATCTTTCTATGGCAGTCTGGAACAGGGAAACAAATACATCAGACCATCCACTCTAATAGTGCATATGGTGGTATGCAACCACGAAAATTCTCAGCGTGTGGGACTGGGAATAAGATCTGGACACAGCAATCTCAGATTGGTTGAGTGCGTTGGGCCTTGTGCGTACCGCATCTTGTAACAGCAGATTTAAGCTGCTGTATTTTCATTTTTTACACCATGCTTATCATCATCATCATCCTCAAAAATATCTTTATTCGATTCGAAGAATCATAAAAGAAAGCAGATCATAAAATATACAAACACTTCCAGTAGTTAAGATATGTTCACAGTTTGTAGATTGCCAATTTATGCAGTATTACGTTTGTGCAAATATGCAATATAAATTTAACGTGCAATCAAATCAGTGCAAAAGAGAACAAATTCATAAAGTCCAGTATGATAATATTCACAAAAGTAGATGGCTAATTCATGGGTAATGACATTTATACAAATAGACAAGATCCGGACTAAAGTGCAATCGCCATAAAAACAAAGAATACAAATCAATGTATAAGTTACAGTGCCTGGACTGATTTTCCGAGAATTACTAGGAATATATTTTATAATAAATATAAATACTATATACAATAAAAATTTCAGCTAGTATGAAGTACATTCTCAGTGTTCTCAGATCTGTTATTAAGATTAGAATCCTGTTTAAAATTTCAAACCCTTTTTCATTCTAGTAAAGTTAGCAGCCAGTAAGAATCTCGAAACTCCAAAAACAACAAGCTGGGTGTTATCAGTCTTTAAAATGCGCAACATTTCCATGTATCTTCTCACACCCATCTTCCTTCCTAACGGTGCAATCCATTTCTGTCTAGCTTTCATATAAATAGGACAAAATAAAAGGATATGGGCTATGCTTTCCTTTGTAGACAGCTTGCATATTATACACTTGTTATCTTCATACTTATGTCACTCCATC